>NC_073347.2:34590000-35190000 GCF_027580225.2 Misgurnus anguillicaudatus
TGCTTTTTTATTATATTTTTTGCACATATAATATTTGCACCAAGTAATTCAGAATTTCTGGCCCTTAGAATTAAACCGGTCCGTTTTTAAACATGTCAACCCCCATATTGCACGTAAAAAGCAAAGCAGCCCTTGGCGTCATATATTATTTTACCTCATCCTTTAAAAACCTCCTCAACTTGTAAAGATCAGATGGAAATGATTAGGCTTCTTGTTAAAAATACAATTTTGCAATAATGTATCTTCTCAAGAAGTTTGAGTGTTAAAAGTTGCGTTTTCATGTTGCTTACTTGTAGTACAGCATGGTGCTAGCAACACCAGATCATGGGTTTGATTCCCAGGGTATACACTTAAAATGTGCATCTTTCTATCTCTCTCTTTCTCTTTCTCTCTCTGTGTGTTTGGATGAAGCTGTGGTCACATCTGTCCATGCTGTGAGCAGCAGACGGTCATATTCCTGCAGATAGGCCTAAGTATCCAACAGCTGGGTCAGACAAAACTCACCACCCATCAAATTATCTTAAATGTGATGGACTTTGTATCTGATAGAGCACACAGGATTTTCATCTTTTCGTTTGTTTTTATCTTTTGCCTTTAACTTTTCTACTGCAAATATCAGTTTTCTGAATTTATTAATGTTAAGTGTTCAGCTTATGTTTTGTTTGAAATGTTACCCAAATCATTGCTGTATTATTTTATGTTGTGGAATTCACCGCAATGCATTTAAACAGGATGTAATGAGAGTACTGTAGCTGAACGCATAATAAAATATAAAATGCTACGTAAACAAACACGAGCGGATGGGGATATGTAGAACTTCATAAACGGCTTTATAAATTTGTATTAGATTTATGGGTAAATCTGCAGAGCTTTTTGTGGATTTTAGTCAGATACATAAATATATATACAATTTCAGATAGATTCATAAATAATTATGTTACTCCGAGAGCACACAGATATGCAATATCTCTGATACACAAACATGTACACTTCCACAAGAGTGTTTGATCACAAGCACATGCAGACACACACATCAAAATCAATGCAATGATAAATGAGTTTGGCTTAGGAATGATGAGAGACTCTCGCAAGTGGGTGAGTTTAAATTGAGGGCAAAGATGATAGCAGAAAACTATTGAAGTGAAAAGAGTGCCAGTAAGATGAATAGAAGACATGACAGAAAGACTTTGCATTATGGTCAGGTGTAATACATCTGTTGTCATGCTAAAAGAATGAGTGAAGTTAAAGGTGAGTGTGCGTGTGTTTGGTCACACAAAGCAGAATTGCCAGGTTGTTATGTGATTTTCAACCTATAAGCAGTCTAAGTGTAACCCGGCTGGATTTATTCCTCAAAGATTTCACCTATGGTTACCCGCAGTTACGAGTCATCCAAAAATATTTTTAATGATATTCGGGTTGTGGTCGGTCGGGTCGTTTGAAATAAAGATGCCAGTTAACTATTTTAAACAATTACTACTTTTAAGAAAATGCGGGCCATGGAGCGGGTCGGGTACCCTATTTATTTTTAATTTTTTTGTGGTCCGAGTTGCAGGCTTTAGACTTTAGACTTTAGAGCAGGTTTTAGTTGGTCAATGGTTAAGTCTATTTTAGTTGCCTCAAAATAGCAACGTGCCAACAATGCGCCTGAACACACCTCGTTTTCAGACCAGAACGCCCATGGGCGCAAAATTGGGCGCAAATGCATTTGCTATTTAAACAACGTGGTGCTAAACGTGAAAATGATAATTGCGCCGAGTTGAAACTAGCAAAAGACAATTGCGTAGCACATTACGCTGCATTGTGCCGTGTGTATGATAAAGCCCAAAGTGTGTTGTTCCAAAAATAACACAGAGATGTGTTAAGGACAACACATCTAGTGTTAAGTAGACACAAGATTCGTTTTAAGAGTGTATTCATTTTTTATTAAAGATCATAAGAAAAACATTATGATGGAATAAAAAAAATGAAGCTCACAGATTTGTAAAAAAAAAAGTTTTTAATTTCAATTCCATTGTGACTTTAATGTGCAGACTCTTCATAAAGCAGAACTATTGTAGATCATGTCAGCTTTGGAATAAAGTTACAATTAAAGGTGCAGTGTGTAAATTTTAGCGTCATCTAGTGGTGAGGTTGCGAATTGCAACCAATGGCTCAGTTAACTGCTCACCCATCGCATTTAAAACGCATAGAGAAGCTACGGTAGCCACCACCAGACAAACATGTCATCTTCGGAGACAGCTTCGTATAAAAAGGAAAAAAAACATGGCGGCACAAAATGGCGACTTTCATGTTAGGGGACCCTCGGTATGTAGATAAAATGTCTCATTCTAAGGTAATAAAAACATAATGGTTCATTATGAAAAGTCTTTATACACCCCTGATAATATAGTTTTGTATATTATTTTGTATTTCTGTCAAGAGATCTTTCTAAAAATTACACACTGCACCTTTAAGTTCAAAAATTAACCATTGATTTATATTGTTCAGCACTGACAGATATCATCACAATATTTGCAAACTCTCTCAGATTTGTTTGCATTTTAAAATGCTTGAGTTAGGACCCATCCTAGGATCTTTTCAGCCTTTGCAGAGCTTGTTTTTATCTGTCCTGCCCGCCAAAGGATTTAGTTCATTAAAGCAATTTGAATCTCACAGTGTGTGAATGAACTAAGCAGGCGGCATTCAATAAAATCATTTGTGCAGAGCCAGAGTAATTTTGGTTTGGATGACTAGTTAAATTTGTCGCGGTCAGCTGAGATTTGAAGTTTTACAAAGGTCAGAGCAATTTCTCCATCTGTAATTTCATAAAAAAAATCTAAATTGCATTAAAGTCAGCATATGCATTGGTTGAAATACTTCTGTTATGTTTAAAGCTATAAAGGTGTGGATTTCGATGTGTAGCTCAAGATATGGGATGCATTCAGTGCATAGATATCAGTAGTTATGTGTGTGTGCGCGCGTGAAAGAGAGATAAAGCAGCTGTACATACGATTGTAAGATCAGTCGAGCTCAGACTGTGCCTCAGATGTCCGTCTCACTGTCGTATTGAAAACAGTATGTTGGCAGACACACACACGCTCCAGATACACACAGCTGTTTTGACCGCGAAAACGGGTCGAACAGGGAGGACGAGATAAAAACTAGTGAAACAGCAAAACGGACTCCAGTGGTGATAGGGGAACTCAGCATCTTCCCGGGTCATCAATCACCCCTTCAGGGGTGTAAACTAGCAACCTGTGGGTTACCACACCAGATGCTAAACTGCTGCCTCTGCCTCCCGTCACACCGGTTACACGCGGCAGAATGTTGGCACAAATAGGCAGAGACCCAGTAACATCCAAATAACAGTTCATGTAAATGTGATACGCTGTATTCGGTGAGTAATGAGTGTCTTACATTCTGCCGGTTTATTGTGTGTTTTCCAGGCTCCCTTTGGCTTATGCTTTGCTTTTATCTGCCTGTATCTCATGGATTTTAGCTTGCAGACTCGGATAAGAACAGAGGAGAGTTAATCCGCAGTAAGATATGGGAGCGAGCGGGTGGAGAGGAAGATAACCTCAGGCCTCCAGCTCTAATTCCTCAGTAATTGGAGGACTACTGCGCTCTTAGCCGCTGTGATGCTAGTCAAAGCAAAGCACCTCTAAGATCTCTACATACAGCTAAAAACACATAAAAGCTGGATTTATAACATCATGGGTGCTGTGGTTATTCCCCAACAGGTGGTACCTGTAGCCTGGGAGATACTTTGAAAGATTCAATGGGGAAAGATTTTGCTTTGTTGAATTTAGGCAACAGGAATAACATCTTTGAAATAAAATTTGGGCTGTCAGAAGATTAAGGTTAGAGGATGTCATCTTTAATGTTAAAATTATGCTGTCAATGGGGCAGTGCCCTTTAAAAAAGTCCTAATATGTACCATATACTGTAGGTACAGATGTATATATTTGGTATCAGTGTGTACCTTTAAGATACCAATATGTACCCGCTCTGAGGTACTAATATGAACTCTTTAAGTGCAAAAATGCACTTTTTGAAAAGGTACCTCCCCAATGACAGCTATAGACCCCTGCAAGGTTTGTAAACATTGAATGACTATCGGGTGCGCGCGCAGCATGTTCATACCTTTAGGCTTTCTAGTTTAATCTAACAGGGCTGAAAAATGATGACTTACCTCAAATGAAGTGAGCACTACAAACACAAGCATCTTTGATCTTTGCATTGTCCCAGTCTGCACGTTTAATTGCTTGCAGCCACAGATTTTGTATTTTTTGTTTTTGAGATTCTGCAGGAATCCCGAAAAACTTAAAGCGTAACTAAACCCCTGTTCAGAGCCTGACTCCACCCACTGGCAATATTTGAAAAATGCAAGAAAAGTGGGCAGATCCCAACGGAGATAGAGGGGACGAACTAAGCTTGTACCAAGTGTGTGGTGAGATCGTAACAAGGGCGTGGTGAGCTTGAACCTGTTTACGTCACGAGTCAATTTTTGGACCCAACATCCAATAGGAAAATTCAACTGCAGTAGCCACCGTTCAACCTGAAGAGGGCAGCACTCAGACGTTTTTACACCTTATATTGTAGTATTGAAACACTTTATATCCAAATGTCAAAAAACATACGTAAATCAATGAACAGCACTAATAAACCATCATTCTTACAGATCATTAACTAAAAAAAGTTGGATTAGGGTTTAGTTACTCTTTAATGGCAGACCTGGTGCGATTTTCAAAGCCCACGACGCAAGTAGGCATTTTTGACGATACCGAATAATACGCAACTCAATCTGCTGTAATGACTTTTCTGACCCCGACATGCGCAGTGAGAACCGCCTGTGATGTGAACTGTGAAGGGGTCTATAAGGGTGATTATCGCGAAATTAGACTTATGGGGTGTCATGAAACATTTTTATAAAAAAAATAAATGCTATCAAAATTTCAATTTTTTTGTTTTTTTCCACATTTAAGAGGAAAATGTTCATTACCGCAACGTGTCCATGACTGGATTTGGGTTCTTTGACATGGAAATATTTATAATTAAAAAATCTAAAAAATAAAATAGCTTCAGTGCATATTATATTAAAGAAACATGTGGTATTTGGTGATCATTGGTAAATGTAGAGACAATAATTAGGAATTTAATATGTCCAAGACCAATTTTCTCATCCTCCGCAACAATTTTCAATCATTGTTTAAGCTCTCAAAGAATTTACATTTTCCAAAAAAAGAAAAAAAATTGTTGGAAGGGACATTATTGACTGTGACACTCAAGATGGCTACCAGGTTATTTTTTCTCTCCAGATAAAAGTTGAAATTTTGTTTGTCATAGTACCTAGACAAATTTTTTAAGTCTCATTACCGAAGCATGAGTTTGTAAATGCATATTTAATGTTGTGGTAATGATCATTTTTGATAATGATAATCTAAAATTTTTTATAGTAAATATTGTTTAAATCCTCTAAAAAAATGGTTATAGTAAGTTCAGACCTTAATCTTATATGTGCAAAAAAAAATTGGTTTCAAGGGCGTTTTAAAAAATCTGGGGATGAGGCTCCCCAACCATTTCCTCCTTCATAATCTTTATTATAATAAAATATACTATGTTTTTTGAAAATAGGGACCTGAAATATAACCTAAGAGGAGAGAACATGTTTAAAAAACAAATGGTCAGAACAAATCTTAAAAGAAATACTATTTCGGTAAAAGGGGTCAACTTGTGGAATGGTCTCACCGATAAACTTAAGAGGAGCAATTCCATTCATTATTTAAAAAAACAATTTAAAATTTTAATTTTTGATAAATATATGAAAACTTAAGAAAATTGTTTATGTATAATTGTTGTGCATAAATTAAAACAATGCAAGCAATGTATGTGTATGTATATGAATATCTGTATGTATGTATGTATATATGTATGTATGTGTGTATGTATGTATATATATATGTATGTGTGTATATGTTTATGCAGGTATTGTTTATGTTTAATTTTGATGGGTAGATGTTGTTTTGTAAATAGGGTAGGCACAATAAGCCGCGGCTTCAGCCTATACCGGTTACCATTTTTGTCTGTCTGTAATGAATTTTCTGTACATATATTTTGTTTAGTAACCGAATAAACAAACAAACATTCATTTATTTTTCTTCTTTTCGCTGCAAATGAGCGCACATACAATTTGTATGGCAAGCTTCTTGCAGGCTATAATTTTTAATAATAATCCCAATCTTACGTGAGAACTCTTGTCTTGCACGCGTCACCTTGTGTTGTTTCCTTGTCACTTCTCGCGTGCGTTTGGTTGTGAGACGTAGTTTGCGGACCGGGACAAAGATGTCGGCAATTCTTCTTATAAAGTCATGCAGTGTGAAACCCCCTGTCACCGATCCATCGTGCAGTGTGAAAACAGCAGCGACTGAACACTACCCCAGATAGTCATGCAGTGTGAAAAGATCTGTGACTCAACCACTTTGAAAATCGTGCCGTCTGAACTCGGCATAAGAGTCTGATAACAAAAAATGCTAATTTACAACATGTAAGACACATTTAGAAGGTTTTGCGTCTCTTTTTGCACTGTCAATCTTTTCTGATATTTACTGTGGTTTGTTTGACTCTGTGGACCCTGTACCGGGTCCAGAATTATCTTATTTTGACTTAATATAAAATATTCCTTTAATTTTTAATGGTCTGTCATGGACCCAGTACCACATATAAGATACTGTTTGAAAGCTTAGACTCTCTACTTTCTGCAGATATGCATCACTTTGAGATATGTTTTACTGTAAGAAAGTTAGTTACACTTAATTTAAACTATCACCCCCCCCATATTTTTTAATATAATTTAATAATCACATATTTCATATTTTTCAAGTATGACAAACATGGGCAAGTCTTATATCAAATGAAAGCTCGCACTCTCAGGAATAAGGCTGCAGTGTTATTTTTGTCCTATTATTATCACATATCCAACAATCGTCGAATGAATAATGAGGTAAAAAATCATCTTTTGTAAACATGAGTGTGGGAAACTTGAGTGTGGACAGCCTCAGATAGCACATATAGCCACAAATGATACACCATCTTTTATTTTAGGTCCTACTCTAAAAAATGAGTCCATTCACATCATTTTCTTTGGTTGTGTGCATGAAACATCTATTGCTATTTATTATATGTGCAAAACAAAAAAATAATATTTATATGAAAAATGTATTTTCGCACACTTCAGTAAAATAAGAATATCTTTTGAATGCGACATGCTAAAGAGTTAATTCTTTTTTTGGGTGTTTACTGTCTGCTGCTGGTAACAACCAGAACTGTCTGCAGTCTGCTAGAGCACACAGAACCAGAGTTATACACTATCAGAGACAGTGTTTACACCATAAAAAAAGAAAATTTGGTGTTTTATCATATGAAAAACCACATAAATAACAATATTTGTCACAAACAGCAGCTTTTTATATAACTTCAAATGGTTTTCTGCAAAATGAAATAAAGATATTGCATTTATTCCACTGTATGTGGTTATGGGAGCACTTCAAATGTTTTTTGGCAGAAATTGTATACCATAAGCGTATTATTCCTCCCATCAGTTGGAGTAAAATAACTTTTGAATTTATTATGATAGAGAAAAAATTCCTTTTTCCTCTGAAAGCTGGCAATTGCTGGAATCAAACAAAACTGTCTGCAGGTTTCGTTACCACTCAGGGCCAGAGTTATACACTTTTAAATACAGACTTTAGAAAAAAAACATCAAAAAGCGCCTATTTATTTTTGTGTTTATTACAGGACTGACAACACATACAACCATGTTGAGCACTTTTAACAGTGTTTTATGTAATTTCAAAGGGTTTCCTGTAAAATGATACCAAACTTTTGTGTGTGCACCTCTGCTTGTGGGTATGAGAAGCTTTTGAAATTGGGTAGGCCAAATCCAGGCGAAAATCCCCAAAATAGCCTCAGAGTGTAAGAGGTACAACTGCTATATAATAGTAACTTTAGTAATACTCTTGTTAATTCATTGCCTTTGACAGCCTGTTTCACCCCTACAGGGGCAACTTTTATGCATATTGCCTGCCCGTACAGTATAGACGGTTTCATCGGACGCACGTGAAACACGTCTGGATCCGAACCTTACTTCCGGTTTCGTTTTTTTAATGATCTGACTAGTTGCTATACTGATCTCTTGAACAAATGCCTCGTTGAAAATAACAAATATTTTGCTTTCCTAGGTAATCTATGTGTTGTTGTTTTTTGCTTGTTATATAAATAAACTACGTTTAAACTTTATTGTTATTTATTCTTAGAGGAGTTTACCGAAAGTTACGTGAAGACCGCGACAGCTGCTTGTTTATGTTGTTACTGCTGAAACCGTCTATATGATTTATTAGGAACAGTTAATCTCAAAAACATTATACACTTGAACTAAAATCACATAACTAATTAATTATAATAACGTTACATGTACATTGATTATTGTATAATAACTCTAGATTATGTTTCTCTGTCATCTGATTTCCAAAAGCATTGTAAGCCAATAGCAGTGACCGGTGATCGCAAGGCTTTCTACTTACAGTACACTTATGATGCTCTGGGGAAATGTGGTGGTGTTTGAATAAGCGATCTCTCTCTGTGATTGATTGTTTCTGTCTTTCAGCCTCTGTATGTGCTCAGATGAGCGAAAGACAGTTCTGTCCTACACAATTATTCATCATCATAGTTCACCTTCCCATTTATGGGATGCCATTTATGGCATTTAATTCTGTGCTAAATAATTAAAATCACCTGGAAATACAATCGCACTTTAAGATCGATATTTCATGTGAGATTGATTAATTTTTCATACAACATCAGAATCTAATGTATCAATACTTCACTACAGGCACTATAGTCGCAAAAGGCAGTAATATCTTTACAACACGCTTTTCCAAAGCACTCTGCAAACGTAAGTCCATTTCCAAAGAGGCTTTGTTGAAATGTCACACTCCTCTTTTTCATACAATATCAATTTATTGTAATCTCCTGTCAATCTACCAAATCTATGTCAAGTATTTTATATGCATTTCTCTGTACTTTAAGCTTTTTTAAGCCACAATGTCAGAAAAGTGTTCCCAAGCGGTCACTGGGGGATGCCCTTTTAAAATCCTACAGTATGTACCATTTAGGTACAGATGTGTATATTTAATCCCATACAGGAAAAAATATATTTCAAAATAATAATATACAAAAATGTCAAAAAAATATATGTACTGAAATATATTTTGAAAAAATGTTATTACCAATATATTTTTGGGCATTTTTTATATTTTAAAATTTATTTAAAATTATATATATTTTTGCTTTATGGGATTGTAAATATCCCATTTTTTGGGAAATTTTGAAATATATTTTAAAGCATGTTTATGCACATCACATTGGAAGAAAAACTTTGTATGTTACAAACCTGTTAATAAAACTGGTTAACATTAAATATATTTTCAACAGCAAAAATATACTTATAATTCTTATAATTATATAATTCATTTTTAGGAGTGTAGTACTTTTTAGCTAAAATGTTTTTCACAGTGATGCCCTAGAATAATTTTTGGTAGTGGATATTAATGAATCTTGTTTACAAAAAAAGGTTAAAATGAAATATATTTTCAACAGCAAAAATATACTTATAATTTTTAACATACTTATATATTATAGATTTTATAAAAACGCTTATATTTTGGCCAGGAAAAATATTTTTTTCCTTATGGGTTGTAAAATTTGAAATGTATTTGTTGCCCTTGAAATTAATATATTTTTGAAGGTTAAAACAAAATATATTTTCAAATTCAAAAATATATTTATTAAGCTTTACTTTCTACAAAATTAATTTAACATATATTTGCCGTATGGAATCTTTGAGGTACCAATACGAACTCTTTAGGTGCAGAGGTGTACTTTTTGAAAGGGTATCGGCAGTCACAGCTATGGACCATTATTTTGTCCATTTTTTCTGACAGCGCATGATGTGAAAACATCCAAATTTAAGTTGTATTTGCTGATAATCTTGAACCTCTAGTGAGCTGTTAACTTGTGAACCGGATCTTTGAGTCAGCGAGTTCTCAAAATGATTCTGAAGGTAATGGCTTACTCCAGGGCAAAATTATAATTGAAAAACAAATAACAGCATACAGGTTTAGATGAAGGTGAGTACACTATATTCCTTTCGAGTCAACATAGAATCAAAATATGACCATATGCATGCATTTTTATGCATGTTTTACTGCAGTAAAGTACAGTAATAACTTGCTTTGCACATGAAACTGCATTTTCTTATAATCTTAAAAATAAAAGTGCTTTAAAGGTTCTTTACAGCTATGCCAAGAAGAATTTTTGCTTCCTCAAAGAACTGTTTCTATTATATCCTTTAATAATATAACGAAACATTTTCACTACAAAGAACCATTTGTGAAGAAAGGTTTTTCAGATATTAAAGTTTTTTTATGGAATCATTTAGCCAAAAATGGCACGGTGAAAAAGACTTTTCCATCGAATTAACCATTTCTTTCTTTATAGTCTGTAGAACCTTTTACAAAGATCCTTTTGTGAAACTGAAAGTAATGGATATTAATGAATCTTTATTGAACCTACAACCAATCTTTATTAGAAACATTTATTCTTAAAATTGTTCAGATTGACTCAAACAGTCCCATCCACCCGCAGTGTAAAAAATGATGTCAAATCAACAAATATTTTATGTTACTTTAACATAAAAAATTAGGTTAACCAATTCAACTTCAATTCAACCAATTTCAAGTTGTTTCAAGTTATGTCAACTTATTACGCAGATCTCTAAAATAGGCTACTTGATTCTGATTGATCAGTCACAACATTTCAAAGTTCGTTCTTTTCAGATCACTACTGCCCAAAACTAATAACACATGGTAACCCAGATGTTGCAAATAATTTGATAATGTTGCAGATAATGTTGCAATAATATTCTTAAAATCTAAAGTAAACATGTTTACCTCACGGAAGGTCTTTATTCATTAAAAATGAGCTAATAACATATTTCATATCAATATATTGATGTGAAATATGTTATTAACTCATTTTTAATGCTCCATACCTTTCTTATGAGGCAAATAGTCGTGTAATAAGTGAGATAATGTATGGCTGCAGGTTTTGTTATCGCGAAATAAGCCCCTTTAATGTGATACAAGATTGTGGCTTATTTCTGCCATAACAACCTGCTGCCTATACATTATCCCTTACTTATTACACGGCTCTCTGGAATGCTTGATTTTGATTGGTCAGTTGAGACATTTGCAGGTTCGTTCTTTTCGAATAATAACCGCTCCAAAATAATAACGTATAGCCGGACTACTTGTACGAGTAAAATCGCTCCGCGCCATATAAAGATCAATAAAGATTACTGTTTGGTGCCATCTTGTGACAAACACTGGAACATTTTGACATTCATTTTAACAAAACCAAACATTTAAACAGTGGATAGAAGAACGAACAGCGACAAGACACAGAGAGCTTACTGAGACTGAACATGACAAAATAGAGCATGACAGCTACGAAGCCAACACCAAAAAAAAAAACAGAATGGGCATTAAAACTTCTCAAAGACTGGCTAAAAAAAAAATGGAGACAGACAAGTATGAAGCAGAGGATCTTAATAAGGTATAACGATCATTTTATGCATCTGTGCAAAGTTTCGTGGAAGGATAAAAATGTTAATTTAAAACAAATATGCCAATAAAATGTTTCAAATTCATATTCATGTCCAGTTTTTTTCTTATGTGGCAAGTAGCCGTGTAATAAGCGGGATAATGTAGAGGCAGCCGGTAGTTATTGGGAAATAAGCCCCTTCAGTGTGATACAAGACCCTCCGCTTCGCGTCGGGTCCCGATCACACTGTCGGGGCCCACCTCCCGACAACTACCGGCTGCCTCCACATTATCCCTTACTTATCACAAGTCAAAACTTAAAATAGTCTGTTAAATTGACTTGCAAAACCAAGTTGTTTTAAAGGGGTCATATTATGAGATTTTTTAAGATGTAAAATAAGTCTTTAGTGTCCCCAGAGTACATATGTGAAGTTTTAGTTCAAAATACCCCACAGATAATTTATTATAACATGTTAAAATTGACACTTTGTAAGTGGGAGCAAAAATGTGGGTGTGTCCTTTAAAATGCAAATGAGCTGATGAAATCGCCATGATGGTGGTTTGTTGAAATTGAAACTCAATTCTGCCGTCAATTATTTTTTCTCTCTCTTTTTTCTCTCTGCACTAAATCGAGTGCCGTGGTTGGATAGTGCAGATTAAGGGGGCGGTATTATTGTAATTGGACTTGCTACCAACCTCACAAAACAGGGGAAATCTGAATGACCTATTTTTACACATGCTTGCAGAGAATGGTTAACCAAAACTAAGTTACTGGGTTTTTCTTTCTCACATTTTCTAGGGTTGGTTGAAGCACTGGAGACCCAATTACAGCACTTCAACATGGAAAATGTCTGATTTTCACACTAAGACCCCTTTAACTTCATTCTGCATTATTTTCTGGAATGTAATGTCCAATTTTCACAAATGAGATTCCAGATTAATTAAACAAATCTCTCTCTACATTTATTCTTAGTCTGCTTCGCTGAGAAAGGTTTCAAAACCTCTATGTTGTAATATTTTTTGAAGGATATTTAACTATCCTTCACGATAGCACCTCTTTTTGTTTTCCGAGTTTGGAAAAAAGATTGTGGCCTGCAGGAGGTGTCTGCAGTTTTAGGGGTCAAAAGTGGAGCTTCCTGGAACGGGCCCAGCTACCCTACGTTCCTGTCAGCCTCACACTCAGACTCCTAATGGACTTTCTCAAGCTTTTGTGCCTCTGGTTGTAAAAGTAATCTGCGGCAGGCTTGTGGACAGATGGTTCTGTGAAGGCAGGTCTGAATGTAGGTGCGAGGTTAGACTGAAGTCTGAGTATGTGCGTATGAGAGAGAAAGAAAATAAGTCTGATCATGAAGCCATTGTGTGTGTCTATGGGTTGTGAATGTGTTCGCTCGTAGGCTTTAGCTTGAGACCAGATGTTCAGTGCGAAACAGGCACTCTGTTCCAATCATCGGGTTCTCAGTAAGAATGAAACTCCAGCCTGCGGGCACGTGGTCTTACTCACAGCCCCCTCGGCTCAATGGGTTACGGAGCGGTGCCAAGTGTAATATATCTAAAGCCTAGCACTTAGCCTAAAACACAGCAATTTAGCATATCTGTAACAGGGTCTGTGGAAATGCTGCATTCCATTCAATTTGCAAAGTCAAAATGTACAACTTCCTACTTGGAACAGTGTTACAGAATTCCTTATGGAAACTTAAGAAAAAAGCTTGGAGACGCAGGTGCATGACATCATGTAAACATGGCGGCAAACAGAGAGATACTAATGATACAAATCATGTTTTTCTGTTGTTTCTGTATAAGCGATTTTCCACCCATTAGGAGATGGAACGTGTTTATGAAAGTGTATTCTTAATATGAAATTGAATGGAGCTTGTCAAATGGTGTGCAAATAATATCAGGCATGAATTGAAGACAAAGTATATCTAAAATATGTATACACTCCTAAAATCATGGAAGATTTTATATATAATATTTTATTTGAATTTATATTTATATGAAATTGCAATCAGCAGTGTTTGAAAGGCACAAGGCTGAAATCAATTCTGTTTTGAATGTGTGGTTCACAGTTTTGATAGCAGTGTGTTAGCATTTGAACAAAGTGCTGTAAATCCACAGTGTTGTGCAGGTTGTGGTTAAAGTCATGGGATAAGTGTGTAGAGTTTTGAAACTGTGTTCAAGCAATGAAAAACGAACTAGAGTTTGGTCCACATGAAGTGCTGCTGTGCAGACTGTAGTTAAAGTTTTGCACATGTGACTCCAGTTGTGCCCACTGTCGTTTAACAATCGAAAAAAAAACTGTAATAAGTGTAGAGTTTTCAGTAGCAAGCATTTTCCTTTCATAGTCAGCAGCATACACACAAGCATGAAAATGAAGAGCAAAATCATAGTAAGTAAAATCATTTATTTTAATTATATTTCACAGAAATATTCCCCCCACGTATTTCTAGTAATGAATGATATATACACATGCTGTAGGCCTGTTTAGAATTGATATTGGCTAAACTCGATCTGCTATTTTTAATAGAGTAGCTTAATTTTGCATCATGTTATATTGGGAGGCTATCTATGATCCCAAAACACTCACTAGGTTTTGCAGATTTACACTGAGTATATGATAAAGAGATTCTGTGTTCATTACTAACTGATTAAGTTGTGCTGTGTGTCTGAAATGTTTTTTTTCCTCTTAGGTTTGCTTTTACCTGTTAATCTATTTCAGTTGTTTCCTCTCTTACAAAAGGCACTGGGTTCATTTTGAAGTGCTTTATATAGCTTTTCTGTGAAATTTATACTTGTTTTATTTAATACGTGTGTGTGTGTGTGTGTGTGTGTGTGTGTGTGTGTACATGCATACGTGTGTGGGTGTTTTGTAATATTTAGGTATGTCTAGAACAGTGGTTTTCAAACTGGGGGCTGGGGCCCTCAGGGGGGCCGCAAGATGGTGCCAGGGGGGCCCCAGTTTTATGACATTTTATGAAATACATTCATTTATCATGAATTCTGTGTAGTTAAACCTAAAAAAATAAGACTACTAACCAAAATCACTATTTTTTGGTATAATTTACTTTTTTTATTAAAATGTTGAGTTTTAGAACAGTTTTTTGTCACAAATTTTCTTTGGGGGGCCGCGAAGGAATGCACTGTACACAAGGGGGGCCGCACGCTGAAAAAGTTTGGGAACCACTGGTCTAGAATCAATGGTTCTGATCTTAGATCCTAGCTCTCATTTTATTGTGTCGGAGGATGATTTGTAGTATTTCACACAATTTTAATACTCCTTTAATATAAATATAATGTTACAGAAATAAGAGAGATGTTTTAATGCCTGAATATATTTGCTCTGGAAAATGTCATTTAAGAGTCCTTGTTTAATTTTTACCACTTAACTAATAGAGCTATATTTACTTAATTATAATTACTGAGATGAGTCAGAGTCAACCTCTTAAATTCAACAAAACGTCTATATTTGCTGAGCAAGAGTGAACATGTGGTTTTAATAAGTATGTGTTAATGAACACTGTACTACCGGATTACCTATAAGCTGCAATTTAGTTATAGGCCTTTTAGCAAGTCACTTTGGATAAAAGCAAAGGATGTACATGTAAATAGGTCTTAAATAAGTGTTCCTATAGCTCAGCTGCAAAAGCATTTCACAAACAAGATACAAGGTCATTCCTATTACAGACAACATACAGTATGGCAACATATTTAAAATGTATAATGTAGCTTGAATGTACTGTCTGTAGGTTGATTTAAATAATAAGCGCTGACGTGCTTTGGTTGCTAATATAAACATCCGCAGAAGTAATTGTTTTACAAAGTATTTTACAAAGTACAACACTTTTAAAAACTAGTACGGCAATGTGCAATTAACCCCTGCTGTGAACAAAATGCATGGTTAAAAATGTGACTTAACGTTATATTTGTAGATTTCTATATTTATCTTGGTGCAATGCCATAATTAACCAGAGTTCACAGGGGCAAAGAAACACATATACTTACATATGAGGTGGTCACATATTGCTAAAATGCGTTCATTTATTGTAAAATATTTTTTTATGTTTTTAAAAATTGCAAATGAAATAAATGAAAATTGTAGATTACAGCATTATTTTTATTTATTTATTTGCTGTTTTGCTTTAACAATCACATGACTGTAGTTTTTGTTATGTTCATTGTTTATATACTTCATGCATTTAAAATTATAGTACATTACATTTATAACATAACGCAGTTGTTGTGCAAATGCATTAATGGCACAATTTGAGCAGCATAAAAAAAAAGTAAATAAACATAAATGCCATTTCAGATGTAACTTCTGCCAATGTGTCATATGATTGGTTGAATTAATTGATAAAATATTTGAAATTAATTTGTGTCAACACATTTATAATGGTGTTTTTTTACATAAAGACAGGTGGGCTAAGATTGTTAGAGATGTGGGACTGCCAAGGAAAAGACTGCTCTATAATATTTATTTTAATTTCTGTTGTGTGCACACTTTTCACACAATGGGTGCATCACGCCCCTGTTTTCTGTCAAATACATCATTCTGAACATTGCACTTTTGTTTCACCTCTAAAATCTGTTTAAAGATGCCAGTTTGTTTCTATCTGAGCCCACATAATAGCATTGTCAACATAACTCACATTCTGTAATTTACTGAGCTTTTACTAAGCCAGATACAAATGTAGCATATGCGACCAGTAAACACTTCACTAGACGTTTTAGTTGGAGAGACCTCCTCTTTTACAGCAGTGTTTACCAACCAGGGGGCCGGGGCCCACAGGGGGGCCTCAGCAGATTTCCAAGGCGGCCTCAAGATGAAAAAATTGGACAAAACAAGCATTAAAATAAGCTAAAACAAGCAGCATTTTGGCCATTTTAGTAGTGAATATACATCTGTCTAGTCATTCCAAGCTCTAATTTTTTTTTTTTTTTTTTTGAAAAAATTGAATGAGGGACCCTTATATTCTTGTGGGCAACTAGGGGGCCTTGAAGTAAAAAAAAAAGTTGGGAACCACTGTGTACAGTGCATCCTTTTGTGGCCCCCAAAAGAAAATGTATTACATAAAACATTTCAACACTTAATATTTGAATTAAAACATTAAATTAAACAATGTAGTGTGCTTATTTACAATATGTGTGTATAATAATTATGTATTTATAAATACATACACACGTACATTTATGAAGAGTTTTGTTGCAAAACGAAATAAATCCGTTTTTAAATTTTTTGTCAAAACATGTTTATTATTATGTTATCATGTTATTATTTTGTTTTATGGTGCTACTTAGCTGTATTTTTTAAGTTATGAAGGTTGAATCAAAGCAAACCAACTACAGTTGAATTGATATTAATTGGAATGCACAACCAAAAAACAAGATTTCTGAAAAATTTAAAAACAGAGTTATCTGGTTTTGTAACGAAAATCTTCATATATAAATATAAAAAATATTTCTTAAATATATACATGCATGTGTGTGTATTTATATATACTGTATTTCCTGGAATATACTGTAAATCGCTCCGGAGTATAAGTCGCATCAGTCAAAAATGCGTTTTGAAGAGGAAAAAACATAGATAAGTCGCACTGGACTATACATTGCGTTTATTTAGAAAATGATTACACAAAATCCAAGCCCAAGAACAGACATTTAATCTGGAAAGGCAAGTTATTCAACTAAACAATAGCAAAGAACAGCAGGCTGAATAGGTGTCTGTACGTGTTAAAATAACATAAACAGTTATTTACATGATTCACAATAGCATACAGAACATACCTGGAAAGCTGAATAGGCTTAATTAACTCGACAAGCAAATCAAGTTCAAAAAGGTCCCCAATAGAGCATAGAGCGGACCATCGTGGCTGTAGTTGGTAATGGTTTCTCTTGGTTCATATGAAATAATTTTGACATATAAGTTGCATCTGACTTTAAGTTCCAGGACCTGCCAAACTATGAAAAAAGTTTGACTTATAGTCCTGAAAATACGGTACATATTTATTAAACACAGTACACACATTTTTATTCCGTTGCGAGCCCTACATTCAAGCGTTTCACTTTCTGCATTGTCGTTTCCACACATTCACGCAGCCGTGTCAGTGTGAGTCCTTCACAGACATGTTTTCTGAGCATGTGTATCGTGCTCTCGCCCGTGCACACAAAAGTGAGGTGCATTTGGGGTTATTTTGCTCCATTTACAATGTTAAAGCATACATCCTCTCGGTGCCGCACTACTTGGTCTCCGAGCATTGCAGTCGTGCTTGGAATCTCCGTTTTGTGTAGCGGCCTAATATGACAGCTTGACTGCGCTGAGATTCAGGGAAGACCACAGCATGCTTCCAGTATCTCGCGCATTAAAAATGCATTACTTCCTGCGATTTCACGTTTCACTCATAACAAAAGTATGGCCTTTTTTATTACTAAATAAAAGCGGCAGGACTAATGCATTGTTTTTTAGCTGTACCAAAGCCTAGGCTACATGAATTTTGCAAGAGATGCTGTACGAGCCATTTCTCAGTCTTCTGGGAGAAAAACGACCAGTGGCTCGATAAAAAAAAACTTGCTGGGCTGTATTTTTATTTCTTCTGTTAAAGCAGGCGGCATTTTCTTTTGGATCCAATTAATTTCGAGGCTCATTTGAAATGAGAATTTGCATGCACATCAGAAACGCAAATGATAAGCTTGAGTGATAAAGGATATAGTCTTGGCAGCACTGCTATTGCTAACGGGCCCGGTCCAGCATTTTTATACATTAGGTGGGTCTTCTGGTCCCAGGGCCACATAAATCCTACCCTATGTTTTCTATAGAGAACTTTAGTAGCCCCCAACGACAAGCATTTGTTATGGTTTTACTGCTACCTCGGCTATGTGCGGTTATGTACCGTGATCTAAACTTGAGAACATAATTCTTTTGTTTAAGCAGCCAGATCCCTCATGCAAATTATTGTGTATTTCAGCACTTTGGAAATCCACGGTGGGTCGACAGCGTGTGAAATTAGCATTTCATGGAGCCAATGCCGCCACACGTTTGGGCCACGCGCATATCTCCCGTGTGTTTGTGACTACAGAACGGCCTCTTATTCACTTTAATTGTGATATTACATGCAGCTCTGTTCTGTTTCAGGTTTCCGTCTTCAGTCATCCGTGGGGTCTTAGAGAGCAGCTTCCTGGCACGAGTCTCTAAAACGGGAGTGTGATCCGCTTACTGAGTTGATTAAAATGGCAGGATGGTTCTCCGGGGAGCAGCAAAGACAGGTGCCTTATTTCGCCCCGTACTGACCCCTCCCCTTGGATTTTCTCCCTTATATGCGCAGATTTACAAACTCTTTTATTGCCTCATTCAGACAGCTGTAAAGTTCCAGTGCTGTGGGATCCCCATGCAGCTGTGCGCTAAATGACCCACAAGGCTCGGCTCTTGTTCCTTTCTGAAATAACCAATTCATTACTAGTGACACAACACTTTACCCGGGCGTCTGAGAAGAACAAAATACCCGGTGTGCCATGAAAAGCACTAAAATCCAAATGGAGCCTTGTGCATTTATTCTGCATTCACATTTAGATCCTTATGTTGGCTGATAAGGCTGTTTCTATCATAACGGAGACCTACTTTTGTTTAAAAGCTCTTTCGAAAAAGTTTTATCAGGAGAATTCATTAAACTAGCTTTACTCTGACGAAAAAATCCAATTACAACCAAAAAAGGTTTTAAAGCTTGTCAGGAGAACCATTGTAAGTTAAGTTAAAAAAAAAACATTATACTTTATAAGTTCTTAGAGGAAAAATCTATGTTCTGAGTTTTTTGAACTACGCTAAATAATTCAGACTATGCTGTTTTGAAAAAGTAACACCATCAAACATGAAGCTTGTTTTTCGGGAATTTTAAAAGAGATATGTTGATGCGTTCAAAAACACCATTTACTAAACAAATGGGAGGAGGCTTCTGTAACTAAAACACATTTACTTTTCATGTACACTATATAAAATGCTGGGTTATTTTCAAGCCAGCGTTGGATCAAAAAGGAACCGAGGGGCAACCTTCAGATCTCTCTGATGAAGCCAATACGGAAGTGATTTAAACTGCAATTCATCGACTGGCCGCTAGAGGCATGCTCCAAAAGAGAGTCAATTCCCATAGACCTCTATGTTAAAATGGCCAACTTTACAGTAGAAAGTAATATGTTTACAGCCTGGTTCAAAAATTGTTTTTGGTCTGTATAGCTAATTTTGTCCTTCGTGACAACTGTGAGGGGGTACATTTTTTTGTAACTCATCCGTTTAAATTATATTAAGCCTTAAATTACTGCATAATTAAGGGCGTGGCCACTTGAGTGATGGTTGAACTGCCACTGCTGTTACTAGAGTCGAGCTAGGCGGGTGTGGTTTCAGCAACCAGTCACCTCAGCTTCACCCACGTCCCGCCTCTTTATCCATGTTCGGATATCTGCGAGTGATGCGCGGTGACGTGCGGCCAAGTTGGCGACGGCAGACACTGCCTACTTTAAGCTTCAAAAACGATCTTCAGAAACCTATGGGTGATGTCACGGACACTACGTCCGTATTTTTTTACAGTCTATGTAATTAACCCATGCTTTGTGTTATATGCTTTGGGTTATATTAATTTATTACACGGCTCTCTGGAATGCTTGATTCTGATTGGTCAGTTGAGACATTTGCAGGTTCGTTCTTTTCAAATAATAACTGCTCCAAAGTAATAACGCATAGCCGGTACTACTTGTACGATTAAAAACGCTCCGTGCCAATAAAGACCAATAAAGATTACTGTTTGGCGCCATCTTGTGACAAACACTGGACAACCACAATTAAGAATGGAAAATTTTGACATTAATTTTAACATGTACGGAAAAAACAAAACATTTAAACAGTGGATAGAAGAACGAACAACGACAAGACATAGAGAGCTTACTGAGACTGAACTTGACAAAATAGTCAGCTACGAAGCCAACACACACAAAAATACAGATTGGGCATTAAAACTTCTCAAAGTGGCTAAAAGAGAAAAAAATGGAGACAGACAAGTATGAAGCAGAGGATCTTAATAAGGTATTACGATCATTTTATGCATCTGCAAAGTTTCGTGGAAGGATAAAAATGTTAATTTAAAACAAATATGCCAATAAAATTTTTCAAATTCATATTCATGTCCAGTTTTTTTCTTATGTGACAAGTAGCCGTGTAATAAGCGGGATAATGTAGAGGCAGCCGGTAGTTATCGGGAAAATAAGCCCCTTCAGTGTGATACAAGACCCTCCGCTTCGCGTCGGGTCCTTATAACACTGTCGGGGCTTATTTCCCGATAACTACCGGCTGCCTCTACATTATCCCTTACATAAACAATTTGTTTTAATGCAACCCAACAGCATTTTTTTGAGTGTAGGAAACAAAAGTGCACTAATAGCTCAGTGGTGGAGCATTGTGTTAGCAGAGCAAAGGTTATGGGTTTGAACCATAGACTGTGAAAAAAGATGGATGTAGTGTCAGTGATGTTACCCATAGGTTTCTGAATATCGTTTTTGAATCCAATAGTAGGTGGTGCCTAACATCACCGCGCATCACTCGCAGATATCAGAAAATGGGTAAAGAGGCGGGATGTGGGTGAAGCTGAGGTGCCTGGTTGCTCAACTCTAGTGACGGCAGTGCACCTGTCACTCAAGTGGCCACGCCCTTAATTATGCAGAACTTTGAGGCTTAATATAATTTAAACAGATGAGTTACAAAAAAAGCCACCCCCCAAAGTTGTCATGAAGGGAAAAATTAGCTATACAGACCAAAAAAATGTTTGTACCAGGCTATAAACATATTATTTTCTAATGTAAAGTTGGGCATTTTAACATGGGGGTCTATGAGAAGTTACTCTTTTTTGGAGCCAGCCTCTAGTGGCCAGTTGATGAATTGCAGTTTAAATCACTCTCGTATTGGCTTCATCAGAGAGATCGGAAGGTTGCCCCTCGGTTCGAACACAAGGAACACACATTGATCAAATGTATACTTTGAAATGCACTGTAAGCTGCTTTGGATAAAAGCATCTGCCAAATGCATAAATGTTAAAGATCAAGTCCAGAAGGCCCTGCAAACGTTTTTTATGATATATAGCACCATTGTGTCCCCAGTAGATGCACTGGATGAATTGATGGCCTTTTCTCCTCTGTAAACGTGCCCTCCCGTTCTGTGCAAACATAATCAATGAGAGCTATAGACCAGCTGAGGCCTCTCATTGGTTCGACTCGAGTCCCATCTTCACCCAGAGCTATTTCATTACATCTCAGGAGACCCCCTTGTTTTAATACCAGGATGTGCACACTTTCTCTGCTGACCTAGGGGCTAATTTGATAAGCTGGCAAGTCGCGACACAACGTGCGCACGTGTTTCCACGCTCCACAGATGTGTCGTTTACGAACAGTAATGGGATGCTCATTGACAGTCTTGGCAGGATGAAGCATCTGCTCAGCTCACAAGCTCCACGGGGCTTGAAGGAGATGTCTGTCACGCTCACTATTAATGAGACTTTGTTTGTAAATGCCTGATTCCTGCTAATTATTAGTACACACTCGGAGCTGCTTCTCTCTGGAGCTCTACTGAACTAAGTAATGACTGGGTTTTGCTTCGTAATCTCCCTAAGCAACTTGTTGGTGTAATAAGTATGCCTATTCAAAAGGAACCTCGGAGAGATCCATCAGAGGTCACGGGCAACAGGAGGAAGATTTTTAAGTTAATGCTGATAATATTCAGTCGCTGACTTCAGAATTAAATTAAATTGTGTTTAACAAATAACATCTGAACATGTTCATTAGAGAATTACTACAGTGAGCGCGCAGGTTGGGCGGGATGTGCTGATCTATTAATAGTAAGAAAAAATCCTCCCAATATGTCCCAAGGGTGCTGTACCCTTTTAAAAAACGCCCCAATATGGATCATTTAGGTACAGATATGTATACATTTGGTTCCAATGTGTACCTCTGAGGTACTAATATGGACTCTTTAGGTGCAAATGTGTACTTTTTGAAAGGGGAACCACCCCAGTGACTGCTAGGGACCATTTCTTGCCATTTTTTTTCTTATAATGTGTGTATTGCTATGTGCATGGTTAGTTTATAGTTAACTCCACTTTCTAATGGGGAGTTCATTCTGACAGCAATTTAGAGCGACAAAACAAACCAGCAATCATTCATTTTCAATTAAAGTTGGCAGTTTGCAGTGAAATGAGTAACAGTGACCGTTGGCATAGAAAGTTTGGCTTCATGCAAATGCGCAGAAATGGAGATGGCAGAGTTCACATCATCTGGTGGATGATGCAACTGGATAGCAGTCTGGCAGAAATACCTACCATTAACCAATTTATTTTAATCACTGTCAGTCTAAACGTTCCTTAAGGCAGCAAAGTGGTACGATATAATGGACTGATTTGAAACGCTCTCTACGGGCAGCATCTGTGTTAAAGGAATAATTCTGAACGAGTATGAGTTTTTTTTCATTTGTTGAACACAAAACAAGATATTTTGATAAATGATGATTACCACACAGTTAACGGTACCCATTCACTTCCATAGTAGGAAAAACATAAATCAATGGGTACCTTTGTGCATACCATCATTTATCAGGATATCATCTTTTGTGTTCAAGGTGTAGAACAACATAAAGGGTGAGTAAATTTTAAGCATTTCAATCACACTTGATGCACAAGAGACTCGACATGACACATATTGGTTGATTGAAATAATACATTTTTAATAAGATTAGATTACTTTTCTAATAGAATATATTTTTCATCAACATTTCAACAAGTCGTCCACTATGATTGCTTTTTATTAAAATCATTATTTAATGCATTCTGGGATTGCTATTAAAGGGGACATATTATGAAAATCTGACTTTTTCCATGTTTAAGTGCTATAACTGGGTCCCTTCTATCAACCTAGAAAATGTGAAAAAAGATCAACCCAGTAACTTATATTTAGTAAACCATTCTCTGCAAACATTTGAAAAAATTGAAATTTGGCTCCCCTTGTGATGTCAGAAGGGGATAAAATCTACTTATCCAACCACGACACTGCCATTTAGTACAACGAGAAAGAAAGAGAGATAGAGAGAGAAAAAATAATTGACAGCACAATTGAGTTTCAATTTCAACAAACCTCCATCATGGTGATCACTGTTTGCATTTCATTAGCTCATTTGCATTTAAAAAGACACCTCCCAAAATGGCAACTTTAACGTGATATAATAATACATTATCTGTGGGTTATTTTGAGCTAAAATCTCACATGTTGGGAACACCAAAGATTTATTTTATATCTTAAAAAGTCTTGTGAAATTTTCCCTTTAAGGTAGCCTAGGTGCCAGACGAACTTAGCCCCGCCCACATCATTTCAGGTCGGGAAGTTCAGTCTGGTGTCGCTCCGTTGTGGCGCAACTATGCTCGAACCAAAGCTTGTCAAACCAATCAAATTGTCAGGGAGTGCTTTATACAATGATGGACAGATGATCAACAGTAACGTAATCAACCACGTCACCAAAGAGCCCTTGTGTTGAATCCTTTTAAAACAAAGATGGCTGCCGCTGGAGAACTGAGATGTGAAGATTCTGCCATCAAGTCTGTTCATAGATATGTACACTAGATGTCGCTTTGGTTACAGCAGTTCATTGGACCGAATGAGTCAACTTAGAGCCGCCATCTTGAAACAGGGGAACCCTGCATCAGTGTCATTGTAAGCAATGGTGTAAAGCAGGGCTATTCAAATCTTACCCTGGAGGGCCGGAGCACGGCATAGTTTAGCTCCAACCCTAATCAAAGTTAACCACCTGTGATTGTCTAGTGATCATGAAGACCTTGATTAGCTTGCTCAGGTGTGTTTGATCAGGGTTGGAGCTAAAATCTGCAGTGCTCCGGCCCTCCAGGGTAAGATTTGAATAGCCCTGGTGTAAAGGGAATAAAATCACCATAAATCGTCATGATGCAATTTTCTTGGTTTCCTTTTGGTTCGTTTCAACAGTCAAACATGTATTTAGCATTGAGTCCAGAAAAAAATGTAAGTTTTGATATTATGAAAATTTACTTTAACTATAATGCATAGTGCTAGTAGGCCTAACATCCATACGCAGCACAAAAGTCCGGCATCTATGAATTTGAAGTACAGGCGGAGATAGCAGCTTTACCTAGATACTTCCTGTTCTAAGATGGCGGTGGTTTTGACACATGCTAAGAACCCAAAGGCGACATCTACAGTAGGGTATATATCTATGAAGTTTGTTCTAGAAGATAAGGACAGCACATTCATTTTTAAAGAGGAACAGAGAAACGCGATCAAGGCATTTGTTAATCGGAAAGATGTTTTTGTTAAACAAAAGTTGAATTTATGAGTCTCAAATTCTGACTAGAATTGAGTATTACAACATCAGGCTACCTTTAAGGAGCATACTGCCTAAAATTTTGGTCAAATGAGTCTTATAAACTTAATTTTGCTGCCTACCATTCATACAGCCAGGTAGTAAGACAGAAGCCTTGAAATACTCTCTATGGGCACCACACTAAGGTGGGTAACTTAGTTAGTGTGATTATGGGTGAATTGTATGATGGAATGTAAATAGGTTGTGTTTAAAACAACAATGAACTGCTAGACCGGCTGAAACTCATTTCATTTACACAATACCACACACACAAACACATAATCTGATTCTAGTACCTTACTTATTGGTGCCTATGCACTCTTTTCTGACCTCTTTTGCCTTACGGCATGAGAAAGAATTACTGTGCCCTCTCTCTCTTTCTCCATCCCTCTATTCTAACCCAGTTGTTATCTAAATCTGCCCCCTAGGGGGATGTAGTAGCATGATTAAACTTTTCTTAGTAAAAGCCAAGCACAGAGCAAGACCTCTCCCTAACACTCTCATTAGTAATGTTGATATGTAGGCAGTGCAAAAATGTGTGGTGTAAAATGATAATACTAGTATTCACTAGTGCCGGTCATCAATAAATTTAGGCTACATTTACGAAATGTTTTAATTATGTATGACCTGAGGGAAATATTAATTATTTTTATTAGTTTAGTCAAGTTTTAAGTGTGTCATTTTTAAGAGTGCTGCTGACCCATCTGAGTAAACATTGAGTTATACTGCACACAATACTGAGCTGTGTGTGCCGGGTGAGGTGCTTTGATAAAAATTAGTTGTAGTGTTTTAGTTTCATGCTTGCATTTCCTGACAGAAAGTGACGCTAATCTGCACTCTAAATAATGCTGGGTTATTTTCAACCCAGCGTTGGGTCAAAAAGGGACGACCCCAGCCATTGGGTTATATTAACGGTCTGGACTTGTTCCTTTTTGACCCAACATTGGGTTGAAAATAACCCAGCATTGTTTAGAGTGATATATATGTAATGTAAATGTAAAAATGCTTTCTGTAAGGCAGTGGTTCTCAAACTTTTTCTGCGTGCGGCCCCCCTTGTGTACGGTGCATTCCATCGCGCCCCCCCCCAAATAAAATTTATGACAAAAAGCTGTTCTAAAATGTAACATTTTAATTAAACAAAAAATATTAAATTATACAAAGTAGTGTTGTTTGTTAGTAGCCTTATTTTTTTTAGGTTTAATTGCACCGAATTCATGATAGGTGAATGTTTTTTTATAAAATGTCATAAAACTGGGGCCCCCCTGGCACCATCTCACGGCCCCCCTGGGGGCCCCGGCCACCAGTTTGAGAACCACTGCTGTAAGGGTTAGGTTTAGGGTTTGGGTTATACTGTACATATATTGGTAACACTGTACAGCTATTACGTCTATCTATGGAAAGTCCGAGGAAACACATTGTGTCTTTGTGTGTGTACCGTAAACAGTATATGCACATGTTTGTTAATTTCAGGAAATTGCATCATGATGCACACCAAAGGTAAGCAGCAGTCTTTGGAAAAACTCAAGTTACAGTATTTGAATATTAATGCAATGCCTGATGATGGACCTCCTGATTTCTACACCCACACTTTTGAAATATATCAGTCGTATGAGTTGTGTGATCTTTGACTGCACTGTATGCGGCAAATATGAGGGATTGATATGAAATGCGCTAGATGTCCCTGCTAGCATCAAGATTTGTATGATGTGTAGATATGCTAGCATAGATTTTGTTCTGCTTCTATATTGAGAATATAAGATCCCGGGCTTGCTGAGGCATGAGTGAGCAGCTGCAGTGTTTTTTTTTTTTTTTTTTTTTTTGCATGTGTGGGGAGTTATTTTTGAGAACAGGGCATAACTCCACTTTCTTGAATAATTTCAGGTTGGTGCGATACCCGAGCCTTTACTTAGAACAGGGTTTAATTTTTGCATTGTATGTATATCATATGATCTATTTTTTATGTTGTTTTTGGGGTCTAACGATGCTGATGAGGGATATCATTAAAGCGGCACATTGTCCAGTTACAACCGTGTGCTGTATGTCTTTGGCTTATGGAGTTTTTTTTTATTCATTCGGTTACATATATAAAACCGCTCTATTTGCAGGTGAGCCCATGTCTCAAACCCAAGGAGACTTCTAAAATCCACATATAGCTTCTATTCATCTAATTGGCCTGCCATGACTACAAATTACAATGTTGACCTTGAAGTGGTGTCTCTCTGTCTCTCTCTTTCTCTCTTCCACTCACTCACACAAACAGTCATCTCACATACTTCCTATTTTCAGGCTTTTTTCGGTTCTGGTGATTGCTACTTGGATGTCTCGAGGCTGTCTGCTGATCTGTAAAATATATGAGGTGTGGCTGTGCATGTATTTGTCCATGTTTGCTGGATATCCCCATGTTGGCGGTGACCACCTACAACGTGTTATGGCTGAAACTGCTACTGTAAATTGAAATACAGTATACTTTGTATACCATGTGGATATTAGAGATGCAATTCGAGTCCTCTGTGTAAGTACATTTGTGCATTGGTGGGCTGCATTCAGATGGTGTGATGTTACAGTGATTATATGTGAGCACTAGACCACGGCCTCTTAGGTTACAGTGAGCTGCATTTAAAATGTTAACCGGTTAAGTTACTAGTGAAGAGCACAGCCATGTCTCCCTGTCACCACCCACATTAATTTCTAAAGAGGTGGAATAAAAGTCTCTTTTATACTGTTCGTTTGCTGTGTCACAACGCGAGCTACATCATGTTTATGAGAAGCGTTCAACTAGCAGATCAGCAATTTCACACCATGCTTGGTGCTCTTCTTTTGGATAATGGCGAATGCGAGTGACTTTGGGGTTGTGTTTTGCCTAATATATAATTTGGTAAAGAGATACACCTTATGTCCGGATTGTATTTCCAGGGATGTTGTTATGTAACAGGGTCTGGGACAAAGTTTTGGGGTGGGTTTCCTCTCTCAAGGTGTCACTGTATGGGTGATTCTCACGAAACAATTGAAACACCACGGCACTAATGATTTTAGCTTTAAAATGTGTAATATAGTAACATTAAAAAGCATCAGAATTAACACAATACTGTGTTTTACCTTGCACAATGTGTGATTTCAACATAAGAATTTATAATTGTAAATTTTATCTCATTTTCTGCTGAAATTTTCATTTCCGCAATGTGTCCGGCTGTGTTTGAACATGCGTTATGTTGTAATTTAATCAAATGAACACAAAAATATTAAGAAAAAAATAAATGGTTTTGCTAGACTACTTTAGATGACAGAAAAAATATTTACTGAATATTTATGTATAATAATAATGAAGAAAAATTAGGAAAATGATGTGTCCATGCCTGATGTTCTCATCCTCCGCAACACTTTTTGAGAACAGTTTAAGCACACATACAGAATTTTAATAAAGTTTGATTTTGAGTGACCAAGCACATGGACCAGTTACTTCAAGATGGCTACCAGGTAAGATCATTTTTTTACAGTTAATTTGAAATACTGTCTTGTCAGAATGCTTACACGACATTTTGATTATCATTACCGCAACAGATGCTTATTAAATGTTAATTTAATTAATAGAAGTATAATACTTTGATTTTAAATGCATGTGCAGAATCTCCAAATTATGTTCTTTCAGGTTTGTCATGTCATTTTGAAAATATTTCAGTGTTGATGTTTTCTGACTGTTGCGGTAATGAGATTTTTTAGGACTTATTTTTTAAATTATGTTACAAAAAGTGTTAAATGATAAGTAAAAGTTTTTAAATTAATGTTCCCATTTACTCCACACTTTGTTTTTCAATGTCTGGTGGGAAAAAAAGTAAATTTAAGCAATTTTTACATTTTCATGCTTGACATTTTTAAAACCAAGTTTTCGTGAGAATCACCCGTATAGAGAACACATACTCAGAGCGCCCCCTTATCAAACTCAAATGAAAAGAGATAAGACAGTGAGTAGGGGTGTAACGATTAATCATGTGTCCCATTAAAAATGCCTGTCTGAAACTGAATTGCAAGGCTGCGATTATTAGTGTTTCATGCACAGCTTGTGCGTGTACTACGGCATTTGTTCAGTAGGAAGTCCTTATCAATCTAAAATCATTATCAGTCGGAGTCGTTTATAATGTGCATTTAAAAAAGCAACACTCGTTAAACAAAATCATTCAAAATATTTTTCATTATCATGAAAATACCTGAAACTATTTGAAGAACAGCGATTTAAATATTCCTGTAGACATTTCCTGGAATAGTGTTTGTAATACTACTTCTTCTGTGGCACAAAGGAATTTTCTGTGTGCCAGGATTTCACCGTAATTTATTAAAAATTATTCATTGAGAAAACGGTTAATCGTTACACCCCTAACAGTGAGTCTTACGCCGTTATGCTTAATAAACCGATAACGTGTGAGGGCATGTAGACCCGTAAAATGGTCCATAAGCGGCGTAAGCAAAAATGATCGGCACTCTAGTTTTTGCTTATTACTCCGATTTTGCATTGCATGTAAACACCTTAACTGACTTTCGCGACGTTTTGTTTATGTGTGCATGTCTCCTTGTGTGAAAGATCAGTAAGCTTAAAGTAACGCATAAAAGTTTGCGCTCGAATCAAGCAGTTGGCAGAGAAACTGCGAAATTAAAGCTCATGTTACAGATACAACAGTATAACTTAAGACAGATTCCGCATTGGCTTTTTAAACGACTAACCCTCAGTTTCACAGACAGTCCTAGACTAAAACACATATTTAAGCTGTCTCAAATGAAATAACTTGCAATGACAGATCTCAAAATGTGCAAATTCCATTAATTTGTCTCAAGATGGACACCATGTAACATCTTTTCTAAGGCATGTTTATAAAAGATGCTTAAAACATTTTTTAACTAATTTAACTAAGGCCTAGTTCTGGCTTTAGCTCAGCCTTATCTGTGAAACCAGGTGTATAGACCCCTTCATAGTTCACGTCACAGGCGGTTCCCACTGCGCATGTCAGGGTCAAAAAAGTCATTAACCAGATTAAGTTGCATATTATTCGGTTTCGTCAAAAATGCCTACTTGCGTCGTGGGCTTTGAAAATCACACCAGGTCTGCCGTTAAGTTTTTCGGGATTGCTGCAGAATCAACAAAAAAATACAAAATCTGTGGCTGCAAGCAATTAAACGTGCAGACTGGGACAATGCAAAGATTAAAGAGGCTTGTGTTTGTAGTGCTCACTTCATTTCAGGTAAGTCATCATTTTTCAGCCCTGTTAGATTAAACTAGTAAGCCTAAATGGTGTGAACAGTTTGACCCCATGCTGCGCGCGCACCCGATAGTCATTCAGTGTTTACAAACCTTGAAGGGGTCTATATGTACTATATGTGGTGACTTCACTAACTGCGAGAAAACCTGACAAATCTCCAAATCCCACGTAAATGCAGTTTTTTGCACAGCTGGTTTATTGATCTGCATGTAAATGCATGAAAGCATGTTTCTATAATTTTTGATAGTTATCCGCTTATTCTGTGCATGTAAACGCACTCAGTTTTGCATCATAAAGTCTTGTTTTTGGGATTACTACAAATTTGTGGATAGTAACATTATTTTTATGACACTTACACTGCAAAAAATGATTTTCAAGAAAACAAATTCTTAGTATTTTTGTCTTGTTTTCAGTAAAAATATTAAAAAAAATCTTAAATTAAGCTGCTTTTTCTTGATGAGCAAAACGACCCAAGAAAATAAGTCTAGTTTTTAGACCAAAAATACCCCATTGGCAGATTTTTTTGCTTGTTTTATGCACAAAACCACCCAAACTTGATATTTTTGGTCCAAAAACAAGACTTATTTTCCTGGGTCGTTTTGCTCATCAAGAAAAAGCATCTTAATTTAAGAATTTGTAGATATTGTTACTGAAAACAAGACAAAAAAAAAACGAAGAATTTCTTTTCTTGAAAATAATTTTTCAATTATTACATTACTGTGCCATAAAGTGATGTATCGGCATGTTTTACCTTTAATTTGTAATCATTCCCAATGATTCATTTTTTATCCTTATTTTCAGTTAATAATAAGAGTAAAAATGTTTCTTTATCTGCAAAATGTACCATTATGTAATAATACATTTACAGTATATTCATGTAGGATGAATTCAAGTAAATTGGGACATATTTCACAACGAGATGACTGTCAAAAGCATCCAATTAACTTGAATTCACCCTTAGATACAGTATTTGCATTACGGTAATGTGAGCTCAGCATGAGAAATCACAATAAATGTTTGTGTTCCTTCATTTCCCTAATGCAAAATACAATTTATTATCATGTTAATTAATATTGTGGTGAAGTACAGACCTGGTGGACATGTTCTTCTTGATCGGCTTTGTGAGATGAACCAGATCCTGCTGGACGCTGAGGAGTTGACTCACCACGATTCAAGAGTTACCTGCCATCACCTTTAGTCCTGACCAGAGGACCGTAATGAGATTATTACCTCATGAGAGAGAGAGAGAGAGAGAGAGAGAGAGAGAGAGAGAGAGAGAGAGAGAGAGAGAGAGAGAGAGAGAGAGGGAGGGCTGAATGAGGCTTGTGTGAGGTGCGTTTTACTTTCATTCGGCCAGTCAGCCGCGGTACTTTTGCCGTCATTTGTGGACTGACGTCTTGAATTCGACAAGCTAAATTCGTTGTTTTTTTAATCGTCCGATCGGGACACACGCGACAAAGACGGATGCGGGATTCTTCGCGTGAGTCTGTATGGAGAGACACTGCGTGGATTTTAAACCGACATGCTGGGTTAACGTTTGAGTGACCGTCCGGTAAATTCCTGACAGGAGGGAAATGAATCGTTTCAGCGGCGCGCGGGATTGAGCGCGTAACTGTTGCTGCAAACGTGAGGGAAAATGAAGGGATAACTCAACTAATTCGCGTGAGTAAGCAGTTTTATGAATAAAAATAACCTATCGTGATTCAGAAAAGTGTCATTAGTTGATCTCCGCGATTCTCTTGATCCTTTTGAAATGGATGTTGTTGATGGGATTAACGTTAGATGACAGAGGTCTTGAAGTAAATCTTGATTCACTCGCGGCAAACTAGAGCTGAATTTAGGATTACAATGAGATCACACAAACATTTTATTTCTTTACCTCATAGATCTGCATCTTTAGTCCTCTCAGTCCACCTGAGGGGGAAACGTCGATTCATTTCTTGTATGAAGTTTTTTGATTCGTTCAAGTCATGCCTGGTTAAATGAAGTCAATGCGATATTCATTTCGGAATCATTTACAGTGGGTTGATGATGGATTCTGGATTAAACTTTTCTCTTTCATTCATTTCCATTAACCACGTAATTTAACTCATCCATCAGTTAGAAACATGAAGTCTGAATTAATTGTCCAATTTATCAAGCCCATTTACAAGAGTGCATTATCATTCTGCATTTCTGATCAATCATACTTTCTTGTGCAGTGATGCAATCATTTATTTATGATGCACGAGGCCTTTTGATGTGCCATGAGTATTGATATTTTCCACACTGCTGACTACTTATTAAATTCATATGTTTCTCAGAATTTACGAGTTAAGGTTGAATAATGAGCTGGTGACGTGCCACTGGCGTAATGAACAGTTCAGTGAGACAGGAGCCCGTTTGACATCTGCGTTCAGCTGACATCATGTGCGCGCATGTGTATCCGAGTGTGTACGAGTTTGTGCGCGTGTCTGTGTACAGGTTTTAGGTATGTTTGTGAGGTCCAGTGTCCGCACTACAGCCAACTTTTGAGGACTCGTCCTCACAGAAAGACTCATAGAGTAAATCGCCATATTAGGTTTTACTTTAATGGTGCCAAAGAATGCACTGAAATAATATGTTGAATTGTTCTCTGATATCTACATACTGGTATGTGGCTTTATTAAAGGGATAGTTCACCCAAAAATGAAAATTGTGTGATCATTTACTTACTCTCATATTGTTACAAACTGCATACATTTCTTTGTTTTGAAGAACACAAAGGAAGATATTTTGAGAAATGTGACCGATCATTTGTAACCAAACCGTTTGTGGACCCCATTCACTTCTATAGTAGGAAAAAAAGAATACAATAGTTTGTAACAACATGAGGGTGAGTAAATGATGACAGAATTTTCATTTTTGGGTAAACTATCCCTTTAGGTGGAAAAATAATACAGAGACGGTATTACATACTTTACAACCCTAGGATTTGCCCTTATAAATCAGGGCTCCAGACTGCCCCCAAATGGGGGCATTTTGCCACCAAAATTGGAGAGTGTGCCACTGAATTTTACATCCAGTTGCACATGTGCGACCAGTAAATTTGACCTTTTTTGTGATGTGACACTGAATTTGAAAACAGCACATTGTACTTTCTGTATCTATCATTAAAGTATTTATTAGTAATACAGTGGAAATTAGTAGAAATTTAAATATTTGGATAGCATGTTGATTAACAGTTTGTGCCCCTAAATTTTCTGGTTGCGCCCCTAAAATTTTCAGTTGGGGGCAACTGTGCTCCTAGTGAAAAAAGTTAGTCTGGAGCCCTGTAAATGGTCTATTATTACCTTATTTGAAATGGTCATGAATAATGATGAGGAGCTCTGCTCTGATTGGCTTTTGTCGGAACAGATCTTTAGAAAAGCTGTGTGTGTAACAGACCTTATGTTTGAGTCAGATGAAGATACAGATTTTGAGGAATAATCAATTATTTTGAGATTGTTAATGAACGTTTCTGAGTGGTTATTTGTGTTTTTTCAGTATGGACCTGCAAAACTTAACTGTAATGTCAACAGTAGAACTTCAGCCTAAACGCTAGCATATAGCATTAATTAGCATATACGTTCTACTGCACCTTTAAATCTAAACTGGTGAGGTCAATAGAATGACCACACCGACATAGTGAAACAAACGTGTGTGTGTGTGTGTGAGAGAGAGAGAGAGAGAGAGAGAGAGAGAGAGACAGACAGACAGACAGACAGACAGGGTGATGTCATAAATAAATGTTCATGTTTCAGTGTGAAGTTTCAGTAAACAAAGGCTTCATTAGTTTGGGGATGATACAGCTGAATGCATATCATTATCAACATAACTTACAATACACTCACCTAAAGGATTATTAGGAACACCTGCTCAATTTCTCATTAGTGCAATGGTGTAATGGTGTGGGGGATGTTTTTGGCACATAGGCCCCTTAGGGCCAATTGGACATTGTTTAAATGCCACAGCCTACCTGAGCATTGTTTCTGACCATGTCCATCTCTTTATGACCACCATGTACCCATCCTCTGATGTCTACTACCAGCAGGATATGCACCATGTCACAAAGCTCGAATCATTTCAAATTGGTTTCTTGAACATGACAATGAGTTCACTGTACTAAAATAGCCCCCACAGTCACCAGATCTCAACCCAATAGAGCATCTTTGGGATGTGGTGGAACGGGAGGCTTAGTGCCCTGGATGTGCATCCCACAAATCTCCATCAACTGCAAGATGCTATCCTATCAATATGGGCCAACATTTCTCAGCACCTTGTTGAATCAATGCCACGTAGAATTAAGGCAGTTCTGAAGGCGAAAGGAGGTCAAACACAGTATTAGTATGGTGTTCCTAATAATCCTTTAGATGAGAGTATAAAATGGTGAGGGGGGGTTTGGATTGTGCCAGGCCATGGGCCCCCAGTTTTGTTACAATTTATAAAATACATTATTTTATCATGTAGTTAAACCTTTGTTTTAAGTTATAAATCTTCTTGCGGAGGGAGCACAAAGGGATTCACCGTTCATAAGGGGGGCCGCATGCCGAAAAGTTTGGAAACCACTGATAAAGAGCTTTGCCATCAGTCCGTAGTTGAAGTCACTGTGAACATTTTTGTCATAATAGTGACGAAACTCTGTGACATTGATATTCCCCTCTGGCTTGCTATATCTTTTATTTCTCATTTACAGAGCATTGGAACAAATAATGTACAATTTTATCCTGTTAGTAGTGATTTTGAAACTCTTTTTTGCATTGTTGAAGCCTGTGACCTTAAAAATACAAAGGCAAGCAATGAGGTTATTCACTATTGAGGTTACACTGAGATTATATATCACTGAGGTTATTTGTCAAGATTGTGAAGTTATACTAGTAAAGTTAAACATCATGGGCTGTATGCAGTGATGTTGTTATAGCCTACCCCGGGTGTAGGCAAGTTCGGTCCTACAGAGCCGCAGTCCTGCAGAGTTTAGTTCCAACCCTAATCAAACACACCTGAACAAGCTAATCAATGTCTTTAGGATTTAGACATCAGGTTAGATTATCAGTGCTTGGGCTAAAATATGCAGGACTGCGGCTCTCTAGGACCGAACTTGCCTACCCACCCAGTCTCACAAGGTTACGTGATGTAATCACGTACATTTTTTATTGTTTTTTGTGATCGTATAACGAATTCCTGTTTTCGTGTGATTATCACGTATTGGTTACTCAACTTCAAACCATTGTCGCTTCGGTTTAGAGTTAGATTTGGTGCTTGCATTAGAGTGCACTTTATGTATTGGTTTAGTGCTGTGTTCAAAATATCGATACGACGATACATCGTCATGGACGACTGACGATGCGCGCATCGATACAGCACCTTCCGTATCGATTCGGATGCACTTTTAAAAGTAACGTGATGAATTGCTGTTGATCCGTGATTCATATGGAAAGAACGTGCGGAGTACGTAGAGTTAAAGGTAGCGGGGTATACTTTCATTTTGCGTGTCTGTCTCGCTGGCGCATGTGTCTGCATAGTGAGCCGCGTACTCGCGCTCTCGCGCATTAAAGTCAATGAGTTCAGTATGAAAGCGCGGATATCTTAGCCTGTACTACTGCAAAGGGCTTTATTAGCCATGCTCTTATAAAACAGTACTAACGCATTTGAGAAGTAACACGACAAAGATTTGCATGTGAAAAGTGTATGTCTAGAGAAGAGATACAGAGCAACTTCAAACTATAACTGTCACATTAATAGTCTGATTTCTATTAAATAGTATTAAGTCTGACTGCATGTTTATAGATATATTCATTGATGTAGAATAATGAGAGACAAGAGTAAGGCACCATCTTTGTAAAACTGCTTTTAAAAAAAACATAAGTTAAGTACTAACTCTGGGATTTTAAGTATTTCTAATAGCTAATAAATGAATGGCAAAAACACAACTGTTACCACACTGCTTATTCAATGTACAATAAACAAATAATAACAAAAATAATAGTAATAATGTTACTAAATTCTGAACAAAAATATAATTCAAAATAGCCTTGTATCGTGATGCGCATCGTATCGGGGCCCTTGTATCGGGATACGTATCGTATCGGGGAATTGTTGGCGATACACAGCCCTATATTGGTTTATTCTATTTTTTCTGATACATTTTTTTATATGTCGCCTGGTGTTAGGGTTAGAGTTGGGTTTGGGTAGGAATGTCATTTTATGTAAACTAACCCTAAACCGAAGCAACAATGGTAAGAATATAGGACAAAACAGTTGAGTAACCAATACGTGATAGTCACACGAAAACAGAAATTCGTTATACGATCACAAAAAAACTCAGAAATTCGTGATAATATCACAATGTGCAATTAATCGTTTTTCAATTTAAATGTTTGATTTAAACAATTACAAAAACAAGACAATCGAGGTAAACAATTATTGTGCAATTAAAATATAAACTGCCTTCTGCTGGACCGATGTGTTTGTAAGGCACTTCTAAAGGCACCACTGCTTTAAAACGTGTAACCTATTGCAACACCTACGTAAGAAAAAGGTTAAACTTTGTTTTTTCAAAGTCACACAGTAATCTTTTTAAATAATTGTGATTATGATTTTGCCCATAATCGAGGTTATACCAACGCAATCTTATGGCAATTCGTAAACATTTTACAATGTGGATAATTCGCATGAATTCGTATGATCTTATTTGTGTCATACAAATAAGATCATATAGGTAATGTATACATAGGTGTTATCTTAATGCTTACTTCTTAACAGAGAAAAACTTCTTAATTGTTTAAAGTTTAAAAGGAACTCTTGTTTTATATTAACATCTTTCATGAAAGTTTCTAGGGTTGTAAAACTGTCTCTGGACAGTTTAATAGCGGGTAGTGGTCACAGCACGGTGGAAGTAGTATGAGCATCATGCTGCTATAAGCACTTCTGACCAGTCAAGTGTTACAAATGGGAGCCGTACTATGACATAGTTTAAGGATCCCTGAAGCAATTACAGTCAGGTCTTGACCTTTATCCAGCTTGTGTTGAACTTGACCTCTGACCTTAACGCATATACATACATCTTTAGAACTCACCATGACTTGTTAAGGAGATAAGAAGGGGCTGCAGCCGCTGATGATGATGTGTGTGCATGCATGGAATAGTGAGAAATGTATTATATGCCACTGGGTTGTTTGAACGTTTGCCGTATCAGGCTGCGTGGTATCTGGGCTTAGACATGACTGTGTTCACATGCACTGTGGACACCTTAGGGAACACATTTCAGCATTAGCCGTGGGTAGCGATGCCTGAAATGATTTCCATTCTCACAGCCCAGCAGTCGAAGATGGAAGGAGAGAAAAGCTGTAAGGTAGAGAGTAGCAAAGAGAGAGAACAACTCAGGTAAACAGCTGGAGAGAGATCAAGATGGAAAGATACATGGGTAGTAAAGCAGCATCTTGAGACTGATGCAAAGCCTTAGAAGTGAAAGAAAAACAGGAAGTTTCCACAATGTAGAGTAAATTATTTTTATTATTATTATTATTTGCGAATTTACAGTTTATTACCAGACACAGGTATTTTAACAATATTTTAAAGGGGTTCTTAAAGTGTTCATCTGAAAAATGGATTTTGTATGATAGTTTACGAAAGATTAAAGGAGGTTGACCACAATACAAATGCTGTGAGAGAGCAAAATGTTATTAGTAGCTGGACGAGAATATTTGACTCTTCAAATAATCGTTTGCCGGGTTGACATTCGATTTTCAATTTTGAGATTCGAATATTCTTTTAAGATTTAAACTATAATGAGAATAATATGTTTTTTCATTAGCGTTATTGCAGAGCCTATGCCAAGCAGGAAGTGCACTTTATGCTTCTGCTCTATAGGGGGCGCTGAGAGACAGCCAACAGCAAATACCACAAGAATAGAGGCTATGCATGTGACGTCACCTTCGGTGAAAGTCTCTGCGGTTACGCCCACTGAGTGGCAAAAGACAGAGCGGCAGAATTTGTGTACAGTGTAAAATCAGCAAAAACAGTGAAATGCGTCAAAATGGGGAAATGCTGTTGTGCGATATACTTTACTAACAGATTTAACAAGAATTCTTAGATATCGTTTTACAGACGGCCAAAAAACACTGAAAGGAAAAGTAAATGGATCGTCCATGCCAACGTCCACTGACCACGTATATGTGGACAAGATGCTAGGGTCACTATCAAGTCCAACAAAATGTAATTTTTTCTGATAATTGTCAGTTATACTGAGATTTTTGCGGCCGCTGCTAGAACAGCCAGCAATTTACTAAATGTTTTGCCACTCAACAGGGCGAGCTCCGGCGTGCTCATATGGAAAAGTGACGTCAATGCATACCATCTATAGGGGGCGGTGAAAGACTGGTTTGCCAACAGCAAACACCACGAGAATAAGATCACGCTCAGCATACTCAGCAAAAATGCTAATAATGTTGTAAATAACGTTAAATTTCTCGCAAAATCCGATTGAATATTCTGAGTTTATAACTACTGAAGCTTTGAACTTCAAAAAAAGGTATGCAGACCAGCTCTAGAATTATTAGGCAACAACAAAGTTAGTCCTCGGTTTTCTCATCACATTTTGTTTCTGATGATTTGGCCCATTATTTTTCCTTAATGCTTAGGTGACAGGAACAGTGAGATGTTAAATAGGAAATGTATTTTTTAATTGTAATTCTTTTTTATGTAAATGCAAAAATGAACTTAAAATCATCGCATAGTTTTTGAGTTGCAACTTCAGTTCTCTTTGAACATTCTTTGTTTCAATGCAGGCTATTGCCTGTTCGCATTTACATATTTTCTGTTGTTGGTTCAGATTTATAACCGCAACATCGTCTGAAAAAATCACTACACACACCTTAAAAAGAAGTGATTTTGGCACAGCCTCTGTTTGGGTAGCCATGTGCTTATTTACAGACAAACTGTGTTCATGTTTACAGTATATCCGAACAGTCAATAACAGTGACAGGTTTTGGAAACACTGTTTTGTACTCTTTCCTTCAAGAATCGGCCACTGGACAGTGAATGGATTGTGCGGTGAAAGAGTAGATGCAGAGAAAGAGAAGATCCCTGCTGGGAAAGCTAGACTAGTACTGGCGACATTTTCACACTGAATGAAATCTAAGGTTTATCCAAAAAAGACACTACCTGTAGCTTTGTCATTATGTGCCTCTTTTGAACAAAAGTCACTAAATCTAGCGAAAGAGTTTCTAACACTTGTGGCACAAATTAGAAATGAATGGGAAACACTGCATCACTTAGAAGCTGTGGCTTCTCGCTTTAGTTAAAGCGTTTGTGTATGTGAAATCTCACACCAGCAGTGCAAGCATAGTTAAGCGTAGGGCCCTATAAAATCCGTTTTATTTTTTCCCAAATTCCGTTTTATTTTTTCCCAAATTCCGTTTTCTCCGTTTTAATTTTTGCAAATTCTGTTTTATCCATTTTAATTTTTGACAATTATATTTTTTACCCTTTATTTTTATTTTAGTCATAAAAAGAGTGTGCCTTTAATGTTAATGATTAAAATGTAAATATTTTTGGGTGAAAAACTGGATAACAGGATTACTTAATGACTATAAAAGATGCATTTACACACGCACATACACACGCACGCGCACACACACACACACAACTCAATTCAATGCATTGTTTAGTGTTGTTGCTTGAGGCTACAACAAGGTGTCAACGCAGTGGTGCCTTCAGAAGTGCCTTAAACACATCAATCCAGCGGAACGCAATCCATATTTTATACACAATCGCTTGAAATGCATATAACTTTACAAACATACACAGGATAGTGATCTGACTTAGGACAGCATGAGCACGCAGCTCTTTGCACGTGCGAGCGAAAGAGAGACAGAGAGCAGCGCCATGATGCAGATGATTATATTTTAAATGCGAGGGATAGTTAGTTTGCCTCAGCTCGCTTGAAATGCATAAAACTGAACAAATACATGAGGATTTGTGTTCGCACTTCAGACGCGGATGCGTGAGCGCGTGCACGTGAGAGAGGTACTGTGAGACAGACGTGGATGAGAGAGTGCATGTATCTTTGCGCTCACCGTGAACAGAGTGTTGACAAAACTTCCAAAATAACAGTTCTCCGGTCACAAAAAAGTAATGTGAGACCTGCTCGGAACTAAGTGCTTAGCGTCGAATTTCTTAATTTTTTCGCTGACGAAAGCAGAGTCGTGGAGAGCCGCTTCGCCATGGTTTCAGTGTTTTGGAGGGGTCTGAAACGACGGGAGGGGGCGTGTCGCCCAGATCTACTTCCCCCGGTCTGCATTTCCCCCAGACATACGTTAGTCTCCCACACAAAAACATAATTTTATTCAAAATATGTAAAATTCCGCAAAATTCCGCGTTAATACTACATTCCGTGTTAATTAGCCAATTCCGCAATTCCGTCCGCGATTCCATGATCGCGGAAATTATAGGGCCCTATAAGCGGCCCTAGTGATTTGAGTGATTGGAGGTGTTACAAACACACACGAAGGAAGAGAATGATAAAACGTGCAGAAATTATTTTAATGGAAAAAGCGCAATTCACATGTGCGTACTGAACATGGGGCAACTTTCGGGTTTCTCTATCCAACATGGAAGTGACTTGCAATTCATCAACTGGCCCCTAGAGACAAAAGTGAGACAATCTCATAGACCGCTAATGTTAAAATGTCCAACTTTACAGCCTGGTACAAAGCATGTTTTTGGTCTATATAGCTAATTTTGCCCTTTATGACAAATTATTTTTGTAACTTATCCATTTGAATTATATTAAGCCTTAAAGTTCTGCATAATTAAGGCCGTGGCCTAACCCTGTCACCACCATCGTGCTTGGCAGGCGTGGTTTCTGCAATCAGGCACCTCAGTTCCATCCATGCTCCTCCTCTTTGCCCATTTTGGGTTGTCTGGGAGTGACACGCTGCCAAGATGGCGACGCCGGCTGTGCCCACTTTGGGCTTCACGGACGTCACGGACACTACGTCTATGTTTGATGCAATCTATGGTACTGAACCGTGAAGGTCATACTGAACGGTTGAATATTATATTGAGAATTGTGGGTCAAAGTTACAGTGCACACTACTATGTTTATGTTGAACTGAATTCCAAACACACAACAAACTAAATGTTTTAACCAAGTAAGCTAAAACTATATGCAGCCTCTGTGCTTAAAATATCACATGAACTGTTGGCTACAAAGACGGCCAGTAAACAAAAATGTGCTTAAACCGACCCAGAGAGTAATTTGCCACCTGTGAGCGTCCAAAGTAAACGCAATTCATTCTGTTAGTGGATGAATCACAGGGGTTGCCAAAAGGGGCTCAAACCAGTTTTTGAGAACCCCTGTTATGCAGTGTAGATGTTAGATTTTCATGGTTGTCTCTGTGCCAGCTGAATATATGAATATAACCTAAATGATCTTTCTGCCAAGTATATGGGCTCTGATGTGTGAAGAAAAGAGCTAGGCCAAACCAGATGTCTCCAGCATGTACCTTTAACTCAGTCAGACCCCAAAAGTCTACTGATTCATCTCTAATCAGCTTCCGTCCACTGGGACTCCCCGGGAAGACAGCAGCAGGGGAGGCCAGCGGAGGCCGAGGTTTAGAGCTCAAACAGAAAAAGAACATTCAAGGAGGTCGGGAATCTGCGCTCTGGAGCGTCATGGAGTGCTAATGTATTTGGAGCTAGTTTACAGGCCCAGACAGGGGTTAAGAGAGATGTTTAGGAGAGAACAACAGGGTTTGGAGGAACACAATAAGTGTGTAATGATGTAGACTCTGGATCTGCTGTAGAAAAGGGTTCATTTAGGGGAGAGACATGAGGTCTGACAGGGTTGTGAGTGAGTGGGAGATATACTCAGGGTTTTGGCAGGTGGGATAAACTTAGGAGATTGAATGGGAACAGTATGCTGGATATTAGCAGTAGTGATGCACTGAAATTAAAATTCTGAGCTGAAACCAATATGGCAGGGGTCGGCAACAGGCGGCCCGCGGGCCAAAGGTGGCCCGCCAGCAATATTTTCTGGCCCGCTGGATTAATTTGAAGTCCGTATTTTTTATTTTATTTTTATCAGACTTTTTTATTTTACAATAACAGTTGACAAAAATGGCCCCGTGTATAATTCCTTCATTCGTTTCTTTCAAATCAAAACCAAAAAGATAAAGAAAAACTAGTTGTTTTTCTATTATTTATTTCCTGATCGAAAATCATACGACTCGTTTTCCGAATGTGCGCTCAGATCAAAAATAAAAAAATGAATGAAAACGGGTTCGGACAAATTTTAATTGAACACCTTAGCAGACATATACCAATGAAATACAGTTAAACAGATCAGGTACTAACAGATTACATTTTAATAAGGGTTTTAATAAGGGTTTGAATAGCAACTATGCTTTCCTGTAAGGCTCATTCGCTTGCAGTCCGACTTTTGAACTTTTTTCATTATTATTTATTCGCGTATAACACACTGATAAATAATATGTAGCCTATTACCTGAAAAAAAAATATTTGCACTAAATGCTGCACAAAACTCTTCCTCTAGCCCAGAGGTCCCTAACCACCGGGTCGTGGACAAGTTGCCACCGGCTCGCAAGAATGTCCTGAAAAAAATGCGTATAATAGCTTAATCTTAAGGGGCCGTTCTTTCTCTTTTTTTTCTCTACCATCACATCCGCAATCATTACTGTCATTAGAGTTTGAGCATACTTCTAAAACACAAGCGATCAAGTAATTGCAGAGGTATGACTTAGGGATGGGCACGGATATTCGAATATTCGATCGGCAATAATAATTCGAATTAAAAAAATGCTATTCGAATGTTTGTTTGTTTTTAATGTGCCACCAAAGGGTTACAACTTATTTAATGTTTTTTCACTTCATCTATACTCTTTTACAGACTTAAATGTAAGATATACATGAACATTAATTCGTATATATTTCTGATTGTTTGGCAATGCAGATTGCAGACGAATTTAAGTTTTTTTTCTTTTATCTCCGGGTTTGGCCGCGCCGCGCCATATTTGGCAACTGGCTCAGTGAGGGCTCACGTGTTATTAAACGTGCTTCTCCACCGCCCGCATCAACAAATCATGAGATAGATATATGTTGACTGAGCAGTCGGTTATGTAGATGCGTTTTTTCGTTTGCTCCGGGCTCTTATTTGGAGTCTGTTTAAGGGTTTAAATGATGATAGCCTACTTTGTCAAGTCCTCAAACTTTAAACTTCGCAAGTCCTCAAACTTCGCTTAGATTTGGGGTTAATGTATAATATTTGGTATAATATAATGTATGTAAGATCCAACAGTAATGAATTCATACTAACGACCGACTGGAAACTAAGGGTTTGACTGACTCAGACTTCGCTCCGCATGGGGTTTTAACGCCTTTTTTTCTGTAGGATATTTTTTAAGAAGAATTTAAAATATATATATACAATTTACAATGTTTTCAACTTAAAAATACATACATACATACATACATATACATACAGAATATAAGTTTAGCTTGTTATGGATATTTCCTAATTATAAGCCTTCTGTGAAATTATGACAAAATGAAAAATACAAAAGACGCATGTCTTAATTAACATAATTTAAATAAACGAATATTCGTTTTTTATGAGCTTAAATATTCGAATAGTAAATTACTGGAAAATGCCCATCTCTAGTATGACTTCATGAATCCTTTGCAAATTTACCTCGTAAATCATGCAATGCTCCTCCTTCTTATCTCCTCCTTCACTACTCATTTTTTTCTTCTGATCTGTTACTTGAACTTGGGGCTCGAGCCCGACCTAAGGTTCGACCTGCCTTCGAGAACACCAACTCAAGTTCATTTACCGTTTATTATTAAGACTAAATGGGAAGGTAAATTCGTTAAAAAATGAAAGTAATCGCCAAAATACGGTTTTACAAGTCTATTAAAATAAAGCCATTATACATTTTCCTAGCGCATAGTTCTTTGATATTTGCCTCCGTTTAAAACGTTATAAATTTGGCAAAGGAGGATTTTCAGCAATTTGTTTGAACAGCAACTCCGCAACCAACCATGGTTTCGGTTTATGTTGGTTAGAAATTTGAGTGAGAGGCTTTTTCCTATAATTTATTATTTATATTTCATTATTTTTTCTGTGACATTTTTTCTCTGCTGACAACACAATGTTAAAATAATATTTATATTGGCACGAACACAATTTTTGTATAGCATTTATAATTGTTATACAGTAGACTACTTCATCTCTCTCTTTTCGTTAGAAATATTTGAATGTGAGATTCTGGAAACGAGATCTAACGTTAAGTTTTGCGGACCCGTCAGGTCGGGAAATAAAGCGAGTGAACACAGAGTGTATTTAAAGGGGTTTACTGAATAGAACCTTGTCGGAGCTTGACAAAAAAAAAACAGTCCAGCGGAGACCTCCTTAAACCTAAGTTGTGTATGTGTGTGTCCCGGATAAATATTAATAAAAAAGGAATACAGTTCGGACTGTAAGGGTCTTTCATGAGAGCATAAATGCCTGTAATATGTTACAACTATAGTACTTGATCTGTTTAAAATTATTTCATTGATATATTATGCCTATAAAGGTGTTAAATAAAAAAATTGTTTAATCCAGTAATTAATTTTTTGATCTGAGCACACAATCAGAAAACCCGTGGTGGTTAATTTTTTCAGTTTTGTTTTTAATTTGAAAAAAATTATTGAACAAATGATACACAGACCCATAACCATGTTTTAAGTAATTTTTAATGCCGTCTTTCGTCTTTTAAATAGGAAATAAAGACAATGTTTCTTGACAAAAGATCAGATAGCTTATACTAGTCTAATTTAAAATAAGACACGTAAGTGTGCCAACAGCAGTTGGCCCGCCATCTACTGGCTAAAAAAAATATTGGCCCGCGGCCAAAGTTACTTGCCGACCCCTGCAATATGGAATGTTCTGGATGCACTTGGCTGAAAACCAAAAATGACTTAAAATATATATTTAAAACATGTTTTTGTGTAATTGAATTGGTATAATACTTTTTAGTTATGAATCTTAGTTGGACTAAAAACCAATACAAACAATAAAATAAAAGTAAAATAACCTTTTTAAAAGTAACACACCAAAATTGGATGAAAACAAAACAAACTTAATTTTCCTCATTTACTGGATAACAATAAAGGAAAAATAAATATTCCTCATTAAGTTATATGGAACAAAAATGAAATGAAACTGCTTTTTCCAGAAAACTATTATATGCAAAACAGTAGTATAATGCAGCAACCCAGCGGCCTTGTTAATATTTAATTACGATACACAGTATATATAATGTAATACAATCAATCATTCAAAACTTTAGAAGCACTCATTTAATACAATAGTAAACTCATTAGTAATGATGCACCGATCGACCGGCCAGAGATAGGAGTTGTCAGATTTTCCGCATGATCAGACGTTGGTTTCACGACATTCCAATCCAGTCATTTTGTTGAAAATAGTACAAGCAATAACGTCACAGCCCCATGCACACTCAAAACAGCACCCGATCTGTTATCCAACAGCAACTTTGATTTAATTCTGTACCCAGAAACGTGAACCGAAATTGTAGTTTGCCTTTGCCCATGTGACGTTGGGGTTAGGGGTGGGGTTTCGTTTTTTTGTTTTTTAATGATAATCGTACGTTTTTGCACATTTAAGTTCGTATGAATTCATATGAATTAGCCAACTTGTAAAATATGTACGAAATTCTCGTTAGATCAGGCTGGTATTTGTGCTATTATTTAACATAAAACTGCACTTGGTAGATTGTGTTTTGTGGTTATGGAAATGAGTTGCACCTGTGTGGTTTAGGGATGTCCCAATCCGATATACTGGATCAGTATCGGCGCCGATACAGGCTTCTTGGCTGGATCGTACATCGGATCGAGGACCGACAACATGATCGGTCCAATTCCGATATGTGCGTTAGCTGTGGTTGTTACTGACAAGCTATTAAAAGGACAACGCATTATAAAAGCATTATAAACGTTTTATGCACTATATTCAAAGTCTTTTAATACACTCAATAGCTTCATGTGAAGGAACAAACCCACATTTAAAGATATTTTAATTCACAGAAACACTAACTTGGAAACTGGGTTAATCCACTGGTGAAGCAGGCGGATGAAAGTGCCATTCACACATGCACACAAAAGATAACTGGAGGCTTTTTTAAAGATCTGATTTTATAAAGTCTCAGTAAGCCGTTGGATGGATGCAATTCACTTTGTGCTGAACACATGATGCATCTATTCTCTTTGTGTTTTAACAGTTATAAACTTTCCATTGTGGTGCGAGGATTCCCATGAGAGATGATTCAAGGGCATCAATTCTGTGCCCAGAAACCCCATGAACGTAGTGTGTTATGACTTAGCCGCATCAATTCTGCACCCCAAATGTGCATAAAAAGTCAAACGCATATTTCCCAAAATAACCATCTGCACACTAAAGCTTTTTTACTATGACAGTTTTACGCAATTAAGAATTTTTTTAGCATACTTAATCGATCAAACGTACCTATTGTATGTTCCCCTAAACACTGCCATGATTAAAGGGAAACTTCACCCATTTGCATTAAGCTTTGTACCGTTAGAACCCCAGTCATGTTTTTGAATGGTCGTGCACCATTCCCTCAGTTTCCCCTGAGAGGGGAGAAATACTGATTTCAGTGAGGCACTTCCTTCTTTCAATGATGTAAAAATCGTCATTTTGCGTCATTGAAAGAAGGAAATCCTGTATCTCTATTGAGTGTGAAAGACTACAGACACTCATTCCTCATTTTTCCAAGGTGGGGGCTATGGGTGGGACCCACTCACGCTTCAGACCAATTACAGATAAGTGGGTGGGACTTACGAAAATATACGAACACAGACCGAAAAAAAACGACCAGCCACCATCTTTATGCTAAGCTAAGCTAAACAGAAGTTGTGGAGCGAGCCAGAATTCATGTTAGAATAACAGTGGAAGTTAATCAATATTACATGGAAGAGGGTGATTTTACAAGCGTGATGCTCTAATCCGCTGTTCATTGCACCTTTATGAGCCACAATACTGCAAAGAGCTGAGGCAGATGTAGGAACAGAAGCCCGAGGAGTAGGCCGGAGCCTGGGCGTCGGCTGGGTAGAGGAGCCCGGTGAAGAAGCAGCAACCATCGGCCTCTGCTGCGTAGAGAAGCTTGCCTGTTCTCTCGCTGTGTGGCTTCTTTATAACATTTCTGCATCAGATAAGGATATGGACGCTTGTTTGGTGAAGGTTTCTATGCAAGAGAGGAACTTTGCGCGCGTTTGGAACGTTTATTTCACGGACATGTTTCGGTTTACGAGCAGACGCGCTGCGGAGTATATAAGCTTGGACGGACTCGTGCCGTTTGCTTTCGGTTTAACATTTCTGGATCAGATAAGGATATGGACGTTTGTTTTGTGAATGTTTCTGGTCACGTGCTTATTTCAAAGACGTGTTTCGGTTTACGAGCACAAGCTCCAAGAGCTGAGGCAGCGCGTATGTGGAGATATTATGCAGGGGACGCGTTTGTGTGGAGGATGCAGGGATAAACGGACGTCTGACTAAAGTGAGTGGTTATATTTTCTTTGTTATACTAACGTGGCATTTATGTACACAATAGCATATCTGAGCGGTGTTTTATATGTCTATATTGTGAGAGCAGTGAGGCCAATAATAACACAAATGTAATTACAGTAAACAAGAGACAAAAAGAAAATTGGTAAAACTAAATAAACATTTAAAATGCATACACTTTTTTTAAGTACTTGGAAAGACATTTGTACTGTGGATCTGAAACCGCACGTTACTGTTTGAATAAGACTTTGCTACACACCAGGCCAGAGTGTTATTGTGTGTACCACAATGTAACATCACGTTTAAAAGTAAATCATGATTGGTGTCAGTCAGACACAGTGGTGGTGGCTATTTTCTTTGTTTTACTAACGTGGCATTTATGTACATAATAGCATGTCTGAGCCGTGTTCCGAGTAATGGGAGTGGCTTGCAGAGCTGTGCATTGTGGTGCATAGTGGCAGTTGTAGTTTTTCATACAAATGTGCTCTAAAGTCACATTTTGTCTTTTCTCTGTCAAATAGGCACAAAATTCTACATTTATGTTACATTTTGACTACAAATATGACTCACTTTCCATAAAGATTAATGCTCCTAACGGTGAAATGGCCCTTTAATATTGACTAATGTTTCCTGTAACTTGTAAATCATTTTAAATTATTAATTTTTTATCATATTAAATTGATTTTAACATTTAAAATGATACTAGATGTAGCAGAAAGCACTATACACATTTAACTCATTCACCGCCAGCCTTTTTGAGAAAAGTTGCCCACCGGCATTTTTGTGATTTTAACAAAAGTTTCACAAAATTCCTTGCAGGAAAAATTATCTTCTATAAATATATAAACATACCAATTATATCAAATTAAAGAACACACCCTCTGCTTTCAAACAAACAATAAACAAATAAACAAACAAACAAAATGGGGAAAAAACGTTTCATTATATATTTACTTTTTCCACTTACTTTAACCACTGAAATATGGATATTTCTCTTCAAAAATACAACATTTTGAGCAAAAAGCTTAAAAAATTGCGTTTTTGTAAAGAAATTTATGTTAGAGATCAGACTCAGAATGACTATCAAACATAAAGGCAGTTAAAATAATCATTAAATCTTTTTAACTTCCGTTTTTGATAAATTCGGTTTGGCGCCATCCAGTGGATAAAAGCGGTATTACACTTTCACTTTGAAATTCGTCCAGAAAGGCATATTTATTAGTTAAATATTAACTCATAATTGACGAGATAACTCGTCAATGGCGGTGAATGAGTTAATTACAATAGTATCGGGCAGATATCGGTATTGGCTGATATACGGAATTCTGGTATCGGAATCGGATCGGAAATGAAAAAGTGGGATCGGGACATCCCTAGTGTGGTTTACCGTAATTTGCCCTGTTTAGTAAATCTGGCCCCAAGTCTTCTACAATCATGTAATCGATTTATGCAAGCATGAGAAATCTTTGTTCAGTTCTTCCAACCCATATTTAGGTGACCATTTTTTTCATCACTTCTGCTTTTCAGAATCGTGACTTTTATCTACACCCCACACAAGTATTTTTCCTTCTCAGGCAAACTGAATGATTTATAGAGAGTTTGCAAAAGCAAGTGCACTTGGGCTGAAGTGCGTTTTTATATCTTACTAACTGTCTTACTGACAGTCTGAACTTTCCCCCATTCTAATGTATAGTATTGATCATTGCGTGTACTAGAAGCCATCGAATGACATCTTTGACACTGCCAAGGGTTGAAATATTCATTCTTGAAAACAGCTCAACATTGGTGTAACAATGGTGAGGTTGCTCAGTATTCAGTGTGTGTCTGTGTGAGAGTGAAAAACCGCTTATCTCTCCACTTTGGGGACAAGGTTTTAGGAGCATTTCTGAGGAGATGTTCCTACACAAGCCATTAGTTCTTCTAAAAGGTCAAACATTCACTATTTCAGATGATTCAGCTGTTACGACTGTGTTTTTCAATAACACAGGAAACAACATTGTGATAGATTGTTGTTTTGTACTCTCTTGAGTGCAGAGTCCAAAATTATACCTTCCTGATGCCAAAATAAGGGTGATGTTATATTATATTGGAAGATTGCGAAATACAGTATTATTGTGTTCACTGTGTTAAAACTGTGATTAAAAGCATTAAAAAAAATTATCTGCATTGGACACCATATTCTAAGATGCTATGAGTGTGATTCATATATGATTCTTTTTGCACGTGTTTCACACATAGTTATAATTATAACAAATTGTGTTCATGTGGTTTAACTGGTAGGGCATTGCATAAACAGTGCAAAAGGTCATGGGTTTGATTCATAGGGATCACACGTTCTTACAAAATGCATACCTTGAATGCACTATAAGTCGGTTTGGATAAAAGCGTCTGCAAAATTCATTAATGTGAAATATTCATTTTTTTAAATAATGCAAAATACAGCCTCATGGCTGGTAGGAAATATTTATGGTCTGTAAATTTCCCCAATTCACTTGGCAGGTGGGGCAAAAAGTCAATTTTTGACGCTGCTTGTGCGTGAGAGGTTTTCTCTGCAGAGCTGGAGAGATAGTTTCCTACTAGAGCATGAGATCAGTTTGGTGGTGAATCGTCATGGTGTAGATAAGCAGATTTTAGTCAGCTGTCTTTATACTGCCAACTTTTAGCTGCCAGTGGTAAAAGAAAGTCTTTTGGCACAGCTGTGATGCCTACATCATTACTATAGGAACCAGTGTAGATCTGCCAGCAAATTAATCCAGTTCACCATCTGATTTGATCACTTTTAATGACAGTCAGGTTTAGTACCATAGCTGTATTCACTAATTCAGATTAGAGGTCTTCTCGGGTCCAAAGAAACCTGATTCAAAATTACGGAATCACTTTTTACCCGAACCCGCCGTGCATAAATCTTTTTTTTTTAAAGAAAGACCTGACCTGAGACAAACCCGAAAAAGTTAGACCCGATTCCGACCCTTACCAATGGCAATTATTTTTAACCCAATTGGACCTAAATGTTAACTGCACTGACTTCTGTGCAGTCTGCATCCCCGTATGCACCAGTCAGACGAAAATTTACCCTGTTGGCCTCCCAGCCAATTTGGCCCCCTATTCCATTTTAAAACTGATTGACAGGTCTGTCTCAACAAAAATGAACCTACCACCAGCCACACTTTTGATTGGTCTTTGCAAACGGGGGGGGGGGGGGGGGGGGGGTGTTGGAAAACTACTCGATGCACACACGCAAGATAGTTCGGGTCGTCACGGGGTCCGTTTGGCAAAAACACATTCATTTTAAATTACCAGAGACCTGATGCCGCTATGGTCTTGGGTTGGACCTTGGGTTTCAGATCTAAGTGGACCTGTGAAGACCTCTAATTCAGATAGCAGGTGTGTGTGTGTTTGTGTCATTACGGTTGAAATCGTAATCTAAATTAGGGCTGGATGGTATGACCATATTCATATACCATAGAAGATACATGAAGTAATATAAAAACGAAGGATGTGTCCTAAATTGATTCAAAATTGACTTCTACTATCTGAATGTACAATTGGAACTTCAGTAAAGTAATACTAGTCTTTAGTTTTTACATCAAGTGTTACACAAAGATGTTTTTGACAGCAAACATTTAATCCATTATATGAATAGTCTAATTTTTTGTTTTTGCTTGTCAAGTTTCAAATATAAAAAGGAAATAAATGAGAAAAGATATCCTTCATTATGAAGCAATACATAAAGCACTTTATTGAATTTCCATCCAAAGTAATTACTGTTGTTTGTGATACATACTGACACTGTAATATAAAATTACTCATATCATGAATTAAGATTCTGGTCATTCCATCCGCCCCTCATTTTAGTATCTCGGGAGCCTGACAGTGTCAAAATAATATCACATACTAATATTTGTCACAGAAGTTGCTGGATTATTTCATCTAGAATGTGATATGATTTATAAGTTGTATTTTATCAAATGAATGTTAATGGCTCTATTCTGTATGTTGAATTACTAACATTTATTGCTCTGGATATTTTGTCATATAAGTATAAGTGGTTATCAGCCATATCACTCATTTCTGTTATTCCACTATATTTTATATGTGATCATGTTTAACATGTGAAATTCTGGCTTCTGTAAGGGTTCCCACTGCCTGCCATTGCGTTATTAAAAAGTAATATATATATATATATATACTTTTAGTTACATCTTAACACATAAAGTTTGTGTTGCATTGAGTTTGCTGTAACTCTTTTCTCTCGCTCAGAAAATCTTTAGAAGCTCAGCTCTATAGCAAATAAATGTCATATGACCCCTGATATGCATCAATAACACCTTTCATTGATTTACAGCTTGATTCGTTGTCCGTCTTGATAGAGTCTTGAATGAGATGTCGGTCTGGTTTGACCTCAGGTCTGTTCACACTTACTCTGCTGTGAGTGTTTTCAGACCATTACACTATCCCCAGGTCTCAAAGCACGATCACCCTGTCGTTCATACTTATATTGTTGTTTTGTGCTATGACCTTACAGCTTACATTTTTCCAGTGTGTTTTATTTTTCAGTGTTCGATGTTGTGGCCCAGTGTTCAGATCAGTTCAAAGTAATCTGACACTTTTCCTTGAATTCACAGAAATAATAAAGTGACCCATTCATGTCGGTACACAGTAGATTAAGGTATAAAGCTCCAGTTTAGATATCGTGTGCTATTTTGTTGTACCACATCACCTGTGAGTGTAATTTTTTATGTCGATTTATTAGAACGTTTCTTTTTGCTTTTCTAAGATACTGTCTTTGTGTCTCAAATAAACTCACTTGAACCATACATACTGTATGTTAGGTATAAAACGATGAATGTTCGCCAAACTTGAACTAACAATAGCTCTGAACATCATTTCTTTAAATTGTTCAAAAACAAATGAAAGATTTCACTAGTTTGTAAAGAGGTGTAGAGTTAAATTAAAATTTTTGTCAGAAAGGTGTGGTCGTTTATGTTCGCATATTACATATTTCACTAAATAGAAAATGTCCTCTCAAAAAAACGACTGTGCTGGTACTATGTAGGGCTGTGATAGTTATCACAACGGCTGTGGTGTGCACGTCACAAACTATAAAGTACTAGTTCTTTAAGTTTGTATGACCGCAAATGGCCAGCAGACTTGTACCAGCCGCGGTAGAGACAGCAAAAACACGCTATTTGAGCGTAGTTTGACCCTTGAACATTTGATTTTACTTGTTCCATTAGAGCGTGATAGCCGTGCATGAAATTCTAGTCATTTGAGACATTCATGCGGAAATTCGCGTCATGGGAGGGGCTTCTGCGACTCTGCTGAGACCCCGCTTGCTTCCTGTTATAACGTCACTACTACAGCAAGGTCCTGATTGGTTAACGCATACCGCGCCGCAGGATACCTAATCGCGTCTTTGCATTGACTTAACATGTAAATCAGCCACGCTTGCTGCCTCTAGCGCGGCTGGTGTAAACACAGCATAATGCTACGTACACACCAAACGCAGGGCATCGCGTTATTCGCTCTAGATTACTCGCGGGATTTAACTTCGTATCATACGAATTTTTCGCTCGAGTTGAATATTTTCAACTTGAGCAAAGACGCGTTTGAGGCGAATAGCGCGTGTTTTCGCGGCAAACCCGGCGCCCATATCGAGTCATTCGCATCACCCCACGCGAGGACGCGTCTGATCGCGTCTTTGCATTGACTTTGTACGTAATCTACTCGCGCAAATCATTGAACTCGCATCTGGTGTGAACCCACAGTAAGGGTCAGGGCACTATTTGCAAGGGAAGCAACTGATATCAGTCTAAAACCATGCAGAAAACATAACCATGTATATCTGATCCTTGCTTAGATTTTTATTTTTCAAATTATATTTATGCATTATATATAAGCCTATATGCATCAATATAGATGACCCAAATCATGAATTATCAACAGAAAAAGAACATCACAATTTCAGTTGTATGTACTGTATGGTTTTATATGACTAATACATTAAGGAAACTCTGCAGAGTATTTGGCCTCTTGCAAAGCGAAGCATTTCAGTAGTTTTATATACCCACACAGACTTCACAATGGTGACAATCAACATTAAATATAAAGATGAGCTCTTGACGTCCTCACACAACCAATAACTAACTGTGATGATAAAACAACAACATAAATAAAGTCAGCCAACAGCAAAACAATAAACCTATAACAGCCACATCATTTATTCATGCTGTAGTATGCTGAGAGGTTGCAAATCTGCAACATTGTTTGGTATGAAGTTATTTGTACGTATGTCTGTTTGGGACATCTGGGGGAATGTTGTTAATTCGGGCTGTTGGTTAATTAAAAAATGTAATCAAATTAACTGCATATTATGTGTCGAATTGAAATGATTTATCTGCTGGTAATCATATGTTTTTTTGATGAGAAAATTCCCCCAATGTACATTACATTCATGTGGCACATAAAAACATCAGTCTGCTTTCCAATTTATAGGGACCAATTCAGACGAAGTACGAAAACGAACTAAAGTGGCGTCATTTCGAACAAACAGAATATAACTTTCCTAGTTCTGATACAGTTGAGCAGAGCAAACTTTCATAAAAAGATCAATCACACATTCAATCTACCATTGGTCGATGACCATTGCCTAAGTGTACGTAAGATACGGGCGTGTTGAGGATGGAATATTGACTTCACAATGTCACACACGAATACCTTTTTTAACATCATCAATGATACACAACAACTATTAAAACCTTGGAGCAGAGAGGTTTTCAAACTGTATGTCGAGACTGTAAAATATGGACATAGATGGCACCCATAAGTTTGTAAAGAGCCTGCCGTCGCCATCTTGGCCATGCATCAATGTGCATAACTTGCGGATAACTAAAAATGGGTAAAGAGGCGGGACGATGGTGAAGCTTAAGTGGCTGGTTGCTGAAACTACACCCGCCTAACTTGACGGTAGTGACAGCAGTGGCAGATCATCCGTCACACAGGTGACCACATCCTTAATTATGCAGAACTTTAATTAAAGCTTAATATAATTTAAACAGATGAGTTACAAAAAAATCATCCCCTCACAGTTGTCTGGAAGGGGAAAATTAGCTATAAAGACCAAAATCACTTTTTGTACCAGGCTGTACACATATTTATTTCTGCTGTTAAGTTGGGCATTTTAATATGGGGGTTTATGGGAAGTGATTCCCTTTTGGAGCCAGCCTCTTGCAGCCCGTCGATGAATTGCAGTTTAAGTCTCTTCCATGTTGGCTTCATCAGAGAGATTAAAAAGGTTGCCCCTCAGTCGGGACCCACTTGTGGGTCGCACGGTGGGATAAGGTGGGTCGCTTGGCTGTAGTGAATGACACGAAAATAGTTTAGTTCAACTAATGACAAGCAATGACAATGATTTTAAGATGATATACCACAATGTATTTTGATATTGCAATTAAACGTACAATTCAGTAATAAAATTACAAAGAGAATAAAAATATGCAATTATAAAAGAGAAATTATATATATATTTCCGTTAAAAATTTTAAGGTTTATTTTGTTGGGTCCTGCCACAGATTATACCTATTTATAGGGCCCTATAAAATCCATTTTATTTTTTCCCAAATTCCGTTTTATTTTTTCCCAAATTCCGTTTTCTCCGTTTTAATTTTTGCAAATTCCGTTTTATCCGTTTTAATTTTTGGCAATTATATTTTTTACCCTTTACTTTTATTTTAGTCATAACAAGAGTGTGCCTTTAATGTTAATGATTACAATGTAAATGATTTGGGGGAAAAACTGGATAACAGGATTACTTAATGACTATAAAAGATGCATTTACACGCGCACACACACAACTCAATTCAATGCATTGTTTTTTTAGTGTTGTTGCAGGAGGCTACAACAAGGTGTCAACGCAGTGGTGCCTTCAGAAGTGCCTTAAATACATCAATCCAGCGGAACGCGATCCATATTTTATACACAATCGCTTGAAATGCATATAACTTTACAAACATACACAGGATAGTGATCTGACTTAGGACAGCATGAGCACGTACGTGCGAGCGAAAGAGAGACAGAGAGCGGCGCCATGATGCAGATGATTATTTTTTAAATGCGAGGGATAGTTAGTTTGCCTCAGCTCGCTTGAAATGCATAAAACTGAACAAATACATGAGGATTTGTGTTCGCACTTCGGACAGATGAGTGAGCGCGTGACCGTGAGAGGTACAGTGAGACAGACATGGATGAGAGAGTGCATGTATCTTTGCGCTCACCGTGAACAGAGTGTTGACTAAACTTCCAAAATAACAGTTCTCCGGTCACATTAAAGTCATGTGAGACCTGCTCGGAACTAAGTGCTTAGCGTCGAATTTCTTAATTTTTTCGCTGACGGAAGCAGAGTCGTGGAGAGCCGTTTCGCCATGGTTTCAGTGTTTTGGAGGAGGTCTGAAACGACGGGAGGGGGCGTGTCGCCCAGATTTACTTCCCCCGGTCTGCATTTCCCCCAGACATACGTTCGTCTCCCACACAAAAACATAATTTTATTCAAAATATGTACAATTCCGCAAAATTCCACGTTAATACTAGATTCCGTGTTAATTAGCCAATTCCGCGGTTCCGTCCGCGATTCCGTGATCGCGGAAATTATAGGGCCCTATATTTAAGTGGGCCGCAAAATGAAAAGTTTGGGAACCCCTGCCATGGAGTGTAGCGATATGAAGCTGATACAGTTATAGACGGTTTCACTACTCTAAAAGGACTTTGTTGTTATTGATTTTTTATGTTATGTTTATTTCCCCCAAAAGCCGTTTGTTTATGTTGTTACTGTTGAAACTGTCTATAGCAATGATCACTTGCGAATCAAAAGACATCGCACATGGGACGATTTTGTCTACTGTAATATTACTTTTTAAAGGGCGTTGAATAGAATGAAACATAAGCCATATGTGATGTGTGTGATTGTCATCACAGGTGCTTCAGAAAAAGTCTAAATGCTTGCTATGAGTTAATCACTAGAGTCATTAGTGTGTGGAGCCCTGATGCCCTCTGATTACACCTCATGCTGTGTAATGAATTACACTGCTGTCATTGACACGATTCACTCTTTGTGGTTCACCTCAGGTCGGGTGAAACTGAGATAGAAGGTGAGACAGAGATAGTAGGAGGGAGAGATCAAATCATAAGCTCAACCAAATATGAAGATTCTGTCATAATTTACTCACTCTTTTGAAGTACACATGCTGCTTTGTAGAACAAAATAAGACAACTTATTAAAAACTTTGTGCATTTCTTTTACAGTACGTACATTTAGAAGAGGTTTTTATTTAAAGCATACTAACTTAAAATTGAGGTAGCAGTTAACATTTTGCCCTACAGTATAAGCCAACAATAAGTGCAAAGTTATGCCTGTACGTTGCTTTTAAGCTTTACAGTACTGCATATAGCAACAAGTGCTGGGCAGTTTGACTAAATCTCAGCATTACGTTTTACGGTTTTTCATGGTTTCTCCCAAAAAATTATCACCTTATATTTTAAAACAAATCCTTAATTTGTCATTCATTATTATTTGTAATGACAATGCAAGAACAATACCAAAGTACAATGACAAATCCGCATATTTTAAATAATGAATTTAAACTTTTATTAACAAAGTTTCTTAAGCTTTTTGATTGTCCTGTCATTCATCACGATGGTTCACAGGCGTGCTTGACTTTATAACTACACAGCTCGCTATGCACGTAGCAGACGCGCTTGACTTTGTAACTGTGCAGTTTGCGCTTGACTTTATAACTGCGCAGCTTGCTCTGCACATAGCAGACCTGCTTGACTTTATAACTGTGCAGCTTGTGCTTGACTTTATAACTGTGCAGCTCACTCTGCACGTAGCAGACTCGCTTAACTTTATAACTGCGCAGCTCGCGCTTGACTTTATAACTGTGCAGCTTGCTTTACACGTAGCTAATGTGCTTGACTTTATAACAGCGCAGCTCGCTCTGCATGTAGCAGACTCGCTTAACTTTATAACTGCGCAGCTCGCGCTTGACTTTATAACTGTGCAGCTTGCTTTACACGTAGCTGATGCGCTTGACTTTATAAGTGCGCAGCTCGCTCTGCATGTAGCAGACTCGCTTGACTTTAAAACTGCGGAGCTCGTTCTCTAGGGAGCAGACGTGCTTGACTTCTACATTTTTAGCCACTCCTATCGATATGTTGGTTTATTTTAACCATATTAGACCGCGAGTGTTGCCGCGACACATTTTACCAAGCTCTATTCATTTGACCGTACTTCTGTAACCATTTGTGCTATCAACAAAATCTGACTTTTGCGCAAAAAAATTGCTTTTTGGCATATTTAAAGTCTAATTACAAACTCACAACACACACTAATGATCATTGATTGTAATTTTTTGAAAGCCAGTTGTCTTCTGAAAAGATACCTTGCACTTGATAGTAGCACATTGTGTTAATAATAACAAAATGTCTGCAAACTGGTTAATTGTTTAAACCGGTATATTGCCAAGCACTCGTTGGAACATAAAAAATATTTGTATGAATTATATGAACTGTTCCTTTAATGAAGGAGGGTGCACATGAATTTATTTAAAATTTTTATGAGGTATCACTACCACCTCATAGAGCTTGGTGTCTAGGACAGAAGACTTACTGGAAGTGCCACCCGTCAGTGATCAGTGACCCGTACGACAATCATCCTTTGGGTGGCAAGTGAAAGCATGCTGGGTGATTGAATGGCTTGTCAGGGAAACTTAGTAATTTAAAAAAATGTAAAAATGCAAAACCGTGTCCTAGCATGGCATTGCATCAAAGTGGCTTTGATGAGAGCTTTAGCTTGACAGAACGTTTCTGAACAAAAGGATGTTGGACATTGACTGTAATGGGTTTTAGCTCGAGATGTCAGCAATTTTTATTTGCCTGTGAAAAGAAAGGAGCAGGGTGCTATTAAGCAGGTGTGTTTAGCTGATATTATAGTCCACAAGAATGTCAATTGCCTTCTTATCCCTTTGCTCAAACGTTGTGATGTTGGTTGCTTTGCTCCATTACCCTTCACCACACAAAAATTTGAGACGGCCCTTGCGAAAAGAAAGAAGAAATAGCAGGGCACTAGACTGCGACGAAATGGTTGCTTTTTGCGAGTAAAGTTAGTTAAAAGATGTAAAACAAGAAAAAGATTTAGGAAAAATAAGCATTGAGTAAATTTTACGGTTTGCAAAATATCAACATGTACTAGGAGTACCGTAAAAATGATAAAAGATATGTATTTGTATTCATTTGTAATAAATAAATGTATGCATTAAGACGTTTGGATGTAGTTTTAGTGTTTCTCGCGACTCTGGTGCTACCATATTAAATGACGCCTCTCGCAAAATTTTTGTTTAGAGCCCTAAACAGACTCTCATAGTTCACATACATTTTATAAAATTAATAGCCGATGAAAGTGATGAATTGGACTCTGGGTAGCAGACAGTCCTGAGTGGCTAATGAGCCACGTAATGCCCCGCAGGAAACACAAATCACAAATAAGATCTCTTTAATGTCCTAATTGTTTCACAAAGTCCGCAATGAGATTAAATGAAGAGAAAATTGAGACTTCTGCACGTCTGTGTTGCCTGACTGGTCATTAGCAGCTATTTGTATCATAAATACCAACTATAAGTAGTATGAAGTATTATAGCAACAAGTAATAAATAACTTGCATGCTTTTTAATAACCAAAAATCACTCTCTCTTTGGGGTCAGTGAATGCTAATTAAATCCCATATGTTATAGTCATTTTAATATCGGTTGTGTTTTCATAGCAAGACAGATCAGAGGAAACAGGCAATATGAGCGTGTGTATTTGAGAGATAACAGTCTGGATATAAAACCCTTGCTGGTGGGTTTTGTGTTCAGGAGCCTGATGTCTGCTGGGTAATGTTGACAGCAGGAGGCAGCTTGTTCTGAGGTCTTTGGATCATTCAGGAAATCCAACAGCTTTGTACTTTGATATCAAATGTTACCGTAAGAGATGCATAGACCCCCGATAATAAAGCCCTGCCCAACCGTCTGTGCTCATCTTAAGAAACACAAGCTGACTATTTTAAAAGGTTTGGTTGGAATTGTGAAATATTACAGGCAACACAATAATAATAACGGCTGATAAAACCTACATTACGGGCTGTTTGACAGCAGGAGGGATTGCAGATGTCAATCTGTTCTTAAGATGGCATTCGATTATTTAGTGCCCGAGAAGCTGTTATAAAATACGGAGCTAATCGCAGTGAATGCATTCATAAATGAGTGTTGTTCAGATGTGCGTTTAATAGAATACACACACACTTTAGTGAACGAAATGCAAACTATCCACTTCTGTCCAAATGTAAGAGTGCTTCACTGGTTGTGTTCAGAATAACAGAGTACTGCTTACTTAATGCCTCGCAGTGTACTGAATGTTGCACACAGTTTTATTTTTTTTTATTTGAAACGGTATACGTTACAAAATGATACAGATTTTAAGATACTACATAATGCAATAGAATATTCTGTTTACAGTAGGGATGCTTTACCGATGAATATAATCAGTTAAAAGAAAAAAAAATGTTAACGCACAGTGTGTGTCGACCCGTGCCTACAGACATTTCGCCACTTTTATATCCGTAACCCATTCCCCGCCAGTGTTTTTTTTTTTTTAAAAGTTGCCTGACAGCATATATTGGTGATTTTCACAAAACTTTCACAAAATGCCTTCCAGAAAGTTCTCTTCTATAAATATATAAACATACAATATATCAAATGAAAGAACAGACCCTCTGCTTCCAACCAAATAAACAAAAATAACGGAAAAAAAGTTTCATCCTATCTTCATTTTTTTCTCTTTTTATCACCTCTCAAATATGGTTAGGTTTCTAGTTGGTGCCTCAGTTTTTATAAGTAAGAGCGCTACTTAGTGGATAATAGTGGAATTATAGATTAGCATAAAAACTCGCCAGGGAAGTGTCATTGGCAGCAGTGATGTATAAACAACCCGCACCCGACCGCCGTTTTCAACTAACCCACCCGCAACGTGGACTCAAAAAATATATATATAGACGTTTCATGGGTGGCACGTGCAGTGACGCGATATGCATCTGGTCCAAACTTTCCTTCTGGTTTCAGTTTTTTTTAATGGTCTGACTAGTTGCTAAACGGAACTCTTGAACAAATACCTTGTCGAAAATAACAAATGCTTTGGTTTCCCAGGTAATCTACATGTTGTTTATTTTGTTATATAAATAAGCTATGTTTAAAGTACTTTGTTGTTAATTATTCTTAGCCGAGTTTACCGGAAGTTACGTGTTGCTTAAAATGAAAGACGCTTGTTTATGTTTTTACTGCTGAAACCATCTATATTGTACCCGACCCGCTTCCTGGCCTGCATTTTTTAAAAGTAGTAATTGTTTAAAATAGTTAATTGGCATTTCAAACGAGCTGACCGACTGCGACCCGAATATCATTAAAAATATTTTTTGGAAAACTCGTAACCACGGTTGACCGCAGGCACCTGCTCATTTAGGATCAACCCGCGCATCACTGATTGGCAGGGTAACATTTCTCTTAATTGACGAGATAACTTGTTAATGGTGGGGAAAGAGTTAAATTGTGATTGGCCTGTAAATGACACAGATTATTGCTGCCCTGATGGTCTGGTAAAGTAATCATTTGTATGAGAAATAATTTTTACTACATGTGTCCGTGCTTGAGTATGGTTTGGAATCTGCACGGAGATGCACGCGTGCGCAAGATGATGCAGGTAGTCTTATGCTTTGTACACACCAAATGCAGGGCATCGCATTACTCGCTCTAGATTATTTGCAGGATTTAATATTTTCAGTTTGGGGGAAGACGCGTTTGAGGCGAATAGCACGTGTTTTCGCGGCAATCGCGCTGCCCATATCGCATCATTCGCATCGCCCCACGTGAGGACGTGTCTGATTGCGTCTTTGCATTGACTTTGTACTTAATCTATTCGCGCAAATTGTTGAACTCACATCTGTTGTGAACCCAGTTATTCACTCGCGTGTCCAGACAGACCTTCGCTGATCACCTCTGTCCTAGACCCTGAGAAAGAAGACACAAAAGCAAAACTTTTTGAAATGTGTCTTGCTTTAGAAGTGGCCACTGTGGTAATTGAAAAATAGACAATCTGTTGTCTTTGGATATTAATGGCCAGATCACAGACAACTGTATTTTTACTCAATGACAATTTAATATTAAAATCTTATCAATTAACGAATAATGTTTGGTTAACAAGCTGCGGTTGTTGAAGGTTATCTGTTATCTGGTTTGAGCATTACCGAGAAAATCAGGATAAACAATGATACCAAATGTAGACCAATTTTGACTAACCTAAACTTATTCGAAAGTGAACAGTCGACTCTACATGACAGGTGGTGGGAAGATATATCTGAATATAATTTCAGATATTTCATTTCAGATTATATTTTTGATGAGATTATGAAGACAAATCTTTTTGATTTGATTTAGTAGGGACAAATTAATCATGCAGAATAAAAAAAATCTGTACCATCTTTTTGGTTGGTTGGGCATCAGCTTTTGCCAAAAACAAACAGTTGTGAGTCGCTTCTAGCTGCAGAAAACACGTTTAGTTTCTCATCAGAATGCAACTCATGACACAAGATAAGTATGCATTGCATTTTCTGTGTACGGACTGTTAATAGCAGGCATTAGCATGAACTGACTAATCGGTTTCAGGTCAACTATTCTAGTGGAACAGCAAGTGATGAGAATCTTAGTGAGCTGCTACTTATTCAAATGGTTAACATGTTTATAGCTACCTGAATAATACTACATCCATTTAATGATGACAATGACATTTGAAAGTCACACCTATTGCTCCCTTGTGTACGTACAGCCCCAGAAACGATAGACGGTAAAATTGACCGTGGGTCTGCAATGCCCATGCTGAGCATTTGAATATATTTCTGCATACTTCGGTGGTAAAACAAACTTTAGTGCTTCATAATTCTGTTTTTATCTACCTTATGATAGTCACATATCTTTCTGTCTAACTGCTTTTTGTCCTTCTGATTTGTTTCCTTCTCCATCTGTGGTGTATCTTAAAAACAATCATCACTGTCTCATTTTTGTCCTGCTGCACGTACGTCACTGGAAGTAAGTGAAAGAAATGAATGTAGAGGAGAAAAAGACAAAGATGTCTCTCATAGAAGCCTTGATATGTTTTCAAACTTTGATACCAGCCAAAAGAAGTGGCTTCGGTTGCCATGACTGTTAAATAGGCTTAGAAAGGACTCGTTTTGAGATTGTGTGTATTATGGTTTGAATAAAGGACATGGCTAATGAATAAAATGCATTGAAAGCAAAGGATGAATCCTTTCTCAAAGAGAAGTTAGAGAGATGTCCATGATTGAACCACCTGCTTCTGTGTGTGTGTGTTATTGTGGGCCTAAACATGCAGTACTAGCAATTCTAGTTTTAAAATCTTATTTTGAACAAATCTGAGCATTTCACACATTTTTCATCTTGATGCTTATTCATGACTATAAACAGGTTGCAGTATTGCAGTATTCAGATTGCACGTGTAAGCAGTGTGCCGCCCATTAGCAAAGCATTGCTGTATGTTGAGTCTCAGCACGAGTCTGTTTGTGCCCCATGTCGCTTGCTGAACTCAGCAGAAAATACAGTAAAAATGCACTGTCAACCTATTTATCAACACAATCTTTTGCAATATAGGCTTTTATAAAGCAAGATTAAATAATGGAGTGAAGTACTACTTATTGTTTGACAAAAATATGTTGCACACTCAGCAAACTTCTTCCTTGTGTTAGAGGTTTTTGTAATACAAGAATTATAGTTTTTCACTAACAGTGCTGTGGAGACAAATGTTTAAAGTCACCATATAGTGAAAATCAAGTTTTTATTGTTGTTATTTGTCTATGTGGTGTTTTTAATATGCTTTAAGACAAACCATGCGCAAATTCATCGTTGAAAACCATTGTTAAGTATTTTCTACATAAAATAGATTTGAGAAAAAAGTTTTCCAAAAACAGACTAATTCCCATGGTTTGAAATCGCATCGGTTATGGATTAGAATTTTTTATGTTTTTATAGTTTTTATAGAAAGTTCGTAACAGATAATAGTGGTTCCCTTTTAATACGGTTCACTTCGCATTGCGTCAGTTGCTGACGCTATGGGGGAAACTCCTGTTTACTCCGCGATTGAAGCCTATTGGTTAACGTCTGTAGAAAATACAGACCAATGACGTTTGAGCCCGCGCTGGGCGTGGCACACGTCCCTATATAAGTCCGGGAACGAGCTTTAAGAGCTTACCATTATTCGACTGAAGCATGCAGCCGAATAACTCTCGCTGCATAGACGTTTGTAGCATGGCCAGCGACGCAATGCTCGTTCCCTTTATTTCAGGGCACCGGGGTTACGTGAGTAACCTAAGCGTTTTTATCTTGTCATTTTTTTGGTATAGAAAACACATTTTTACCAAAACTAGTCAAAATGGATTTATTGCGTTTTGGAACCAAACTCTTCAAATATTCCCCTAAGAAATGGGACACCACTACTACACCGTCATATGACATCATACATCCTACATCAAAGTAGATGCAATGTTTAGCACATTGCCGCCTTCACCTGCAGGCTGCAGTCATATAAGTTTAGTTACAGCCGAAAAAGTAGTTCTGGAAGCCAAAAGCAGCACACCACACACCCATCCCTAGTGTTTCAGATGCTTTTCTCCTCCGTTCATTCACGTTCCGGTTTTCCGCGGTCTGTTTGCAATTGCGGTAGTGGTATATGTTAGCAAACGTTAGCGGGTTCTTTTTGTGAACATTTCTTTTAAAACATGACCATAAATATGAACACAAAATTCATAGTTCATAAAACAAATGATTATTTATCATTAAACAGTTTATTGAGCAGCCATGTTGGCAAATTTTTTTACCCCTTCGTTTGAAGTGGGGTTCTGAAAAATCTTAGTTTGAAGGGCTATTTGACTTTTCCCCCTACCCCTCCAACTAAAAGAGAATTGGGACATCCCTGATCCTAGACGCTAAACGGAGTGGTAGGTGAAAGTTTAGGGGTAAGGGGTAGAAATGCACGAATAAATAACTCTTACAAGAAACATGATAAGTGAAAAAATTCTCGACTACAGGGGGACTTTAAAAATGTGGCAATGAGTTATAAGCCAAAAAATGCCATTCTAATTTTTTTGTGTGCCACCAGTGATGCAAAATATTCACAGAAATATTTTCTCAATCCAACCATTTTCAGTTAATTTTGGACCTTGCTTGCGCTCTTTAAACTCAACTTCAAAGCAGAGAAAGAGGGAGGGAGAGTTAGCAGGTTGCCCGTGTTTTTCCGTACCTTCTTGTTGCGTGTTGTCACAGATGTTGAGCTCTCTGTGGAAATTTTAAAGTGGGAACTATCATTTTCAGCCATCAGACTCCAGAGACTTGCTTACGGTCTTTTGGGAATAGAGAATCTGACAGTGGGTGTGACGCAGTCTGATGTTGTATTTAGATGACTGTGTTGACGCGCTTCAGCATACTGTTATAAAGCCGTCTCGGTGGCTTACGGCTGCCGCAGGGGTGCATCGTAGAGACTGAGTATAAATGCGGGTGACAGATCAAATGGTGATACTTGTTTTTTAAGCATAACTCTACATCAACCTCAGCATGTAGGCAGCAACCGCTAAGACAGGCAGTCACACGGCGGGACACGCACAAATGATTTTAATCCCATGTGTGTCTTTATATATACAAGTGAAGCATTATCTGTTCTCATCTATCAGACAGACAGAGAAGAGAAGATTAAACCTTCATTTCAGAGAATGGTTAGAATGAGGATTTTCCATTACTTATACCTACGGTCCACTTTCTGTCACGCCAGTAGTAGGTGAATAAGGACATGTTCCAGCCATAACTAGTTTATATTGGCCACAAAACATTTGCATTATTTTTTCCTTTTATTCTAAAGAAGCCGAGGTCAGACGCGAGCAGATTCGAGTCTAAAAGTTTCACGTGTGCCTCGGACATGTAGGGCCCTATAATTTCCGCGATCACGGAATCGCGGACGGAATTGCGGAATTGGCTAATTAACACGGAATCTAGTATTAACGTGGAATTTTGCGGAATTTTACATTTTTTGAATAAAATTATGTTTTTGTGTGGGAGACGAACGTATGTCTGGGGGAAATGCAGACCGGGGGAAGTAAATCTGGGCGACACGCCCCCTCCCGTCGTTTCAGACCCCCTCCAAAACACTGAAACCATGGTGAAGCGGCTCTCCACGACTCTGCTTTCGTCAGCGAAAAAATTAAGAAATTCGACGCTAAGCACTTAGTTCCGAGCAGGTCTCACATTACTTTTATGTGACCGGAGAACTGTTATTTTGGAAGTTTAGTCAACACTCTGTTCACAGTGAGCGCAAAGATACATGCACTCTCTCATATGTCTGTGATCATCACTGTACCTCTTACTTGCCCGCGCTCACGCATCTGTCCGAAGTGCGAACACAAATCCTCATGTATTTGTTCAGTTTTATGCATTTCAAGCGAGCTGAGGCAAACTAACTATCCCTCGCATTTAAAATATAATCATCTGCATCATGGCGCCGCTCTCTGTCTCTCTTTCGCTCGCACGTGCAAGGAGCTGCGTGCTCATGCTGTCCTAAGTCAGATCACTATCCTGTATATGTTTGTAAAGTTATATGCATTTCAAGCGATTGTGTATAAAATATGGATCGCGATCCGCTGGATTGATGTGTTTAAGGCACTTCTGAAGGCACCACTGCTTTGAAACCTTGTTATAGCCTCTTGCAACAACACTAAAAAACAATGCATTGAATTGAGTTGTGGGTGTGTGCGCGCGCGCGCGCGTGCGTGTGTAAATGCATCTTTTATAGTCATTAAGTAATTCTGTTATCCAGTATTTCCCCCAAATCATTTACATTTTAATCATTAACATTAAATGCACACTCTTTTTATGACTAAAATAAAAGTAAAGGGTAAAAAATATAATTGCCAAAAATTAAAACGGATAAAACGGAATTTGCAAAAATTAAAACGGAGAAAACGGAATTTGGGAAAAAATAAAACGGAATTTTGGAAAAAATAAAACGGATTTTATAGGGCCCTAGACATGGCTCGGGTAATAATAGCGGCATCAGGTCTCGGGTAATTTAAAATAAGTGTGTTATTGCCAAACGGACCCGGGAAAACCCAAACTATCTAAGGTGTGTGCATTGAGTCATTTTCCAACCCCTCCTCTGTTTGTCAAGAGCGCTTCCGACATTGTGTGTCTGATAGTAGGTTAATTTTTGTTGAGACAGACCTGTCGATCAATTTTAAATGTACATTTTAGCAGTTACCTTGGTGTCGTCACCAGATGACAAATGACAATAAATGGAGCAGTGGGCCAAACTGGTTGCAAGACCACCAGAGTTTCTTTCTGTCTGACTGGTGCGTGCGGGGCTGCAGATTGCACACACATCAGTGCCGTTTACATTCGGGTCCAGTCGAGTTAAAAAAATGCCACTGGGTCGGACTTGATTCTAATTTTGTAGGGTTTTCTCTGGTCTGGTCTTTCTTTAGAAAAAATATTTATGCATGCAAGGTTCGGGGGAAAAAGTGATTTCAGGGCGGGTACATTTCTTTGGACCCGAGAAGACCTCTACATCTCACATGAGGCTTTCACTTGCATGTAAAAATATAGAAATTGCCAAAATATGCTATGTCGCCATTCACCCCCCCCAAACAAATGACAGAGATAGGAATTTTGGTCAGTATCGCCCAGTTCTATTCTATAATCAATATTTTATCCCCTAAAACACATATTTGGTCATCAAAATGAGAAGTTTGAATGTTATTCCTATAAAAATAAGTTTGGACTGATCCACCTGGTCAACAAGTTCATGTGATTGGTTACAACGAGATTGTGACATAAAATCAGCGGTTTTTGAGACTGTCATTGGTAAACTTAGTATTTTAGGAGAAAATACCCAGCAATGGGGATGAATTTATTCGTGGTTTATTAAAAATGCCACATGCAACTTTAAAAACTTGATTTTCACCACAGGGGGACTATATACAAAATAGTAACGTTAAAATACTGTAAGAAGATAAAGGTGTCTATTGGGGAGGGTAGTTTCCAAATTTGTGATGTCCATGTGGTGAAAAGTAGCTCAGTAAAAGTGATGATATCAGAGGAGGTATTCATTTCATCACACTGTCTACATGCTAATTTAACCCAGACTTATGTACTTTATTAAAGTTTGAGATTGTTGTGATGTATATAAACCCTTTTGGCAAAAGATCACTGGTGTCAGATGAACAAATAAGTACCAACCTTTTTGTGTGTGCAGCATCATGCAAAAGCAAACATTTTCATTCACCAGTGCATTTGTAGAAATACTTTGCCTGCAGGCTTATTTGTGAGATGTGATGGCTTTATAACGGAAAGTGTTTAATTAATTGTGGTCTTTTGTCTTATATGGTAGCCTTTGTAAGTTGGGACCATTCTCATGCAGACTAAAGCAGCTTTTTCTAGGCCATCATATGACTGGAGTCTTCATGTCATGTGGGTGTAAATCTTTTCAAAGGATTAGTTCACCAAAAAATGAAAATTCTGTCTTAATTTCTCAACCTCATGTTATACAAAACTTGCATGACTTTGTGTCTTGGGACACACAAGAAAGTTTTGAAGATGTTCATGGTTTTCTTTTTAATACAGTAAGAATTACAGAGTGACCAGAGGCTATCAAGCTCCGAAACTCACCATAAAAATACCATCAAAGTTGTCCAAACCTTTCTTTTGAAGTCTTTTGATGCCATGCAAGCTTTTTGTTAGGAAGTTTGACTGCTGCTCTCAGGTTTAATGCTAAGATTTGTATTTGCACTTTGTGTGAGGCGCCATGGTACAAATGCACTACAACTGTGGTTGGCAAGCCATTTTTTTTTTCTGGGAACCGTTTCACCCCAACATACAAATTTGTGGTTTCTGACTTTTTCCATTTCTGACTTTTTCCATGTTTAAGTGCTATAATTGGGTCCCTAGTGTTTCTATCAACATAGAAAATGCGAAAAAGATCAACCCAGCTCCTTAGTTTTGGTAAACCATTCTCTGCAAGCATGTGAAAAAATAGGTCATTGAAATATAGCTCCCCTTGTGATGTCAGAAGGGGATAACACCGCCCCTTAATCTGGACTATCCAACCACAGCACTGCCATTTAGATCAGCTTATTTGCATTTAAAAGGACACCCCCCCAAATGACAAACCTTTGCTCACACCTACAAAGTGTCAATTTTAACATGTTATAATAAATTATCTATATGATATTTTGAGCTAAACTTCACATATGTATTCTGGGGACACCAAAGACTTATTTGACATCTTAAAAATGTCTTGTAAAATGTCCCCTTTAAATATTTAGGAAAGTACATTTTAATAGATGCAAGTTTGTGTTTAGCAGGTTCATCTGACAAGAACGACATGGTTACCGGGTGATGTCTGTAGTTTCGGTCTATCACTAAGTCTAACTGACCTTTGAAATTAAATTCTCTTTTTCTACAGGGGGGTTGGACGTAGGCAGTAAACGAAGATGAAGAGGCGCTGGTGGCGATCTGGCTGTCTGGGCTCTGTGATTGGCCTCTTTGTTTTCTTCTCCCAAGTCTCGGCCCAAAACACTGAAGGTGAGACGTGCGTTTCCCTCCACACCTCAAATAATTTACAATTCAATTTAGCACTTTTGCAAAATAAGATGTGCGCCTTTTTACCAGGATCATGACTTTTATTTTATTCCTGGATCGGTGAAATGGGATGTTACAGCCTGCCGTTTATGCTCCGAGCAATGTCAGAGAGATAATTGTATCTCTATCTCTATGTGGCAGTGTTTCACAGATCAGTCCCTGCTTGTTCTCCGCACCTTCATTACCAGACGAGGCTGATAGTGCCTCTCCAAACTGAGTTTCTGATGATGTATGAATTTCTAAAACCATGTCTTCCAAAGACAAATTGACAACCGTAATAAAAATGTGAAAACGGGGCTGGAAACGCCGTAAGGCTGAATTGAAATGGAGGAAAATAAATTGTGGCTATTGTCTGACTGTTCAGATTAGCTGTTGAGGACAAAACGTTTGTGGGCGTCCATTGTTGACATTTACAGATATGCTCGTCTGTTCATGTGGTTTTTATTGTTATGGGTATTTTGGGTGATTTGAGATGCACAGTGTGAATGCTACTCGTGGTGTCTCAGATGTTTGTGATGGTGAAATTGTCATGGATCGCAAAGGGACACTCCACTTTTTTGAAATATGCTCATTTTCCAGCTCCCCTAGAGTTAAACATTTGATTTTTACTGTTTTGGAATCCATTCAGCCGATCTCCGGGTCTGGCGCTAGCACTTTTAGCATAGTTTAGCATAATCCATTGAATCTGATTAGACCATTAGCATCACGCTAAAAATAACCAAAGAGTTTCAAAATGTTTCCTTTTTAAAACTTTACTCTCCTGTAGTTACATCGTGTACTAAGACCGACGGAAAATTTAAAGGTATGATATGGCTAGGAACTATACTTTCATTCTGGCGTAATTGCTGCTTTAACATGGCTGCAGGAGGCGCAATGATATTACAGGGTTCCAACGGGTCCTTGAAATCCTTGAAAGTTTGTAAATCTGGGGGAAAAAATGTAAGGCCCTGGGAAGTTTTTGAAAATATACATGCATAGATACAGGTCATTAAAAGTGCTTGAATCTATTTTATGCAAGGAAAAAAATCCATATTATTCCCTGTGTAGTGTAGGATAATATCATAAAAATTCTAGACTTTTTAAGCACACGTGCTAAACTGTTCACTTTAAATGCTTATATATTCTGTATGCAAATGTTGATTCATACCAAAAGTTTTTTTTGCATAGTTGTGTTTGACACATAAAAACGTCTCGGGTTATGTATGTAACTGTTGTTCCCTGAGAAGGGAACGAGACGCTGCGTCTTCCTTGACATACTTCCTGCGTCCCTGTAATGCCGTCTTTGGCAATATTTCAGATAGCGATATACTTCCTGACTCCCGCGTCACCCTGTCTTCGTCGTTAAGCCTCACCATTGGTTGAATTTGATATACACATTCAGACACACTTACCCCTGGAGGCGTCCCCAAAGTGTCCCGCAGTGACGCAGCGCGTGTTCCCTCGAAAGGGAGCTGTAACAATGTATCTTAAAAGGCAACACAATGTATCCTTGCTCTCACTTGAAATGTGTCCCCACATTTAGTCCTTAAATTTGAGGGTATTGGACCTGGAAAGTCCTTGAAAGGTCCTTCAATTTGAAGTTAACTAAGGTGCAGGAACCCTGAGTAAAGAACATTCTGTAAAAATATAACCTTGATATCTTTAATATTGACGGAGTAACACCAAGTCAAATGTCAAATCATTGAATCAGACTTTGATGCTCCTATCTCATAATTACATTAGCCATTTGTCTGGAATTGACAGGCAGAATACATTGAGACTAAATGAAGCATGTCATTTAAAGTGATACTCCAGACAAATATTAAAAATGACCCATGATTTACTTACCCTCAAGCAATCCTTGCTTTTCCAAGCTTATAACGGTAGAAAACAGGGATCAGGAAACAACTTCTGACTTTGAAGTCCCAAAAAGTGCATTCATCCTTCAAAGAGGTACATGGCTCCAAGGGGTTAATAAAGGTCTTTTATGTGTAATCAATGCAATTTGTTAGGAAAAAAACATTTTAAACTTTATAAACTAACTAGCTTCCAGTAATAACCAGTAATGACACCATCTTCGCGGGTGAGCTTTCTTCGCATTTCGTTTGCAACACAAAGGTAATGGTTTTGATCCCAGTGATTATACAGTGCATACTGATAAAATGTATAGCTCAAATGCACTTTAAGCTTAATATTGTTGTCATTATAAAATCAAGCCTGATGCAGACACAGGGTGGGAAGGGCATTAGGGATGCTGCCACCCTTTAAATTCTTCCTCTGCTTCGCTTTTTGTATTTAGCCATACCTTTACGCAGATAGAGTGGATATGTGGGAATGCTGTAAATGTACCATTTAATATTGTGGGACTCCATCTCAACTTTTCCTATTTTATCCTGTCACTGTAATTAAACTCTGTTGGATATCTGCTGCTATGTGAGCCATTAAAGTCAGCATGCAGGTGCAGTTTGGGACTGGAGTCAGTCTTCTCTGTCTAATTGAGAAGTAGAAAATGTGTCTGGAGTCTCATGTCATCTGAATAAAGCGGCGGGCTGTTATTTAAGAAAACATCCAGCACACAATTACATCTGATCCTGCAGTGAATCTGCTCTAAAAGCCAGTGAGCTGTAACACAGTCTGTAGTCTACAGTACATAAGCAGCTGGCGTTTAATGCTGGATGTGTATGTCACGTTGTGATACCAACAAAACTACATTTATCCTGTCTACACTGTAAGTGCGTGATGTTCTTTTATGGAATGGACAAAGAGTTTTTTTTCTTTTCTTTTTTAAGTAAAGAAGTATAATAGGGGTGGGCAATTAATGGGTAGGTATGATAAACCGATATAAATTTGTGAACCGGTAGAGATTTTGGACTGTCGTCTATGTCAATGTTACGCTCTCACAATGTTTCGCTCATTGAACTCGTAAGCATTTTTGCTGCTTGATTGGCCCTAAATATGTCAAATTTGGGTCAAAATGCCTGTTTTTGCAACAGGGTTCCCACGGGTCCTTGAAATTCTTGAACGTTTGTGAATCTGGGTGAAAAAATTCAAGGCCCTGGGAAGTTTTTGAAAATATACATGAATAGATACAGGTCATTGAAAGTGCTTGAATCTATTTTATGCAAGAAGTTTTCTGGAAAAAAATCCATATTATTCCCTGTGTAGTGTAGGATAATATCATAAAAATTCTAGACTTTAAGCACACGTGCTAAACTGTTTGCTTTAAATGCTTATATGTTCTGTATGCGAATGTTGATTCATACCAAATTGCTTTTTTGCATAGTTGTGTTTGACACATGAAAACGTCTCTGGTTACTTATGTAACTGTTGTTCCCTGAGAAGGGAACAAGGCGCTGCGTCTCCCTTGTCATACTTCCTGCGCCCCTGTAACACCGTCTTTGGCAATATTTCAGATAGCGATATACTTCCTGGCTACTGTGTCACCCTGTTTTTGTCGTTAAGCCTCACCATTGGTTGAATTTGATATACACATTCAGACGCTGGAGGCGTCCCCAAAGTTTCACCGCAGTGACGCAGCACGTGTTCCCTCGAAAGGGAGCTGTAACAATGTATCTTTAAAGGTAACACAATGTAACCTTGCTCTCACTTGAAATGTGTCCCCACATTTAGTCCTTGAATTTGAGGATATTGGACCTGAAAACTCAATGAAAGGTCCTTGAATTTGAAGTTAACTAAGGTGTGGGAACCCTGTTGCAAGTATCCTTATAAACATGGGCATTTAGGTCTTAAGAGAAAGTAAACAGCTGAAAAAGAAAACGCATGTTCTCACTCATATTAATCAAATAGCATTGAGAGAAAAGCTCGCTTTTGACTGAGATTTGTTTGTTTGTTTTTGTCTTTTTTAGGAAGAAAAATAACTCGTGATATACTGTATATCGTTATCATGATAAAAAAGTACTCATATTATGATATGATTTATTATTTTGGTCATATCACCCACCCCTAGAGTATAGTATTATTTTTATTGTTTTATACTCAGGGAACGTCATGCTACATTAAAGCGAGTTCATGATTTCTCCGGTCTACAGAATTTACATCAAGTTTGGTTTCTAACCAATTCGTAGTTGTGCCCTTGTGTATTAAATGATTTTTATTGAGGAATAGGCCATGGAAAGTCTTTTATTTTATTTAAAAATGTAAGAAAAAAAAATAGCTTGCCTCTTTCAGTGTGTGCAGTGCATTCTGGGATTGAAGGATATATGCAATGGTTCCCCTGAATTTAGCCAACATTTCTTCATCTCAATTCGTAGTTGTGCCCTTGTGTATTAAATTATTGTAATTGAGGAATAGGTAGGTGTGTCAACAATAATCGATTCGGCAATGCATCGCAATGCGCGCATGCACAATTCAGCATCGATTCAGTAAAGTGCCATAATCGATTATGTCACTGTTTATTTTCTGGCCTCGAGTGGACAATAAAGTTGTGAAGTTTCAATTACTTCCGGGGGCATAACAACAACAATCAAGATGGCTGAGGTGGAGAGAGATGACAGTGATAGACGGGTAAATAAAAACGCACCCTTTTCCATGGAAAGTGGACATATGGGCACATTTCGGATTCTACGAAGTTAATGGGAAACAAGACTTACTCTGTGTGTAAATTCTCATCTCAGGTATATAATTGTCATTGTCTTAAAGCTGCTAAGCTTCCGTTTTGGTGAGAATAGTTGCACTCGACTGATTAAAAATTTGCCTTGTTGTGTACTGTAGAATTCTGATGCATCGCAATGCATCGTAGAATCGAATTGAATCGTTACCTGGTGAATCGTAATTGAATCGAATTATGAGGGCAGTGCCAATGCACACCCCTAGGAATAGGCCATGAAAGTCTTTTATTTTATTAAAAAATGTAAGAAAAAAATGAGCTTGCCACTTTCAGTGTGTGCAGTGCATTCTGGGATTGAAGGATATATGCAATGGTTCCCCTGAATTTAGCCCAAATTACTTCATCTCTGAAGGGAGCATAATGGAGGCAGAAAGCAAGGCGGTAATAACATGGTGTCAGTTTATGTGACAGATGGGTTTTCTGTAAATATTTCAGTTCAACAGAAATAAACCCGTGTTGTGCTGTCAGCTGTGTCTGTTTGACCTCTCCTATAGCTAGAGGAAAGTTTCTTATAATGTCACATGCCACTAGAAAAACAGATGGGTTTACATCTGTAAATGCAAATGTAACACGGATGTTGTTATGCAGAATATTCAAGTCAATCATTTATACAAGTTTTTGCCAACCTTTTTGTCCACCCCTTCAGTAAAATAATAAAATCGTGTTTATTTTACCTTATATTGCATATAATTTGCTTAGGTATGTCTGGGGTTTACCTACTTGGGCATGGGTGAACGTGTGGGTGTAAAGTTTTTGTGATTGGTTGTATTTGAGTTCTGATGGGTTAGCGGTACAAGCGCATGTGGTCCATAAAGACTTGCAACGCTGAATCGATCTGCAAGAGCAATTCAAAGGCACAAAAAGAAGTCCGGAAATGCTCACTGTGTTACCTCGATCACACGCCGGCTGGTTCGTGAAACCAAACAGACCTCAGAGCACTTAGGGAAATATGGTTTTAAAAGCATGCGGTGATGTTTGTCTTTACTTCAATAAAGTAGACGAAAATGCAGTCAGATGCAAGATTGGTTGGCCATGTTTTAAAGGGCGCTGTTATGGTTAGAGAGCGCTTAGTCTCAGCCTCAGACATGGACTGTTGGCTGAACGTCTGATGAATAGGAATGTTGTTAAAGGCGGGGTGCATGATTTCTAAAAGCCAATGTTGATATTTGAAATCACCTAAACAAACACGCCCCTACCCCAATAGAATCTGGACCTTCTTTTTATAGACCCGACCCACACATAAGCAAACCAAGCAAAATAGGTTAGTAGACACGCCCTTTACTGCTGATCGGCTACAAGTCTGTTTTGGTAGTCGGCCCGAATCCATTTTCCAAAGTGTTTTTCAAAAATCACGCACCCCTCTTAAATACAGAAATATTTAAAATATCGTCATGTCAACACTTCAATGCTACGTTTCAGTGTATATGAAAACGTAAGTAAATGTACTTGTGGTACAACCACACCTTACGTAAAAATTAGTGCTGGGCAAAGATTAATCGCGATTAATCGCATACAAAATAAAAGAGATTTTTAGCATAACATACAAATGTGTGCTGTGTGTAATTAATATGTATATATAAATACACACACATTCATGTATGTATTTAACAAACATTTACATCCGTATATATATTTATTTGTATTTATATATATATATATATATATATATATATATATATATATATATATATATATATACATTTTTTGAAATGTATATATGTATGTGTGTGTGTTTAAATATACATAATAATTACACACAGCACACACACTTATATTATACAAAAATTGACCTTTATTTTGTATACGATTAATCGCGATTAATCTTTGCCCAGCACTAGTAAAAATACATACGTATTCTCATGACATCACGTTGGTTTAACATGAGTTAAACTTTTTGGCCAGCACATTTAACTTATTTTAAGTTCACTTGCATTTTGTGCATATAAATGCATGTTTTAATTTAATTAACATTTATTTTGGGTATCTAGGCTTCCTGCATTTCCTGTTAGATGTTTCTTTAAAAAAACACATCATTTGTATTTCATTAATAATCTAGCAGTGTTGATTTTTCCGTTTTTTCAACATTATTTTTGTAATGATATTTTAATTAAAATATTTTAATTATCGGCATAATACTTATACCCTACCCCGCGCATGCTGTGCCCCTGAGTACCCGAGGACTGTTTTCAGACCTATGGAGTACTCGAAATGAAAAACGAACAGAAATGCACATTCCTAGTCCAGATGCACACTGCCACTTTTGATAGTGAAGAAATAGACAGTAAAACTCCTCAGAAAGATGGATAACAAACGTAATTGTGATGCGGTTGTGAAGTGAGCACCTTCAGCTTGTTGTCAGTAATGGTTTTCTTGTAGTGTTGGGAGTGGAATTACTTTGGTCACGTTCAATCGCTCAGTGTCTGTGTGCGACATGTCGCAGGAACAAAACCCCACATGTCCTCTCATCACCACGGCGACCAGAAAGGGTTTTTCCAAGTCCAATCTCTCATCATCCGTGTGGAGAGTGTATCGAATACATTTTTCTCTCCGTTTGTCTGTTCCTCTCTTTTATGCCTTATGTTATATTGTTGTGGTTTAATATAGTAACTCTTGTCTGTTTATCTCATCAGTCTCCTTTATTTATGTCAATCTTTTGTAGCTGTCAGTGTTTGATCTTTTTCCCAGTGCATGCTGGGAGCTGGCTTGGTGTGGTTTTGTGATCTTCAACTCTTCTTTTTGTTTGTTGATCTGTTTATTTTTATTTTCTTTTTACAGAGGTTTCTGAAGTTTTATTTCATTTATTTTGTCTAGAGAGACACTTGGTTATTGCATTTGTGTGGCTTTTAATTGAAAGTAGAATTTAAGTTGATGTTAAAGGTAAGGTGCATGCAGAGAGAGAGAGCGGGAGAGAGAGAGAGAGAAAGAAAGAGAAAAGAGTTATTTAAATGTTTTTACCAGCAAATCTCAGGCAATGTTTTTCTCAAAGGTTGATGGTCTGGAGGTCGTGCTACTTATTGCAGTGGACCTTTCTTAAAGTAAAAGCTGGAGAACTGTTTCAGTAAAATGCTTCAATATCTTTAAAAGGTTTCAGCTATAAAGATTGCAGAGATGTATCTGAGCAGATTAGCTAGAAAGGCATTTTACAGTCCGCCAAGAGTCTCTGTTAAAAGAAAGCAGGAAACCTTAAAGGTTTAAATGTGCATTTCTTTAACTTATATCTTGTGGAAAATAATATTCTTTAAAACACTTTGAACACTTTTACTTATTTTAGTTTAATTTGTCTAATTACATGCAAGCAACTACATGCAAATGTCAACCTCACCGTAAAAGTTTTTAATCCTACTAATATCTAACATGTTCATATTTGGTGGCTTAACTCATTCCCTGCCAGCATTTTGTGTGATTTTCACACAAGCTTCACAAAATGCCTTCCAGAAAACGCAATAAATCAATTTAGACTAGGGATGTCAAATTATGCATTTTCCCATATTCGATGATCATTTAAATTAACGATCAATCAATCAAATAATCGTTAACAGTAATAGTGCAATAAGCCATTACAGCAGTGGCATATAGCCAATGACATAAAAGTGTGCGTAATCACGCGAATAAAAAGATTTTATTTTGTCCAAATAATATGCTAGTGGGATTGTAAAATGAGTCAATGTAGTTGGTGTTTTGATAAAAATCATCAATTTAATCTCGTAACGAAATAAAATGACTATAGACACAGTAAACTCCGCCTCATAATGGGCACTCCGCACAGTCGCATGCATCCATGACAAAATAAAAGTTTCATTATCATCACGTGTTATTTTTCTAGTTGTTCACCTCGCTTTCTGAGTCGTCGATACACCGCTTGTTGTAATTATATTTAAGAAGCACCCGAAAGGGCACTTTTCCCGTCGTTACCTCAGCTTTATTTTTTCATATTATGAAGACTTCAACCTTCCATTAGAAAACCCGCAACAGTATTTAGCATGTAGCGCCTCAGCCAGTCATGATGATGATCAATGATATATGTTGCGGGCGTTCAGAGTGTAACGACAGTCAGATACAGTTTACATTCAACAATTTCTTGCCAGAATTTAAGTTTTTCATTTTAATCTGTTTATTAAAAACAGCTTCTGGACCCCTTCCCTGTGTAAAGCAGCGTTAGCAGCGTTGCTATGCTAATCTTGCAGGCTTCCCTGAAGAGGGTCTTTGCTTTCAGTATCCTAACTGTGTTTAGATTTTCGGCATTGGACCCTCTCAGATCCTCTGCGGATGCCATTTTGTTGCGTTAGCAGCCAGCCTCGTCTCGAATGAGGACAAAAAGCCCAAGTGTGTGTTTGGCATCGAGCATCGTTGTGATCATGGCTAGTTTAACTTCTTCGCGCTTGGTTAGTTTTTTCACCAGCTGTGTATGTGCTTTGCGCAGGCGCCGGACACACGTGCTTGCTTTTTCGTCAATCGTTAAGTTTTATCGATTTAATTCTTATTGACAATTAATCGAAGAATTAATTTAGACTAATTTGGGTAAAAATGTGTTTTCTATACTACCCGGTCTCACAAAGTTTCGTGATATAGTCACGCATTTTCCCGATTCTTTTTTCGTGCCATTATCACGAAATTTCGTGTTCTTTCGCAGTCGTACAACGAATTCCCGCTTTCGTGTGATTATCACGCATTGGTTACTCGACTGTTTTCTCCCATTTTTAAACCATTGTCGCTTCGGTTTAGGGTTAGATTTGGTGCTTGCATTAGAATGTCACTTAATATATTGATCTATACTATTTTTCCTGATTTATTTTTTTATATGTCGCCTGGCGTTAGGGTTAGAGTTGGGTTTGGTTAGGGATGTCATTTTATGTAAATCTAACCCTAAACCGAAGCGACAATGGTAAGAAAATAGGACAAAACAGTCGAGTAACCAATACGTGATAATCACACGAAAACAGGAATTCGTTATACGACTACGAAAAAACACGAAATTTCGTGATAATAGCACGAAAAAAGAATCAAAAAAATACGTGACTATATAACGAAATTTCGTGAGACTGGGCTGTTTCTATACCAAGAACCTGACAAGATGAAGACCACTATTTTCTGTTACAAACTTTCACATAGAATCTTTAGGTTATATAAACATTAAAAATTCAAATCCATAATGTGATTTTCAAAGATTTATTATTAAAACCGATTATTAATAAATCCATGACAATTGTTTTTTCTAAATGTCATAAATCTATTGAATCAATGTATAAATGTGCATTCATCTTTGCCATGTTATATTCATTTAGTTGACTAGTGGTATACACTGATTAAAAAAATAAACATTAATGGCATTAATCAAAACACTTAATTTGTCATATTAAGAACACTGTCTTTGCTGGTGTCATCCCTGGGACGTCGTGGCTGAACTGTCTTGACAGCGATCAGCTGTAAAATATTTAGGTCCTGCTCGATTTTCGTTGACTTCCGAGTATGTAAAAATAATGTAAAGTTTTTCATAAGATCCCCTGGGGTCAATGTGTTAGCATGACAGAAGCTTGATGCTGATGTGTGAGAAAAAGCAACAGCCGGCATTTTTCCTTCGCCCGAGTGCCTCTCGCGTAAATTATTTGATTTTGATGGCTTGCGTTTCTTTCCCGCCACAGAAAACCTCCACAGGTTTATCAATGCCATCAAACATATTATTTTGTTTTTATTTGTTTGGTGATCACAAAGTAGGGATGGCGAAAACAAAAACTTTTCTTGACCGGCCACCGAGCCTCATTAGCCGGTTGAAACCGGTTAACCGATAGGCCTATTAGTTTAAAATATGCTACACTCTAAAAACAAATGGTGCTATATAGCACCAAAAGTGGTTCTTTGCTCGCAATCACAGAAGAACCGTTTTTAGTGCCATATACCACCGGTGAAGCACCTGTGTATAACCGCATAGTGCCATGTAGAACCATATGTGGTGCTATATTGCCCCTATTTGGTTCTACACAGGTGCTTCACTGGTGCTTCACCGGTGCTATTTGGCACTAAAAACGGTTCTTCTATGATTACGAGCAAAGAACCACTTTTGGTGCTATATAGCACCGTTTGTTTTTAGAGTGTACGCTATTTAAAATAACAGCCATTTTGAGCCGCGCCTGCAATTTCGCAACTCGCATCTCTCTGCGCTCTGCCTCCGGCTCACACACGCACACAGCTCACAACACTTTTTAAATCCCCTACAGCGCGGAACATGAGTCCCGAAACATGAGTCCCGAAACATGGGTCCCGGCACTCGGCCTACGGCCTCGTACCTCTGGCCTAATCACAGCCGTGATGATATAGAGCTATATCACACTCCTACTCGAGCGATATTGCTTAACTATCGTCTATCAGCACAACCCTAGTAGTTCGTCTGTTGGATTGGACCATCAATGAGCATCAATGAGCCTTCATGACCCTGTTGTCGGTTCACCGCTTTTTCTTCCTTGGACCACTTTTGATAGATACTGACCACTGCAGAACACTCCACAAGAGCTGCAGTTGTGGAGATGCTCTGACCCAGTCGTCTAGCCATCACAATTTGGCCGCTCACTTGCCATTTTTCCTGCTTCTAACACATCAACTTTGAGGACAAGTGTAGTTGATGTGTTACAAGAGGGAAAATGGGCAAGTGTAAGGGGTGGGGTGTTCCCAATCTGCAGTGGTCAGTACCTTTCAAAAGTGGTCCAAGGAAGAAAAAGCGGTGAACCGGCGACAGGTCATTGATGCATTTGGGGAGCGAAGGCTGGCCCGTGTGGTCCGATCCAACAGACGAGCTGAAATTTCTGAAAAAGTGAATGCAGGTTCTGATAGAAAGGTCTAGTGGAGTCCATCCCTTGATGGGTCAGGGCTGTATTGGTGGCCAAATAGGGACATACAGTACACAATATTAAACAGGTGGCCATAATGTTATAGCTGATTGGTGTACATTAATGCTTTAGGTATAATACATTATCAATAATTTTCTTATTTGTTATCAATGTTTTTAAATCTTGTAAATAATGCATTTTTTATGCTTGTTAATGTCAACGTATAGCTATAATTTTACTGTTAAGTGTATAATAGCAGTGGCATTGTTTGAGCATGTCTGACCCAGTTGGAACAAACAAACAGACTGCAAATCTGTTTGCTGTGCAAAATTAGACATCTAATAACGCATGTGGACAACATGGTGTCAACGTGAAAAGAGGATCAATGTGTTTCCAACACAACAACTGGCAAACAAACCATGCTTAGATCACACACTAGGATAAGCTGTCCTGATAAACAGTCCTGCTCATTAAAATTCATGATATTACAGGGACATCCTGTAGACATATGACACATTCACAGCACATAGATAACTAACAAGATATAATTTATTGTCTGCTCTCAAAAATCACTCCACATAGACCACCATTCAGAGTAAATACAGTGTGAAGACAGACATCATTAAAGACACTTTCCAGCATTTTTCAGGCACACTAAATATCTACAGGAAATTTATATGAAACCAAAAGCAAACTACTGTATGTTTTCAAGTGTAATCTCTCAAGCAGCACTGCTTAAGTGCTAGAAAATAACAGTGTCTGTTAATGCTAATTTAGGCATTTCATCTACTACAGTACAAGGCACATTTATATCTCAGGGGTTGTTTTTTAATAAAATAGATTTCAGCTATTTTAATTTGTTATATAAAGGTCTTAGACAAGCCATGACATAAATGTACTGGGAATGCTGTCTTGGAAACTTTCTTGAATGTTCTTCATCATTTGCTACTTTTAAGATTTTTGTGATAAGTGTTACTGTTTTACATTTTTTCTCATAAAAATATATCCACTGTTGGGAATAAGAGATTCCAGCATTAAAAAATGTGACATTTTCAGCCAAGAATCACAATATGTATTCATTACCAATTTACTGAACCATCTGTTTATTTTTCCTAAACCCTTGATGGAAAAGTGATATGGAAGACAAAAAAGGACGTTTTTGGGAGACAACATACTTTTTAGGAATTTTGTGAATTAAAATGCACAAAGCAGAAGATATAAGTTATCTTTAATTATACCACGGGTCTGTTGAATGCTGCATTCTGATTGGCTGAGAAATGTTCTATGGGTGTTGATTATTTTTATGTAAACCGCACACCTAATTTTTCAAATGTCTTAAAAATAGGGACCAGAGCAATGTTTGTGGTAACCGTGGTATAAGCGGAATAATTGACTCCGGTCCTTTTAATTATTTGAAAATAATGCACACTCCGCTTCGCGTCGTGCCGCATTATCACCTTGGTGTGCATTATTTTCTTTTAATTCAATGGCCCGTCGTCAATTATTCCTTACAGAATACATTATATTTATTTTACTTTTCATGTGTACATTTATGAGAAAGAAACGTTATGGATGAGAAATTTCCCTGACAATTCTGAAAGCTGCAATTACCCAACCATGGATTTTTTTTTAAACTTAAACAGAGACCTCGCAGTGGTTTTATTTCAGCTTTTTGCTCAATTTGGTATTTTTAAAGAAACTTACCCACCTCTAAGAGGTTATAAGAAGAGAACAAATGAAAATAGGATGAAACTTTTTTCAGTTTTGTTTGTTTATTTGTTTGTTTGTTCGTTTAAAAGCAGAGTCTGTTTTTCATTTTAAATACACTAGTCAACATTTGAAGTGGATCAAAACCTTTCATAAAAGCTGTCTTTAAACCAATACCCAATAGACATTCTTGTCTTAGGACAACTTTAAACTTTTTTGATCCACTTCAAATGTTGACTATTATATATTGCATGTTTATAGTTTGGTTCGACGGCACACGTTTGAAAAACGAAAACTAGAAAACAACAACGGAGTAATTTTAAAAGCCTCTTTGTTTGATAACTATTTCTTCCGCCACGGATTTTAGGGCGGCCAGAATGACAGGTAACACTTTCGGCTGCTTTGAATCTCATAATAACTCAATGGACGGATTCGCCGTTTTTAAATATTACAATTTCTTGGTCACAAAGTGTAGTTTTAAGATTAGTTCAGCGAGAATATATATGTATTATATTTAAATCTACAGTCGATTAGTAAAGATAGCGCCTGTTTGAACGTTTGCTTAGTGAGATTCGGTACGTATGAGAACCAAAGCATGAGCGGACGTCAGTGTTCACTCGCCCCGCTGACCACCGCCCTCTCTGGGCGACATCTCTGACAGGAATTCCCTGGCTCTCATGTTGGCCTGATGGTCAAAAATGAGATCAAATAAGCAGTATTTGGTGTCATGGTGAAACTATTACTTGTTTTCTTATTCATATTTAGTGTCTTTTGTGTTGTTATTGTTTTGGCGCGAGGTAAAAGTTAATAAAACTATACTTCTATAATGTTACTATTGCTTTCCCATTTAATCTTAACGCGATACGAGCACTCGCTTGTTATTAGACTTGTTCTTGTCAGTACTATATAAAACTGTTTTTTATAAGTGTCAGAGAGCTGTTTTTTGCATGCTGTTTATAAATATATCAGTGGTGATATCTTATAACGTGTTTTAATAGTTTTAAAAACCTCCATTCACTAATACTAAAACGACCAGCAGGTGGCGGAATGATACAAAATGGTGAAGCGGTTACTGTGCCGTTATCAGTAGAATATCGCACGCCTCTTAGCCAGTCAGATTAGAGAACCAGAAAGAACTGTTGTATAATATTCTGTATTTGGCAATCCCACAGGCTGACGATAGGACGATCTCAAAATGGGGCATATCGCCCAACACTATGAATTACTGTAGCTGAAATTGCTGAAAAAGTGAATGCTGGTTTTGCTAGAAAGGTCTAGTGGAGTCAATGCCTCAACGGGTCAGGCCTGTTTTGGTAGCAAAAGGGGGACCTACACAATATTAGGCAGGTGGTCATAATGTTATGGCTGATCGGTGTATGTTAATGTACACTCTTAAAAATTGGATCAAAAAGGGATGAACCTAGACTTTGGGTTATATTATTGGGATATATCATTTTGGCTTGAAACAACCCAGCATAGGTTGGGTTTAAAATAACTAGGGCTGTCAAAATTAACGCGTTAATAACGCGTTAACGCAAATTCATTTTAACGCCACTAATTTTATTAACGGAGATTAACGCAATGCGCAATTTCTGTTTGACCCTTGGTCCAGCCTGAACAGAGACGCAGACAAATGTGACTCTCTCTAAATGAGTAAAAGGTTTTCATAGAAATAAGAACATTAAGCAAATCGTCTAACAAATCCAATGCTCTAAATGCTCGTTGGACATCTGATATGATCGTTATTTATACGTCTGAGAGGTGTAACGTTACCGTCCTCCTAATGCTTAATCTAATACAAAAATGCGTCTCAATTCATTTTGGTTTCGCTTTTATGCATGACTTAGAAAATAGACTGCAGGACTTGGTTGATGTTAAAAGAGTCATTAAGAGAGATAAAGTTCGGTACCTGATTAATGTTAAAGAGTTATTAAGAGCGACAAGACTCAAAAGCGATCCCCTCACGCTGACTGACTGATATCTGAAGCGCGTGCACACAGACGCGCGAGTGCGCGACCCGGATATATAGACATCTACACAAAATTACAGTTTTACAAATATCTGTTTTGATAAGAATTCACGCAGGTAGGCTCTATAATCTGTTATGTTTTAAGTAAATGTTTGGTTAACTGTTGTGTAAAACTATCTGATGTGTAACATTATATTAGATCACTTAGATTTTAAGCAGTCTGTCTCAATGTCAATCAAACAAAAGGAAAAAAAGTTGAACATACATTGATGATGTTTTTGCTTTGTGTGTGCTAAATCTATTAGTTTTACCAGTGATTTTAAGGTATTGATGTGGTAATATACTGTATGGATGTGGAAATGTTTGTGGTAATTTGACTCTTTCAACTTCAAACACGTGTAGTTCTGTCATATTTTGTTATATTTCAACAAATCGTGCATTGTTCTATGTTTTAATAGAGAATGTCAAAATATGAACAACTATTTTTTAAAAATTTGCTAATTTCGACTCAACTTGTCAGCACAGGTCACAAATGATGCAGCAGCAAACAAAAATGGAGAAAGAAAAATCTTCTGAAAGGAAAATTCATATACAAAACAATGGCTGGTGATTCTGTTAAAATGTAAACAGGCTGTTGTTAACATACATTTGCATAAAGCATCTATATATGTATATATGATTAGAATATTAAAAACCTGAAAAGTGTTAAATTAGGGTAAATTTAGAATGGATAAAAATGTGCGATTAATTTGCGATTAATCGCAGTTAACTCATGAAATCATGCGATTAATCTAGATTAATTTTTTTAATCTATTGACAGCCCTAAAAATAACCCAGATTTATTTATAGTGTGTTGGGGTCTCTGTAACTTTTTTTGCCATTGTGGTCTTGGATAAAAGGTACAAAAGCTGTCGCTGGGGCTCTACTCTTTCAAAAAGTACACCTTTGTTCCTAAATGGTAGATATTATGACCTATTTAAAGAGTCCCAGTGACACTGTCTGTACTGTTTATTGACAGTGTGCAGTTGCACAGAAATTACACATTTTATAACAATAAAAAAAAAACAATATAAATTGAAGGACGTCTGAAATACACAGAAAGACGTCAGACAATCAGTAGCAACCCAAATAATTAATTTCTTTTGTACAATTTTTTTTTTGTAGTTAGGAAATATTAAACCATCTGCATGATTTGAAAGCGTCTAATCAAGGTCTCTGCTTAAACGGTTTAAAGAGACAGATAACTAATCAGTCTTTGTGAAAAGAGAAAACCTCTCCCTGCGTGCGGATCCTGGCATCTGTTGACGTTTGTGATTTTGGTTGTTTAATGAACGTGGCTTTGCTTCAGGGCAGACACTCTTTGATTAGTTTGCTAGATTATATGCTCAAAGATTGCTTGCAGAAATATTCAAATCAGTTTTTGAATGAAATTTTTGATAAAGGAATAATTCACCCCAAAATCATCTGCCTTGCGTTTAATCTCCATGTAAACATGTTTCGCAGAACATCTAAGCCGCATGACTCAAATTGTGGTTTGTTTCCTCAAACAGATTTATCAATAAACTTCTCATGTCAAATATGTTCTTTTATATTTATCGTATGGGTTTAAAGTGAAATGAGGATAGGAAAATAATGAAAGTTTTTTTTTTTTTGGTGAATTGTGTCTTGAAGAACAAGGAAGTAGTGTTCTCTCTTTTAGTCTTTATATGTTTATTTATTCATGTGTGTGAGACAGGGACAACACATCCAAAGCCATCTGCCACATTTATTGCTTACATTCACCTGGTGGTCCTTTGGGAACATGAGGTGAACAGTTTACATTTCATTGAATCTTTTCTGTTAAATGTCTGCATGCTGCTCAGATACCAGGAGATGCTCGAGATAAGATCTGGGTTTTGAATCCTACATGAGAGCTCTAGATTGACAGATAGCTCTAGGGAGATGCCACAGATGACCGAACCAGATGGAGATGTTTTCTCAGACCGAGGGAGAGGAAAAGCTCAGCCACCAGAAAACTACACAGAAGGAAAGTGCAAGAATCCTTTGGTCTTGTGTTGACATCATTTACCTAAAAGGACAGTAGTTTTATTCAAAAATATTTAGGTGTGGACATTCAAACTTAGCTTAGGATTTTAAAGTGCCCATATTATGACTGCTTTTCCACAAGTTAAATAGGTGTATGAGTTCCATAAAGCATGTTTCAAAAGTTGTTTGCTCGAAATAGCTTGTAGAAAAAGATTGTTACCCATTTCTAGTAGCCTCTGTTTCAGGGCATTTCAGATTGCGCCGTTTTGAGGTGGTCATTACATATTTATGAGCTGCTGCTCCTTTGGCCATGCCCCACTACTAACGTCATGTGCGCGTGCTCAGTGATATCTACGTCCCTTCCTTTAAGTCTAGGGGAAGGAGGGGTTGTAACAATTAAATAAAGAACTAAAATAATAATGAACCTAAATGGCTGACGGTCACATCAATCCCCTGATCCAGAAGAAACGGCACAACAAGATTTACCAACAAACTTAGTTTATTTGTTGATGTTAAATAATCATAAGGTAAGCAAATCTTCAGGAGAGGGCAAGGCCAACATAACAAACAAAACAGATCTAACTATTAAAGTAACCTCTAAATAACTACCAAAGAAAAGAACAAACCAAACAACAGAGTCTTACCTTTCTTCCTAACTAAATATAAACATTTACAAAAGTTTACAAATTAAATGGCACCCTCTCCCTACCGCTCTTCAACATAAATAAATTAAGTGTTTACATAAACTGAGAACAACACGCATTCTCAGAAAGTAAGAAAGAATAAAATAAAAATATAAAGTCCACAGCAATGATTGCTGCTTCAATAAACAGTTATTTCAAAATTCACAAAGTCAAACTCAGACCACACTTGGTCTGCACACTTCTGGATCAGGACAAAGAGTGAGCGCGTTGCCGTCAGCACCCAAACGTGGTTTCACTGCTCTCTTATACTGGTTTGCCGTTTCACTCACTGATGTCCTTCAGCTGGAGCCTAATTAGCAACTTGCTACACACACAGAGAGTGAGAGAAAGGGAGAGAGAAAACACACATGCCCAATAGATGTCACAAACCCCCAAATTATATAACAAATACGTCCACAGGGGACGTAACACCCCCACCACAAAGAATGCAGTCAAGATCTCAAGAAAAAAAAATAAAGCCCAAATAGTCACTACACTCTCTATAATGGACAATACATTTCATTTGAACCTTCTCATGCTCTAGAAAGAGCATCTGCCATTACATTTTCTACTCCCTTCTTGTGCATGATATCCAAGTTGTATTCCTGTAAACCAAGAGACCACCGCAGCAATCTCTGGTTAGTACCAGACATACGAGAGAGAAAAACAAGAGGGTTGTGGTCAGTATAAACTACAATGGGGTTTAGGCTATTTCCAAGGTACACATCAAAATGTTTAAGAGCCAACAACAGTGCAAGGGCCTCTTTTTCAATAACACTGTAATTCTGTTGAGCTCCAATGAACTTCCTAGAAAAATAGGATACAGGATGTTCCACACCACTTTGATCTTCTTGCAATAATACTGCTCCAGCACCACTGTCACTTGCATCCACCTGTAACTTGAAACGTTTAGAAAAATCAGGGGCACAGAGAACGGGAGCTTGACACAGAAGATCTTTTGCAGCCTCAAAGGCAAGTTGACAGTCAACAGACCACACAAACTCTCGTTTTGTGCTCAGGAGATCAGTAAGTGGACAGACCAAGGTGGAAAAATTTGGACAAAATGCTCGATAGTAACCACTCATCCCTAAAAAACGTCTCAACTCTCGTTTATTAGATGGAACAGGAAACTCCAGAATGGCTAATACCTTAGCATCAATAGGCTTTACTGTTCCCTGACCAACTTGCTTTCCCAAGTAGGTGATAGTACCCTTAGCAAACTCACACTTTGCTAAGTTGAGGGTTAATGAGGCAGCTTCCAAGCGCCTACAAACTTCTCTTAGTGTCTCCAAATGTTGCACCCAATCATCAGAATGAATTACAATGTCATCAAGGTACACCTCACAATCTGACACTCCTGAGAGGACCTGATGCATCATTCTTTGAAATGTGGCTGGTGCATTTCTCATGCCAAAAGCTAGGACTGTATATTGTAAAAAGCTATCAGGGGTTACAAAAGCAGAAATCTCAGATGCACGTTCAGTGAGGGGCACCTGCCAGTAACCCTTCAGTAAATCCAGTTTAGTAACAAATTTTGCTGAACCCACCTTATCTACACAATCCTCAATCCTAGGAAGAGGAAAAGAGTCTGGCTTTGTCACATTATTAACCTTACGGTAGTCTGTACAAAACCGAAAAGTCGAGTCAGGTTTAGGAACGAGTAGACAAGGAGAGCTCCATGGGCTCTGGCTGGGCACTGCCATACCATGACGTAGCAAATACTGAACTTCTGTCTGCATAACCTCTCGTTTTCGAGGATTTATCCTATATGGATGTTGCTTTATTGGCTTGGCATTCTCTACATCTATATCATGAACACATAAAGATGTTCTACCAGGCACATCACCAAACAGAGTGGAAAAATCATTCAACAGCTTTATTACATCACTGGATCGATCACTAGTAAGATGAGAAAGAAAACCAGGAAGATCATTTAAGATCACAGAATTCTGAAGACGAGAAGGAAAGAGAGAGACATCTTTACTTTGTAAATCAATCTCATCTGAAGGAGAGTTAACTACTAAGTTCACTATAGCTGTAGAAACAGTACTAGCTGAAGTTTGCTTTACTTTAGTCTCAGATTCCCGATTCACATAAGCCTTAAGTCGATTCACATGGCATACATGACTTTTGCTCCTTCGGTCTGGTGTAGCAACAACATAATTTGTCTCATTTAACTTCCTCTTAATCACATATGGACCAGCAAATTTAGCTTGCAAAATTGATCCAGGGACTGGTGATAAAACCAACACTTGATTACCAGGAGAAAAATCTCGTTTCACACTTTTGGTCTCAAATCGACACTTCATTTCGGTCTGGGCTTCCGACAGATGTAGCTTAGCCAATTCATGTGCCTTATGTAACCTTTCACAAATAGAAGTCACATAATCATCAATAGCTACAGTTTTAAGAGGTTGGCTTTGTAACTGTTCACTTAGTAATTTTAATGGCCCACGCACAGTGTGCCCAAACACCAGTTCAGCAGGGCTGAACCCAAGAGATTCTTGCACAGACTCTCTAGTTGCAAACATCAGATAAGGAAGCCCCTCAACCCAGTCTTTACCAGTTTCAATGCAGTAACGTCGTAGCATGGTCTTAAGAGTTTGGTGGAACCTCTCTAAAGCTCCTTGTGACTCAGGATGGTATGCAGTAGACAATTGATGGGTAATGCCAAGCATCTCCAAGGCTTGTTTAAAAACTTTAGAGGTAAAATTAGAGCCTTGATCACTTTGAATTACTCTTGGTAATCCAAAAGTGGTACAAAACTTAAGGAGTTCTTTTACCACCACTTTAGCTCTCAGTGTACGTAACGGAACTGCTTCACAAAAACGAGTTGCTGCACACATTATTGTTAAGATGTACTGATGCCCTTCCTTCCCTTTTGGAAGTGGTCCAACACAATCAACAATCAATCTGTCAAATGGATCATTTATAATGGGAATTGGACAGAGGGGAGCGGGAGGAATTTTCTGATTTGGCTTGCTCGCCATCTGGCAGACATGACATGACTTACAGAATTTCACAACAGAGGCCTTAAGACCAGGCCAAAAGAAATATTTAATAATGCGGTGATAGGTCTTAGTTACCCCGACATGTCCAGCTAAAAGATTCTCATGGGCAAGTCTCAGGACCTGTTGCCGATAGTCAAAAGGCAACACTATCTGCTGTGTCTCTTGCCACCCTAGCTCTTCCTGTTTTGGTTTCCACCTCCGCATTAACAAGCCATGTTCCCAAAAATAAGTCACTCCTGCAATGGAATCATGAACGTTATGCTCAGCAGCCTTTATACATTTCATTAAAGAAGGGTCTGCCCTTTGTGCTGCCGCTAAATGATCCTTTCCCACTTTCAAAGTTTTAAGATCTACTGCTTCTTCAGCAAATGATGTTTGAGAGTCAGGATCTGGCAATACAGACAACTCGCACTCAATAGCATGAGGCACCTCCTTAGCCATGAATGAATCTGACAAATCCACTATTTCCTTAAACTTCTGTGCTTGAGCACGAGTAATGGCACAAGCAGGGAACACTGAAGGAAACTTCTCCAGTAAATCTAAATTTTGGGAAGTATTAGGTATATGAGACACAATTGGTGCAGGGAAGACTACGCCACCAGCAAGATCATTCCCAAGAATTAAATCAACACCATCAACAGGTAACTGTTCACGTACAGCTAAGTTGACTGGGCCATTAACAATGTCAGACTTCAAGTACACAGTATGAAGTGGTACATTGACACAACGCATTTCAATTCCGCGTACTAACACGTCTTTACCAGTAAATGAAAGTTCCGAGAATGGCAAAACTCTTGCAGATACAAACGACTGTGCAGCACCAGTATCGCGAAGAATGGTCACAGACTTAAAGTCCAGATCAGCTGACAACGAAACCGAACCTTTATATAAAAAGGGTTGGTAAGTCCCATCCTTATTGGAGTCAACCTGTACAGAGTCGACTAGAGCAACGTTCTTAGCTTTAGAAGCTCCACTCTTTTGCTTCCACGCTTTACAATCTGCAACCAGATGATTTGGATCAAGGCAAAAAAAACAAACCCTCTTATCACCACCCACATTAGGTTTACGAGTCATTTCGCCCTTAGATGAACGTATCACCCGGTGCATTGAATTATCTGTACTTCCCATTTGAGTTTTAACAGCCGCACTTGCCGAAAAGACATTTCGATGGGTCAACACAAATTCATCTGACAATATCGCTGCATTATCAAGAGAAACAACCTTTTGTTCATTTAGGTATACAACAATATTGGCCGGAACGCAGTTCTTGAATTCCTCCAACAAGATTAATTCTTGTAACTCTTTTAGGGATGTCACCTTACTAGAGAGGCACCATTTTTCAAAAAGGACTCTCTTTTCCCTCACAAACTCCACATAAGTTTGTTTGACTGTTTTCATATGACCACGAAATTTTTGCCGGTAGGCTTCAGGAACTAATTCGTATGCTCGTAAAACCGCGGACTTAACAGTTTCATAATCAAGGGACCCCTCAATAGGCAACGCCGAGCAAACCTCTTGGGCTTTCCCTGTAAGACTACACTGCAACAGCAAAGCCCACATCTCTTTTGGCCATTTCAGCTTACCCGCTATACGCTCAAACGCAACAAAGTATGAATCCACTTCAGCTTCTCTAAAGGGAGGCACAAGTCTGATATATTTACTAACATCAAATGAGTCACTCTGCACATCTTGAGAAAAATCCTGGGTAACTGCACTGGTTCCACTCATATTTACGGGAGATGATATTGGACTAGGTTGTACATGTGGAATTGTTCTATGGGCTAAACGTTCTGCTTCTAAATCCAGTTTACGCATCTGAATATCCCTTTCCGTCTGTTTTTCCACTACGCGAAGTCTTATCATCTCTGCCTCACATTCCTGCTTTTTAATTAAAAGATCAAGTTCTTTCAACTTTAAAGTAATCATTGAATCCTGAGGCACAGAGCTAAATTTTGGACTACCTTGCAGGGGTAAAGGATTTACTGTCTCAGCACCCGTTACCACAACAGACTGAAGCTCCTCACCATCATCATCATGTGACGTAGGAAGTATACCTGCCTCTACCAATTTCTCATAAAGATTCCTTTTAAGCACGTTTTTGGTGGTATCCTTCTGAATCTTAATATCAAAAAAGTCAGCTATCAAAACCAAGTCTTTCTTCCTACAATTATCAAAGACTTCTAACGTAGGCGCAAGAGTGAAAGCTGTTAGATCAAACTCCATTATCCTTTCTCCCTTATTCCTTTCCTACCCCAATTGAAAACAGTCAAACATGAGAGAAAAAGAGAGTACTCACCTCAAACGATTCTGAATTAATCAGGTTGCAATTGTCCAATCAATCCAGAGAATTATCACAGCGAAATACCCAATTCATGATCCAAAAAAAACGACGAGCCCCCACTTGTTACGTCCCTTCCTTTAAGTCTAGGGGAAGGAGGGGTTGTAACAATTAAATAAAGAACTAAAATAATAATGAACCTAAATGGCTGACGGTCACATCAATCCCCTGATCCAGAAGAAACGGCACAACAAGATTTACCAACAAACTTAGTTTATTTGTTGATGTTAAATAATCATAAAGTAAGCAAATCTTCAGGAGAGGGCAAGGCCAACATAACAAACAAAACAGATCTAACTATTAAAGTAACCTCTAAATAACTACCAAAGAAAAGAACAAACCAAACAACAGAGTCTTACCTTTCTTCCTAACTAAATATAAACATTTACAAAAGTTTACAAATTAAATGGCACCCTCTCCCTACCGCTCATCAACATAAATAAATTAAGTGTTTACATAAACTGAGAACAACACGCATTCTCAGAAAGTAAGAAAGAATAAAATAAAAATATAAAGTCCACAGCAATGATTGCTGCTTCAATAAACAGTTATTTCAAAATTCACAAAGTCAAACTCAGACCACACTTGGTCTGCACACTTCTGGATCAGGACAAAGAGTGAGCGCGTTGCCGTCAGCACCCAAACGTGGTTTCACTGCTCTCTTATACTGGTTTGCCGTTCACTCACTGATGTCCTTCAGCTGGAGCCTAATTAGCAACCTGCTACACACACAGAGAGTGAGAGAAAGGGAGAGAGAAAACACACATGCCCAATAGATGTCACAAACCCCCAAATTATATAACAAATACGTCCACAGGGGACGTAACACCGTTAAATATTTTTTTTAACTTTCGAAACCACGCTGTAAACTATCTAGCCTGCAAAAAATATCTATATAGCCTAATGTCTACAAACCCAAAATGCCCACAAAAAAAGTCATCTCTGTTTGCAAACACACAAAAGGTCTATATTATACATTTAAAAGGTATAATTTACGGGATTAGCATCAATGTATGGTCTCTGTTTTGAGATACAGATGCTCTAGCATCATAAAAATAGTATTTTGTGACAGAAGATGACAACATGCAAAATATAACGAGACTTCTTACCTTTTGTGTTGTTATAGCGATCGCGAATCGAATCCAGTCTGTTTCAGATGTGTGAATAATCCATGAAAGTCCAATAAAACACATTCAATGACCATTTTTGTCCTCAAATGCGTATAAGCCGTGAAATATAGATACATAGTCTGTTGTTTACATCAGATTTCGCATGAACGTCTTATCGCCTACAATCTGAGGAAAATTTGCGTCGTAACACACTGTATATGAGATCACATTTTAGGTTTAAATAAACACGCGTTTAAACTTTGTTTTTAAAAGTAGGCGGGAGTATAATCCATAATATCCAAATAGCGCTATTATTTATACATGATAACAGCATAGAGGATATCAGCCTCTTACGTCACAACGGCGCTGAGTTTGAACTCGTGCAATCTGAGACTCAAGGCAGAGGACATTCAGAAACCTGTATCTCACTCAAAACAGCATGGATGGATTTTTTTCCAATTTTGTATGTGTGTGGAAGCATCAGAGACACAAAATAACACCCCAAAACCCAGAAAAGTGAGTTTTTCATAATATGGGCACTTTAAGAGATTTAGAGTCAGATTTACTTACGGCTTTCGCCAGCACAAACCATCATTTTGGAGTTAAATAATAACTGTCAGGATTTACAAAAGACAAGCATAATTAGCGCTGAAAAGGTGTGGTGTAGTTATTTTTGCGACTGACCTTATTGCAACTGCATTTCTTGAAGTGTCGCTTTTAGACAAAAAACTTGATTATAGAGGAGATTATATAAATAATTCACGCAATGCGATTTGCTAATGTTTGCGCATGTGATATTACTAGTATTTGCACCATTATTAACTCTTTCCCGCCATTAACGAGTTAACTCGTCAAATAAGAGAAAACATTTCCTTGCCAATGACGCTTTCCTGACGAGTTTTTATACGGTAATCTGTAATTCCGCTATTATCCACTATACCCAATTTATATGGCGATTTATATCCAATTTATTTTAAAAAAGCAAAAATTAAATAAAATTCATTTTAAACATTTGATATATTTGTATGTTTATTAGGGGTGGCACGGTTCACAAAACCCTCGGTTCGGTTCGTATCACGGTTCTATGGTCACGGTTCTCGGTTCAGTACGGTTCTTGTTGTTATTTTTTCTTTTAATTTTTAACACTCCAGAAATGTATTATCTTATTAATGTATTAATTATCCATAATTTAGGATACAGTATTAAAAAAGTTATATCATGTAATCATGCACAAACTGAATTTGACTTTAAGCACATTATTGGGAACATCCCTGAGGAAAGCCATGCAGGTGAGATTTTGATACAGCAAGAGGGAAGACATTGATGATTTCAACATGCTTTTCATTTATTTGGCAAAAAAGAGAATGTGTATTGCCATCTACATGAACTTACGTGCCTTTTTAGCACACAAAGATAACTTGCATTTATCAAAATCCCAACTTCAGTGTAGCTCTAAGATTTATCACTGAGAGGCTGCTTTTTTACTGCAGAGAGTATATGTGGACGAGAGAGAAACATAACGTTTACACCTGTAATATTTAAATCCGTCTCTTTTGTCCACTTTTGACCACTTCTGTCCTGATTACTTTAAGGGGCAGTTTATGAAATAAGATCGCGCAACTTTCACGCGGTAGCAAAATGAAACTACGCGGAAATCAGCCGCTTTCGTTTTATCAATGAAAGGCTAAAAATAGAGCTGAATACGAAAAGACGTAAAACAGTGTTCATTACCTCAGATTAGATAAATGGGCGGAGAGAAGGCTGTCGTCGCGTGTGGCTGTTTTGAACACATTCAACCCATAGCCTGCAGTTCTATATATCTATATCATCATAGGTAACATGAAATAAAAATTGTTTCCACACACCAAACTTATACGACGCTGGGGCATCCTCCAACTGCGGGCAGACTTCCATTTCTCTCCCTCTTGACATTTCTACACGTAACATGACCGGCAGCACTCACTCTCCACAGCAGTCACCTCTTCTTTCGCGCTATTCGCTAAAGGGAAACACGCTATCTGGGGTCACATACAGGGCATGAGGTTACATTGCGCATGTCATGAACCGTTGAACCGTACGGCACACACGCGCTCCGAACCGAGACAAGCGAACCGAACGGTTCGGATTTTGTTCATGAACCGTGCCACCCCTAATGTTTATATATTTATAGAAGAAAATTTTCCTGGAAGGCATTTTGTGAAACTTTTGTGAAAATCATAAAAAATGCTGGCGGACAACTTAAAAAAAAGGCTGGCAGGGAATGAGTTAACGCCGAAAAAGGATGTCTCAAGTCATTTTGCTCTTAAAATGGCTGCAATTGTTGCTGGGAGAGGAGGCATCACAGAGATCAAAGCACGTGTGGTACAAGGCAGAGGATTGTTTTAACATATAACAGTTTATTTGGAATGCCAGAGGAACATATTAGTCAAAAATATTGTTTGCCAAGCCATGTTAGTTTTTATTTGCTGGAGGAAACTAAAGAAGAGTCACTAGGAGAAGTCACAGAATACCAAACGTTTCAAGACTTCTTGTAAACCTTCATTTTTTATCCTCCGGTTCTTTGCAGTGTACTATGGGTTTGTTTGCTAGGATTACACACCCTGAATTTTCAGCTGTGATGTCAATGGTGGTGAACTCAAGCGCATCAGGCGTTAGTAGATCACCCGCACCTCATCAGCCTTGCTTATTTGCGACCCTGAACTAATTTGCTGCTCTTAGGCCCTGTCCTAAATGGCACACTCCAGACTTGTGGACCTCCTTAGAGTCCACACTTTGATGACATTATGTAGTGCAGACCTTAGGGACTCTTGATATGAGTCCAAGAGGGCACACGGGAGTCGTATTTTGGGAAATAGGAAGAGAAGTTGTCCATCAGTGTGAACTCTTTACTTTCATCATCTGATTGGTCTGACTGCTCTTTCGCAAGGACTTCTGGGTTGGTAAAGTGCACGAAGCCTGCTGCAGTGCGGGCTTCTCCGAAGACTGCATCAAGGGTGCCAAGGGGGCGCTGTTAAGCACACTTCGGAGCGTAAAAATGACAGATGGGACACCCTACAGAGTCGTAGACTAAGCGAGCATGCGCAATTTAAGGCCACGAGACCGAAAGTCCACATGAAGTGCGCCATTTGGGACAGGGCCTTTGAGATTGCATTGGTCATTATGTAAATCAGCTGTTGCACCTGTGTTATTTAATTTACATCTTTTTAGTAAATAACCTGCAGATATTACCACTCCCATCTGCTTTTTTTAAAAAATGCGCTCTCATGCTAATTTGCGCCGTTTAGTAAATCTGACCCTTTATTCTAAAATGCTGCAAAATAATAATAATAATAATAAAGAAACAAATTGTTAATACAGAGATGTAGAAAATATGTGTATGTGTTTATATTTAACATGATAGATTTCATAAAGACACTTAATTGCAGATGTTGCAGATGCCAAATCTGATCTTTTTTAAAACTCGTCTGAAGACATGTTACATTATTGTGGGCTTTTGCAAAATCTCAGTTATTTTTCAATATAATCTCATTGCTGCTCCAACATAAACTATTAAATCTGCTGTATTTTATGATTTGTAAAATTCTTCTATACTGTATGAAGAATTTAAGATTCTGTCATGCATGCACACACCAATAAGAGACAGAGAGAGAGAGAAATCTTCTATTTAATTTTGTACTATATATATTTTGTTTTATTTTTACTTTTATTTGCACCATTTGTATGCTGCAAATGTTTTGGCAATACAAATGTACAGTTTTTGTCATGCAAATATGGCACATTTAACGAGAAAGAGAGCGATACCAAAAACGACAGAAAGACCAAAAGACAGGCAGGAAGAAAAGACATTGTCACTCTTACATACAGACAGATAAAGTCAGACAACTAAAAGAGAAAGCGTTCACAAAGCATTTCAACAAGAGTGATGCTATTTTTGGCGGTTTTTACTCTGAAACACTGGACTAGAAAGATCTTTTTGAGGTAAAAATACAGCGAGTTTCATCAGTGTCATATACTTTTCCACTATAGCTTTTCGTCTGTTTGACGTCAGACTTCAGTTTGGTTGGTTGGTGTAACAGCAGTGTTTCAGACACAAGTGTGCAGATTCAGCTTCAAGAAATAGTAGCCAGTGTGAAAATTTCAGTTGTTTATTTGTAGGAAAAAATGTGCACACTTTCAAATCTTTAAAGCAGACAGGAGTTTATCAGACTGAAAGTTAAGAGTTTCTTGGTTAAGACAGTCACACAGTCTAAATCAAACTGAGCTGCTTTGCACACTGCACCAAAGCCACTATAAAACAGCTGTGCAGGGCATAAGCAGTGAAAAAACGGCAGTGTATAATGATTTAAATTGTTTATGCATTTGGCAGAGGCTTTTATCCAAAGTGACTTACAGTGCATTATAAGGTACAATTTTTTTTATTAGTATTTGTGTTCCCTGGGTTCAAACCCCTGCCCTTTTTGCGCTACTAATGCAATGCTCTACCACTGAGCTATGCAGGACATCAATAATATGCAGTGATGCAATGAATATGCAAAGAAACAGCAGAAATATTACACTACTAACAGCATGTGCATGAACAAAAATGAGCATTTGCAAAATACTGTCGGGATATTTATGCAATTTTATGCAATGAAATTGCAGGAACTTGCAAAAATTGCGGGAACTTGCAAAAACGGTTTGCAGCTTTTTAATGATGTTCACATCACATAATCATGTCACTTTATAACGTTCCCATGGCAACAGGGGACATGGCTGCGCTTGTGTGAAGTAAATGCAAAATTTTTCAACTTTCTGCTAAGATACATGGGATTTTTGCTACGAAAATGCAGGAATTATGAAATCATGCAAGCCCCGCATATTTTTTGCACGGAAATCTGCAATTTATGCTGAGAACGTGCGCCTTATTTGAAAAAATGTGTCCCCCGCATAAATATGCGTACTTTGGCTGATTATGCATTGAATCATGCGATCACATAATTGCGTTTTTCTGGAGGGACTGATTAGTCAGGTTGGGGCCGGGGGGCATGTAATCAAAGGGGCGGGGGCGTACGTGTCATGATGAAAATGAAAATATTTTTATTTAAAACACTCAAATACAACTTAACTTTGAAGAAACTATGACAGAAAATTAACACATATTAGATTGTTAATGAATTAAATAATCTCTTTACCTCTAATGGGAATAGTTGCGTGATAAAGTGAAACTAAAGGGTTAATAAACACAGACTGAAGCAGATTTGTAGAACGTCTGGCGAACGATGATAGATAGCGAAGATTGTAAAACTGATTATTTCCCACTATTAATTACATTATCTTAAAGGAGTGTAACTACTGTAGCATGTAAATAATGCACATAAATAACGTGAGCAAGAGCGCTCAACTATTATATCTAGTCAACAGGCACGTGAAACCTAGCTAGCAGGTTGCTCAAACAAGAAAATCACCAGCTAACTTACCTTAAATTTGCAAGAACTATAGACTAATACAATAACAGGCTTAAATAAACCCAAAACATAAGTCCAATTACAGTTCTCACGGACATGTGTTTAATCAACTGGCTATTCTCCAGACATGACGGACCACGTCTTTATCTCATTTCGGCCTTGTGGCGTGCATGCACGCTCGTGGTGTAAAGTGCGTCAGCGCTATTCTCCGAGATGTTTTATGAACTGGCTAGTTATCCTCCAGACAGTGACGGTCCGGACCACGTCTTTCTCATTTTGGCCGTGTGGCATGCGTGCCCGCTCGCAGTGTGAAGCGTGTCCGCGCTATTCTCCGAGATGCACTCGACAGCCTATTTTTTGGACGACCTGCGGGAGGGTTTCCCAGCTTATAGGCGGGCCGCCCGAACTGCAAAGTTGTTAGTATTTGCGCCCTTATTTAACAGCTAAATAAAATGATGTATTAAATTGCGTTGGTCATTATGCAAATGAGATTTTTGCTCTGTGTTTCTGTTACTAAATCATTTGCAAAAATTTTAACACCCATCTGTGCTTTTTTGAGATTGCACTCTCACACTACTTTGCCCTGTTTAGTAAATTTTTTCCTCTGTATGGTGATATAATATAGTATTTATAATTATATATATATATTCTAATTATAATTTAGCTAAAACATGTTACATATCCTGGTTAAAAACATGTGCTGGTTTGTGCGTTATCTCTTGTTCTATTGGCTTGTTTTCAACATAATCCTTATTAATTTAAGCCATTTTTATTAGCCATTTTTGCTGTGTATACTAATTTTTATTCTAGAAGCAATTATTGTGTTTTATGCTGATCTTGCCCAGGAAACCAATAACTGTGGTACACTAAAGAGCATCTCTTAATTTTTATTATTGGTGTACTGCTGTTATTTTTTATTGTTATTACAGTATGTTGTTTTTATTTGGTCAGTTTATTCGTGCTGTCCACAGCTCCTGGCTATGTTATTTTCCTGCTTTAATGTGGCACTTTGCTAATCACCAAGAGAAACTGAGAATTGGCAGGATCCTCTGATCAGTGATTGGATGGGATGCCTAAAATCTTCTGCATTGCTCTTTTTGTGTAAATGAAGATTGAGGGATGTTACTGCAGTGGAGGTCTTTGGTTTTCTCTCTGTCTGTGTTAAATCTCTGTTATCAAGTGAATGAGACTGTACTCACCGTCTCATGTGCCTTCAGCTCTTATCATTGACAAGATATCAGTCTGGACCTCTACCCAGAGGATACGTACATAAATATCTTTATAAGAGGACCCTGGCTATTTGTCATATAGTGAAGTTGTCACAAGATTCATATCTTTGTTTTTATAGGGTTTTGAGTCACATAAATACGATTTTTGTTGAAGTGTATTTGTCTTTTGATTTGAAACTACTTGAACATCTTTGTCAAATTAAAAAGAATGACTAACCAATTTGTGTTGTGTTGGAAACATTCCCAAATTAGCTTTTTCCACATGAATACTGTTGTATTCACAGATGTGGTGTGATTGCTATCATAAAATGACATATTTAAATGGTTTCCTCTGAAAAACTTGAATGTAACTTTATTGCATATTTACATGCAGACTTACGATTATGCAAATTTCACTCACTCCCTGACCCGTTCAAATGCAACACAATGGCAAATGTAATTATTGCTTTATTTTGTCATATATGTTTGAAACACCAGTAAAGGTACACATGGGCTCCTGTATAGCTCAGTGGTAGAGATTTGCAGCACAAAAGGTCATTGATTTGGACCCGGGGAACACATATGCACTGTAATGCACCGTAAGTCGCTTTGGATAAAAGTGTCTGCCAGATGCATAAGTGTAAATGATACGGGGTTTGTTTACAAGTCGATGTAGTAGAATGCTAATGCATTTTATATATTGCTCTTTACAATCTCGGAGAGGTAACTGTAACTGATATGATAGCCTTTGGCTTGACTACGTTGTCAAACAGCTAATAATGTCTTGGTTATAGTAAACAAACCATTTTCCCTTCTCCCGCTTAGAGTCAGACATTCATATACATAATTCAAGCGTTGTTGTGAGCTGTCTTATCTATGGTTTGTGTAGCATTATCAACACATTATTGGCTGTTTGATAAAGTAGTCTTAAAGCAAAGTAAAAACACCACATAGTCATACACAGCATTAAAAACTTTTCACCACAGGAGGTCTTTGAAGACTTCACCATTTCACTTTTTATTTCAGTATGCGATACTAAAGTACATTTCATGGTACTACTGCACTCTCTCTATGCATTTTTCATTCATGTTAATGGTATTATTGCAAATGTTAAACTCCTGTTCTTTGTAAGGGCTATTTCCATATAAGTATAATGCACACCCGCAGTCTATTACCAACTTGGGTGTGCCTTATTGGCAGGGCAGCCAGAGCTTTTATTGACGCTCTCGCCGGTGGCGGTGTGAATGCACAGTTAGGCCACCACCACCAGACTTGTTGTTTTAGAAGTTTTAATGTCCATCCATATTTACTTTTCAATCTATTTTATTAAGATACAAACAGAAAATACAGGAAAGATGTACACCAAAAAAATTAGAATCTAAATGTCTTCTTCAGGCATCGGTCAGTATTTAGTGTGACATCTCTTGGCACGAAACACATCTTGAGCTTTTTTAATAAGACTGAAGTCATGAAGTCACTTGATTAGAAAGAGAAATTAGGATTTCATTTAATTTAGGTTAAATGAAAAAAAAGTGTGTGTGTTGCGTGCAATTCCCCAAAGCCCATATTAAATATTTGGGAATATACACGTGTCAACATTTGAAGTGGATAAAAACCTTTCATAAAAGTTGTCTTAAAACCAATACCTGTACTGTTTTTGTCTCAGGACAACTTTTTTGATCCACTTCAAATGTTGACTAGTATATTTTCATTTTAGTAGGTTCTTTGATGAGGTTAAAAAACGTAGGCCTACGTAGCAACGTAACTTGCGCAATCTAATTTTATGTCCCCAAAACTTTGGCCTCACCACTAAAGCACCAAGCAGCTTGCATGGTCAGCCCTAACAACAAAACACCTGGAGAAATAAAAGTGAAATTGAAAGATGAGGTGCAGGAGAAATGCAGGTCGGAAATTAGTGAATAGATAATACAAACACTGCTTTGTAAATGTTAAAAATGTTGATCATTATCCTATCTTGTTATTAATATAACCATGCTGGTTCAAAAGCGTATGAAATAAAGCCTCTTTTCATTTACATTACAAATGCCTTGTATGTCTATTTAATGGTTGTGGGCGGGTTGTAAAAATAAATACAGTGGTGTGGGGCGGGCCAAATAATTTAATAAATGCGGGACCCGCATGTTGGAAAAAATCTGACCCGTGTATCACTAGTTTGGGCACCAAATACACTGGTGAATCAGAGATTTTAAAATTCATAAGGTGACTTGTCCTTTAGCCTTTTATTTTGGATTTTTTACTAACAACATAACTCCCATAATTACTTGTTATTTACATTACATTATTCTGCATTTACCATGCAGCTGCTTCACAAAAAAGTTATTAAAACCTCTGATGTAAAAAAATGTCGATGTAAAATTTATTAACTGGCAATAATAACCGTAATTACAGTATCAAGGTGAATAATCAACAATTTAGATTTTTTTCATAATCGTGCGGCCTTAAGGCCCCCTAACCAAAATAATGCACTTTTAAAAGTTTCAGAAAATTAGTCGGCAGTGTGTGTGCAGAAACATCCTGTAATTATACAAATCCATCTATTTTTCTTTCTGTAATCTCCTTTAAACCGCAACAGTCACACAACAGGCTATTGGGGATCCCCTATCAATGTGATGTCACATTGATTATGCCCCACCCATAACTGCTCACAGACTTCTCCTTATGAGCATGTGGGTGATTCTCACGAAAACTTGGTTTTAAAAATGTCAAGCATGAAAATGTAAAAATTGCTTAAATTTACTTTTTTCCCACCAGACATTTAAAAACAAAGTCTGGAGTAAATGGGAACATTAATTTAAAAACTTTTACTTATCATTTAACACTTTTTGTAACATAATTTAAAAAATTAGTCTAAAAAATCTCATTACCGCAACAGTCAGAAAACATCAACACTGACATATTTTCAAAATGACATGACAAACCTAATTTGGAGATTCTGCACATGCATTTAAAATCAAAGTATTATGCTTCTATTAATTAAATTAACATTTAATAAGCATCTGTTGCGGTAATGATAATCAAAATGTCGTGTAAGCATTCTGACAAGACAATATTTCAAATTAACTGTAAAAAAAATGATCTTACCTGGTAGCCATCTTGAAGTAACTGGTCCATGTGCTTGGTCACTCAAAATCAAACTTTATTAAAATTCTGTATGTGTGCTTAAACTGTTCTCAAAAAGTGTTGCGGAGGATGAGAACATCAGGCATGGACACATCATTTTCCTAATTTTTCTTCATTTTTATTATACATGAATATTCAGTAAATATTTTTTCTGTCATCTAAAGTAGTCTAGCAAAACATCCATTTATTTTTTTTCCTAATATTTTTGTGTTCATTTGATTAAATTACAACATAACGCATGTTCAAACACAGCCGGACACATTGCGGTAATGAGAATTTCAGCAGAAAATAAGATAAAATTTCCAATTATAAATTCTTATGTTGAAATCACACATTGTGCAAGGTAGAACACAGTATTGTGTTAATTCTGATGCTTTTTAATGTTACTATATTACACATTTTAAAGCTAAAATCATTAGTGCCGTGGTGTTTCAATGGTTTTGTGAGAATCACCCATGTAGTTCAATCTCCTGCCAGAGACACATGTTTTAATGTAGTCCAAAGCACATGTGTAAGCGCTCTACCCACTACTTTTAATACAAGAAGGTGAACAGAAGCTTTCTTTGCATTTAAAGAAACACACAAAACAGCATGGTTTTCATTGCAGCCACAAATGGTCATGTTCAACATCATATAGAAAGATCTGTGGTGTATTTTGAGCTGAAACTTTACAGACACATTCTGGGGATTCCAGAGACTATTTTATATTGCTGAAAACACCTACGTTAGGGGACCTTTAATGCTGTATCTGTGTTTCTTTTTCATGTAAAGCTGCTTTGAGACAATGCAACATTGTAAAAAAAGCACTACATAATACATTTGGAAAATTGGATTGAATCGAATGTATTCATTCTAGTAAGTGCAGAAAATCTACTTTCTGAAAGGTATATACAGTAGTCACAAAGCCAGTAATGATTTTTTACAGCATGATTTCCTTTTTATTTACAATATAAAAAATATAAATAATTGTGTTCCACTGGTGCTTTGTAAGATGATTGAGTGTTTCCAACGCATTACCATGAAAGCCGAGTGGCCACCCTGTCCAGGTGGATGTGGCATTGAGAAATTGTGTCGTAGAGTACACAAGCCACCGTGTTGTGAGCTGACTTGGGCAGATTTCTTTCAGTGAAGTGGGTTTATCAATGAAACGTTTACTAAGAAGGGGGACTCCAATGATATTCCTATCCCCTCAGATTTCACCAACTATGCCAACTATTCACAGGGATTGAAACATTAAGTCGTAGTACCTCTTTTAGGACTCTGTCACTCCAGAGACCAGGTGCGACAGAGATTGTATAGTGAATTGAGTTATTTGTAAATGCTGAACATACGATGCACACTCATACTTGAGTGCAAAAGAGATGTCAACTGGCCAGGGTCTCTCTCATTTGATAGATGATGGTGAAATGGGCTGTTTGGTTTTGTAGTGTGTTTCTGAAATGGTTGTTTCTGCTTTTTCCAATCAATTTTTGCCGTTGTTATTTCACCAGCATTGAGTAAATTGGCCACCTGTGTCATGTGATCTGTGACTCCTGTGAACAGTTTTTCATAAAGTAGTTGGTTTTACCATCCAAACGTAAAGCGAATCTTTTCAAAATTTGCAAAAAAACAAACAAATGCGAATAAGATGCATTTCCATCAAGTTGTTGGAGCGAATAACAGTTGTATTGTTAACCTAGTAACCAACAGTAAATTAAACACGGGATGCTTAAAAAATGGAGACAGGACTGCATTTAGTTATAATTGGGCAAATTATAAATTTACTATCAGTGCAGCTTGTAATTGCCAAACTGAATGCTGTGCTCCAAAGAAGGAATGCAGAGTTTTTGATGCAGGCACTAACAGCAAGGACATTGTGACGTTGTCACGCCCCATATATGGAAAAGACAACGACAGCCAAAACTGCTAGACGATCAGTCACGTGGGTTTAATGTTCCCTATGTCAGAATTTATCCAGAAAATACATTTCCATCTCCCATTATTCGCATTTACTCTTTATTGCATAAGTCAAAAATCACCTAATTTGTGTAAGAACTTTTAAGTGATTTTTATTCAAATTTTGGCGTTTCTCTCACTCGTTTCTTAAGGACTCGTTACAGTTGTGCGTAGGTCCTATGGTGTAGGCCGGGACGCCGTAGGTTATGCATCGGTTATCATTTATACTTTTGCGTTGTTGTCCGCGTCGATGTGCAAACACACATGCAGACCACTGGTAGGCAGTTTCCACGCGTGTTACCACAGTAGCAGCACGACGTCAATGAAGAAACATCTTGGTCAGTTTAATCCACAAGCGAAGAAGAATCAGCAACTTGTTGTGTATGTTTTGAGATGACCAGCAGTGATGGACGTAAATAATTGCAGTTTGAGTTAAATCACTCCTAAACTTGGTCCATCTTTGTTCTTACCGTCGCAAATGAAAATACCTATGACGCAGTTATTTTACCTGACGGGAGGGGGTCTAGTGGACCAATCACAGCGCTTGCGGTCCACGTAGGACTGACGCGCTATAAAAAATTGGGCGAGGTACATGTCAGGCTACGCGGAGGCGTATAAATTGGACTTTATGCAAAACTTCAAAATGTGCATAAAATCATGATGATGAAAACCCAGCTAGTTATTGCATTGTTTAGTGTCCACTGAAATTGTGTGTGTGGTTTATATTGATACTGTATGTATATACAACCCAGTCTCAAGGCAAATCGTGTTATAGTAACGAAAATTTGTGTTTGATGACACGAATTTCCGCTATTTTTCGTGTCTCTGGAGCCGAATGTCTTTTTCGTCCTTCCCAGCACAAATTTCTATCAATGGCTGTTCGTGTCTGTGGCACGACTTTCTTTATCGTGTCATTTTATATTTTGTTTTCTCATCGTTCTTTTCTATTTTTTGACCATTGTCGCTTGGGGTTTGGGTTAGAATCACTTTCTGCGACTTCATGACACAAACCTCAACTCTAACTCCAGGCGAGAATATTTTTAAAAGCGGACGAAAAACATGTAGAAACAAATGCATAAAATAACATCCTAACGCAAACCCGGAATCTAACCCAAACCCCAAGCGACAGTGATTTAAAAATAGAAAGAACGTTGAGAAAACAAAATATAAAATGACACGATAAAGAAAGTCGTGCCACAGACATGAACAGCCATTGATAGAAATTGGTGCTTGGAAGGACGAAAAAGACATTCGTCTCCAGAGACACGAAAAACAGCGGAAATTCGTGTTATCAAACACGAATAAATTAATCAAAATTTTCGTTACTATAACACGACTTGCCTTGAGACTGTGTTGGTATATATTGTGGCAACCCTTTTACATTTAGGATGGTGGAGTGTTAACTCACTCTCTCTCTCCTCTCACATGCTGTTCATTCCCCTTTTACTTTTTTAAATAGACTTTTCACTTTGCTTTATTGCAGCTGATGGCTGCAGATTAGTTTGAAGCAGTTGAGTATGATTCAGAGCTGTGAATGTGAGAGCTGTTGTTTCTGGCTTTATGATTGATCATTCTGTGTTAACTTCAGACCTCAACCTATAGCTTTAGCTTTTAGCGTTTTAGGATTTGCTCTGGCCTCTTAGATAAGTGGATCAAGCCATAATCTTCTTTGCAATGTGTGTGTGTGTGTGTGTGTGTGTGTGTGTGTGTGTGTGTGTGTCTATTTACACACTCAGCAGTTTCTCCAAATTCTGCAATCCAAATCAAAATACATCAGTTAATAGAATGAAATGTGTGTACAGCTGAAATTGAGCATTGCAAGAGGGTTTTTGTGAGTGTGTGGAAAAAAATCAATGTAAGTGAATCATGTAGGATTTAGTTTATTGGGGAATCTCAAATATTTCTCCAAATATGATCAATACAATGAAGTTTAATTTGTTAGTAACATTTAACTGCATGTTAACATTAACTAACAATGAAATATACTTCTAGAGCATTTATTCACTCGTTATAACACTCGTTAAACAAAATCATTCAAAATATTCTTTATTATCATGAAAATACCTGAAACAATTTGAAGAACAGCAAAGAACATTTCCTGGAATAGCGTTCATAATGCTACTTCTTCTGTGGCACAAAGGAATTTTCTGCACGAGAGCTTTCACCATAATTCATTAAAATTCATTCATTGAGAAAATGTGTGTAAACCTTAATTTTTCAGCGTCTTACGGATTCGTTAGATGTGATGTCCGTAGTGCTGAACTGAACTGCATCACATTTTAGATCAAGCACAACTCATCATCTCTGCTTTTTTGCGACCCTGAACTAATTTGCGCTGCTCTTGATTGTGTTGGTCATTATGGAAACCAGCTGTTGTGCCTGTGTTATTTAATTTGTGCTATTTAGGTAAAAACAGATATTGTATCAGATATGGTATCAGATATTACCACTTCCATATGTTCTCATTAGGAATTTAGTGTTTATCAAGATATTTTAATCATTTTTAAAACACATAACTTTAACACTCTGGGGTCGACGCAAGCTCTTTATTTTTCATCCACTTCACAAAGAGAATTAGATAACTCTGCTGATTTTGGACATACAGATATGATTTATACATCATTTAAAACGTTAATGTACATCATTTAAAAAGTAGTTTTTTCTGTCCACTCCCAATAAAAACAGAATGTTGTGCTTTTCACAAAATTAAGAAAATAAACATGATGCGCGTTTTGTTCTCTCTCCCTCAGTGAAGTCCTTTCTCAAACGCGTCAGAAAAATAAACTGTAACTTAACGAATACTTGTCATAGAAACAAAAGATAAATGTCTCCATAATGCTTTGAATGTCAGCTTTTAAATGATGTAAGTTAGATCGAAAACATATATTGTCATTCGGTGTAAACTGTATGAGAAGGAGGACAAGTACCGTCTTTCTCTTGTTACCTGATTATCTGTAATGAGATGAGATCGCCACACCCCCGCGCCTTTGAAGTGAACGAGCAGAAACATCCATATGCATAACTCGTGCCTCCTCAGTCTCTCCATTCCTTGTTGTTTCATCCGAATGCACCAAACACGACATCTAAATCCTTATTTACTTGCGTATGTGTGTCAGTATCTCCAGACGCGAGTGTTTTCTTTGTTCTTCCGTCAAACATTTCACGCGAGCAGAACGCACATACACAAACACATGAGTCAGCTGTCAATCACTGATTATTGAGGAGCTTTCCCACCTCTACGCATACAGCCTTTCCCAGAAAAAAGTGTCTTAGAAATTGTAAATCAATATATTGCTTTATGTGAATGAGTAGGCCGAATGATTTTCACATCATTTTGAAGAAAAAACTCTAAACTACTAGATCCTGTTTTGAAAAGTCTTGGGAAAACATGTTAAGATGGAGTTTTGTGGACAAACGCAGTGTTATGAGAATTTTGCCATTTATATGTTTTTAAGCAACTGAAAAAAGCACAAATGTCAGTGCATGTCAAAACTTCCCCAGGGCCCTAAAAACCCCTTAGACCCCAGAGGGTTAAATTTAACAAAAGCATTCATTATAAAAATGGACTTCAATTACTGTCTGTCTTGTCACTAGTCGACAGAGACAAACTAGTTTTCTTTAAATCCTCTGCAGATTTATTTCATTTTAAATGTATCAAACAGTTTGTGCTCTGTCTTATTTTAAACCATCAGGCTACTGCTGCCCACAAACACACGCATGTATGCTTGTCATTGTCAATAATGGGCGGTAAAATCTGTGGGAATCTGTGAAGTTTTCTGTGCAGGGCTCGAAATAAACTTTTTTAGTAGGTAGCACTGGTTGTCAGTATGTATTTGATGATCGCATTTCTCAATGAAACAATGAAATCCACATGAACAGCAGCTCTGAATATGAACTACAAACAGCACGAAACTGACAAAGTCTTTGATGACGAACTGTCCTCCATAGACAGTGTGATCACACCATTTTGAATAATACAATATCAGGAAGTTATGGCCATACCTTCCAGAGCATGCTGCACAACTTGTAATTTCTAGGTTGGATTACTGCAATGCTCTTCTTCCTATTAAACCACTCCAATTGGTTCAGAACGCAGTAGGTCGGCTCATCTTCCAGGAGCCGAATAGGGCTCATGTTATGCCGCTCTTCATCTCTCTCCACTGGTTACCGATTGAAGCGTGTGTTAGGTATAAGGCACTACTACTCACTTACAGAACTTTCACTGCGACTGCACCAGCATACTTTCACACCTTCATACATTCATACACCCCATCCAGAACCTCAGCAAATGAGCAGCGCCTTGTGTTACCTTCACAAAGGGGTACCAAATCACATTCCAGCTCGTTTTGCTTCACTTCTCCCTGCTGGTGGAATGATCTTCCTACTGCAATCCAATCAGCTACAACTCTTATAACTTTCAAAAAACAATTAAAACCCCATCTTTTCCAAAACATACTTGACATAGATATTAACCACACTTCTATCTCTTCTTTTAATAAAAAACCCTAACTTTCTCTTTCTTTATCTCTTAACAGGTATTGTTTCGGAATAGTGAAAACTTGTATCTTGTTATAAGCATCTTTTGTACTATTGCCTCGCTATGACAAATCGCTTTATTGTTTCCTAATCTTTGTAAGTCACTTTGGATAAAAGCGTCTGCTAAATGCCAAAATGAAAATGTCATCCATGTAAAGTTTCATTGGTCTCTGTGAGACGTTCACTAATTATTCCACAGTATATGCGTAAGTTTCATAAAGAAATTAAAACATATCACACCACAACAATCATTTGCACTTACACAAACGCTCCCAAATATATTTTGAGGTCGCAGCGATTAAATTTTAGGAGCAATTTTGAGCCCTGCTGTGGATATCTGCGGCCGTGGATTCTCTGCAATGGCCCGACAATGAACTACAGTGACCAAACAATAAACAATTTTGCCAATACAGCCATTAACTAACGTTAACCAACATAATAAACGCGGTAAAAATATATTGCTTACATTTAGGGATGAACCGAATAATCGGCCATCGAAAATTTTTGGCCGAAAATGGCCCAAAAGTGGATTTTCGGTTTTCGCCCAAAAGACTTTTATCACCGAAAAAATACGGCCGAAATAATGTGATGACGCAAACAGAAACCGCGACCTGCACGTGCTTGTCTGAAGTAAAATATCTGCGGTGTGGACTAGATTTTTCTCAAACCCGCGTCCGTTGAATACACGATTGCTTTTAAAATTAGGGATGTGCACGAATGGTCAAATATTTCGATCTGGAATAATAATTAGAATTGAAAAAAAAGATATTCAAATGTTTTTAATGTCCACCGCAGCATTACGGCTACTGCTCATTTAATAATTTTCACTTGACCTTTTACAGACTTTAATGTAAAATATACATGAAAATTAATATGTATGTATTTCTGATTGTTTTGGTAATTCAGATTGCAGACTCATTTAAGAGTTTAGAGTTTTAATGCCGGGTGTTAGACGTGCTTCGCCGCCGCCGCATCAGCGTGCATCATGAGAGATTTGTTAGCTTCCTTATATAGCCTAGTTTATTTTGTTGTTAAAACGACACGAGACACACATGGAAAGCGAAACGGAGAACATTTATTTTATCTGTGGATATGGTTATAACCAACCCGATAACTGCAAATGCCGTAACAGCAAACAATAGCTCCGTTTTGTGAAGTGTTGTTAAATTAAGCTCGTAACTTTGCACCCTCAGCAATAATGTATCAAGCCAGCTTGCGTTATTTGTAACATAATATTAAATTCAGATATATTTGTTAGATCCGTTTGTTGTTCTCACTGGATAACCACAGAGCAGAGTTTTTTCTGCAGCTGGCATTAATGAGAAAAACGGGTTTCACCGGAGAAGGTAGGCTAAATATGATTTTCTTTCTAAACAAAAACATGTGAGACTAAATAAAGAAGATATTCATATTTGACGGAGCCTTCGATCCATGCGGGGTTTTAACGCGCATTAAAATGCCATCATTTTTTTTTAGCATTTTGTAACATTAGCGTTAAAACAAAACCACAACTAGCACATCTCAGTTTTTAAATGTATACTGCATGGTAAACCAGCACCAAAGGATTAATTAAACAAACAGTTTAACTTTTAACAACCTGATGTGTCACTAGTAGCCTACTCACCAGTGGCAGATAGCTTATATAACTGAAGTTGGGTTTGTTTAGGACACATGCTGTTTGGCTTAATTTTCTTCTCAAATTTTGTGTGTTGACTCCATTTCTATTACACGCAAAAATACCATAAGTGCAATGGTAGTACTAATGATTGGCATAATTTCTTTCGGTGTTTCGGCCTTGGTTTCCTCTTTTTCGGTTTTTGGTTTCGGCCAAAAATTTTCATTTCAGTGCATCCCTACTTACATTTAGTGAATGCTAATGCATTTAGTCATTTTAATCATTTCTAGGTTATGTATGTAACCTCTGTTCCCAGAGAAGGGAACGAGACGCTGCGTCTCATTTGCCATACTTTCGGCATATGCCAGCTAATGTGGGCTTTCCTGTTCGTTCTTTTATGCTCTCACCTGTGATGTCACACCCAACCATTGGTCGAATTTGATATACAAACACCATCACGCTGTAGGCATTCCCAAAGCGTCAGTTCCCTGATGCAGGTTGGAGTTCCCTCGAAAGGGAACTTATGTTACAGTGTTACGCCAAAAATTTTTAATTTTTAGGAAAATGTATAGATTTCTTTTGCTTTTGATGTGAAATATATTTTCAACAGTTTTTGTGAGATTCCCCCCATTCGCACATTTGTTATATTTTGTGTTTTATATGCATAACTGGATGTGTACGCATGCATATGTGTGTGTGTGGACTTTTTTGCTTTTATCATCAGTTCTTTTCAATCCTGATTGTGTGTCTACATTATGTGTGTGAAAGCAGGAAGAGAAAGAGTTTGTGAAAGCTGTCTTGGTGCTCAGTGTGTCAATCTTGGCTCAGACTGTGGTCTGTTGTCTCAGTGCCACGTGATGTTTCCTGTCTTCCTTTTAATTAAAGTCTCTCTCTGTGTTTGACAACACAAAACTCCTCTTCAATAAACCTCTGCTCTGTCCCGAGACTCTTAAAGGCGGTGTGACAGAGGAAATATTCTTCTTTAACAGAGTGTATCTAGGAGCATTTGAGTATATAAAGCTACTAGAGTAAACAGAGTTTACAGCAGATTAGAAGCCGTTTGGTGCCACGGGGGGTAAGTCAGTGTCCTAGTTGTTCAGTTGAGTTTGTGTCTATCAAAGAAACCATAACCTCTTTTCTCCTCAATAGATAGAGACACGGGTTGTAATTGCAGCAGATGTGGGCAGCATCTTTTTGAGTAAAAAACATCTTGAGCTCTTCCGTTTAAATTTTAGAGAAGAGTAAAATAAAAGGATTTATGATTTATGCAGATGCTTTTATTCAATGCAGCACAACGTGCATTTAAGCAATACATTTTATTAGTATGTTCTGGGTTTTACCTGGACATCAAACCCATTTAAAGCTAGAGTTTTTATTGATTACACGTATGCATTATATTCCTTCACATTAGTTATTTGGTGTATAATGTGTTAATTCAGTGATGGTGTATTTTTCTCTAACATGACAATTCTTTTATGTTTTAAATCTGTGACTCTTGCTACAGTAGCACAATTTCATCACCTCTTTAAGGGGACATGCACACCAAGGTGTTTATGCCGGTGGCCGGCGCATGTTTTCAATTGTTTCCAATGAAAGCACTTTTTAATAACGCCAGCAGCTGCCAGGTTTTGTCTGCACTAAGTGCCAGCCCTCTGCGTTTTGCCACGCTCAGTGCTGAACACCCACATTTGAAAATGTTTCAACTTTGGGCGAAACGCTCAGCTTATCAATGTCACTTTTCACTCGACCATCTAATCACAGTGGAGGAAGGGCGGGACAAATATAACAACAACAACCAACCAGTTCAACGACTGATAAAGGAAGCAGAAGTATCATAGCAACCAAAGCGCTTGGCTAAAAAAACGCTGGCAAGCGCCTACAGTAATCATCCGCCTTGCTTTTTCAGCCGCATTTAGACGCTTTGGTGTACACGTCCCCTAAAGGGATAGTTTACCCAAATATACTCACCCTCATGCCATCCCCGTTGCTAAATAATCTAAAAACATTAATAATTTTCTCTTGCAAATGTATAATTTTGATTTAAAAGACATTTATTGACCTACTGAAGTCATTTGGATCACTTCAATGGATGGATGGATGGATGTGCTTTTTGGTGCTTCACCAAGCACCATTTAAGAAGATAATGTGATGGTATTTTAATATAAGAAAATCCTATTTATCCTACCTGCTTCGGTGAAAGCCCGTTCTTGTGACTAGATACAATAACGCCGGTGCTGCGGAGAAAACTCTTTCTCGTGATGATGGTTATCCGATAAAAACAACAGACGGATTTAACAAGATTGAATATCTGTATTTAACATTATTTTACAAATAACGTAAGCTGGCTCGATAGATTATTGTTGACTGTGCAAAGTTAGTAACGTTAGCTTAATTTAACAACATTTCACAAAGACAGAGCTTTGCTTCAAATATTCGGTTCATTTTCATTTCGTTCTCGGTGTATGTCTCGTTATTAACAAAATAAAGTAGACTTTATAACAGAAAGCTTACAAATCTCTCATGATGTGTTGATGCGGGCGGCGGAGAAGCACGTTTAATAACACGTGAGCCCTCACTGAGCCAGTGGCCAAATACGGCGCGGCCAAACCCAGAGATAAATGGAAAACATTCGTCTGCTATCTGCATTGCCAAACAATTAGAAATACATACAAATTAATGTTCATGTATATCTTACATTTAAGTCTGTAAAAGACAGTATAGACGGTTTCATCGGATGCACGTGATACACGTCTGGATCCGAACTTTATTTCCGGTTTCGTTTTTTTTAATGGTCTGACTAGTTGCTAAACTGATCTCTTGAACAAATTCCTCGTCGAAAATAACAAATGTTTTGGTTTCCTAGGTAATCTATGTGTTGTTTTTTTGCTTGTTATATAAATAAACTACGTTTAAAGTACTTTTTTGTTATTTATTATTAGTGGAGTTTACCGGAAGTTACGTGTGGACCGCGACAGCGCTTGTTTATGTTGTTACTGCTGAAACCGTCTATAGATGAAGTGAAAAAGCATTAAATAAGTCGTAACGCTTTGGTGGCACATTAAAAACAAACAAACATTCGAATAGAATTTTTTAAATTCGAATTATTATTGCCGATCGAATATTCGAATATCCATGCCCATCCCTAAACCATGGTTAGTGTAGTAAAATCATGGTTTTGCTCATAGTAATCAATACACCCAAAACATGGTAAATACACTTTTACCACAAAAAAACATGGTACATTTTCATAAGTGTATTTAAATTGGTATGCATTTTAATGAAGAGCAGTTAATGTAGGGAAACCTCATGAACCATGAAACAGACCAACGGGAAACAAAAGGTCACTTTGTCTGTCCATACCCACACTGCCTGTAATGCTTATGTTCTGTATCTTACAAATGTTACAAAAGTTTCTGAATCAAATCAAGTATCAAATTGAATGTTTAGTATGCACTTATTACTTTTGAATTAGATCGAATTGCCGTCAACCCAAAGGTTTCCTTCGTAGTTGATCAGGATAAAAGCTTGAGATGATCAATATTTAATGGGAAGAAAATCTCCTACTTCTCACCTGCCAACTGGTGCTTAGTTGCATTATGATAGTTATACAGCGACATACGGTAAAGGGAGGAACCTTATCTGTTGTGTATCAGGCTCTCATGACTCACCAGTGTGTAAGCTGATTCACTTTAGACACTTAATGCTAATTGATGTGTGGATGAGATCAGTTGGTGTTTGTGACTTCTGTACTGGCTTCCAGTAACAATGACTGCTTTTGTACTGGGGTCAGGCAAAATTTTGAATGTAAAATATATGAGTTTTCGGTTCATGAGGTGGAACTGTTGAATGGGATTTCAAATGGTATTGTCTGGAAAATGAATTCACAAAATTTTAATTCAAATAAATTCAACAGTCACACAATAGCAGAATTTCATTTTATATGAACAGATGAATTATAACTAGTTGATGATATTTGGAATCAGTGGAAATATTTTCGTTTGGCTGATAGATTCACTGGTTTGGTCACGTTAGCGCAGTGGTTTTCAAACTGGGGGCCGGGACCCCCAGGGGGGCCTCTAGATGGTGCCAGGGGGGCCCCAGTTTTATGACATTTTATGAAATACATTAATTTATCATGAATTCTGTGTAATTAAACCTAAAAAAATAAGGCTACTAACCAAAAGCACTACTTTTTGGATAATTTAATGTTTTTTTTTTCTATTAAAATGTTGAGTTTTAGAACAGTTTTTTGTCACAAATTTTCTTTGGGGGGGCCGCAAAAGAATGCACCATACACAAGGGGGGCCGCACGCTGAAAAAGTTTGAAAACCACTGCGTTAGCGCATTAGCATCTTGTTTCTTGAAGATGAATGCTCTCGATTCCAGTTTACCTCACAAACAGTGACAAATACTGCGACTGGCTCTTCCTCAGATATGCGTGTTGCTGTTGATAACTTATAAATAAGACGCTGTTTCCCACCGCACTCAATAACCAGCATCACTCGAAGCCCAGCATGAAAGCTGTATGTGTGAGGAGGACAAGACATATGTTCACAACAGTTTATTCTGTTTTCATGATAAGCTACATGCCACTAACCAAGCAAATATGAAGAGTTTCGTTGCAAAACGAGATATCCACCGTTTTGTTAATTGTTCAGAAATCACGTTTTTTGGTTGTGCATTCCAATTAATTTCAATGCAACTGCAGTTGCTTTGTTTTGATTTAAACCTTCATAACTTTAAAAATACAGCTAAGTAGCACCATAAAACAAAATAATAACATGATAACATAATAATAAACATGTTTTGACAAAAATGTTAAAAAATGGATTTATCTCGTTTTGCAACGAAACTCTTCATATATAACTTAGGTTGTGCATTTTGTCATGTTGTATGGTTTTTACAAAGACAACACAGATAAATCTTTTTTGATTTAGTAATATATTTTTAACTTTAAGGGGGTGTGAACACCAAAGCTATTAATGCGTCTGAAAATGCCAGGCGGACGCCGCCCCCATATTTTTTTCAGTTCGGCGCTTTGGTTGCTATGATCATAGACATTATATATGTGGATGCCTCATGACGTGCTGGAACGTAATCCAGCGTCGCTGCCATATTGGTTATGTCTTCTCACTATATGCTAGCACCAGTCATTAGGAGTCAATGGAGAGCGAGCAACTATGCCTATTATATGCAGCTTACGGTTGCAAAAACCGGCAGAATATTGATACCAGATCGCATGGGATTACCTTTCACAAGTAAGATTGAACAATAACTTTGGTTATTACACATGTATATTATGTCATCGTAACTAACGCTACTTACGTGTAACCAAACCGTGTGAAAATTTGGGGAGTTGTGATTATTGTAGTTGGGGTTACACCTTCTTCAGTAGAACTATTCTTGGGGTGCATTGGGGACCCATCCAAGATGGCGGCCACGCTGATACGTCAGCTCCAATAGGCAGCGTCAGTCTATGAAGCATCTACGTATATAATGTCTATGGCTATGATACTTCTGCTTTGTTTATCAGTTGTTGAACGATGCGCTGGTTGGTTGGGTGGTTGTGATGTTTATCGTACCCCTCCACTGTGATTGGACAGCCGAGTGAGACGTGACATTGACGAGCTGAATATTTTTCAACTCTTGGCGCTCAGTGCTGGGCGCAGAAAAAGCTACTTCCATTATGAACAATTGAAAACATACGCCAGCTGCGGGCGTAAACCCTTGGTGTGCACACCCGCTAAGATAGTAACTTCATGCGGTTTATTTGTTCATATTAAGGAATACTGTTTTGTCATTAATTACACATGTTACATATAATCTTTTGTTGGATTAAAGAAGCATTAATTATTTATCTCATTACTTTTTTAATTAAGAGAATATTGCATAAATATTATGCAAAATAAATGTTTATTTAGTTTTACTAATTGTTTGTAAGTTTCTCACTTACTATAAATTATATATTTTAAACATCGACCTTATATTGGCCAATAAGCCACAGGAAATGAAGTTTTCCCACAATCCTAAATAATTGTGTTTATTTCTTTATGTATGTCTATTTCCTGATCAGTTATAACTTCTCTTTTCTCATTTCACTGAACTAATTTAAGTTTCAGTTTCTCTCTGATTCTCCCTACAGCTCTTTTTCGTCTCATATGTATCTTTCCTTCTCTTTTCTCTTTTTACCGCTGCTGGCACTAATGCCCCTCAGACTGGCACTATGAGGGTAAGATGCTTTCTTTTTCTGAATCACAACATTAATCCGATTAGTCTGTCATCTCTTTTCTCCTCTATTCAGTCATTCGTTTATTCATTCACCCTATAAAAACCAAAATCCTGCTCACACAATCACAATCACCAAAAAACATCTCATGTGAGGGAATAATGACATAAGTGTTGAACACATATAAATACATACAATCATTTTAACACGTTGTCCTCTTTTTCTGTTTCTGGCAGAATGCAAGTTGTCTCGGTCGGGTCCGCCTGCTACTATCGTCACCATTGATGAGGAGAGTCCAAATGGTAAGTGTCTTAAAACACGATTTATTGATCTAACACACTTATTTGGTTTTCCATGGTCTAATTCAGAGGTTCACAAAAACCAGTGTCATTAATGGTTAAACTGCAGTAAGCAACCACCAAAAAACCACTTAGCAATGCCCTAGCAAACACTCAGAGCACCTAAGCAACTGCATGGCAATGCCCTGGCAACCATCTGCATATCAGTGCCCTGGCAACCATCTGCCTAGCAATGCCCTGGCAACCATCCACAGCACTTAGCAACTGTTCTGGCAAGTTTTGCATGTGCCTAAATGTATTAGCAGGGAGTTATCCATGCAAACCGGCCAAAACTAGCCGAGTAAAAGTGATAATGGTGTGATTGTCAAGTTTGGTTATCCATGCTCGAAATGTGACCTCTGCATGCAATGTATCCCAGTGAATATTGAACACAAACACAAGCACTGGGCAGCTATCCCCAGTTTTGTGTTTAAAAGACATCTAGTCGTCCAAACACAGCCCAGACGTCTAGGCTAAAACAACACAATTTCAAGGCAAGTCGTGTTATAGTCACCAAAAATTTTATTAATTTATTCGTGTTCATGGACACGATTTTCCAATTTTTTTCGTTTCAGTCCACACAAATTTCTATAAATGTTTTTTTATGTTTGTGACACAACTTCTTTTTCATGTATTGTTCATTTCATTATTGTTCATTTTATGTATTGTTTTCCTCATTTTTTTCCTATTTGTAAATCATTGTCGCTTGGGGTTGGGGTTAGATTTGGGGTTTGGGTTAGGATGTAATTTTTTGTATTGGTTTCAACATGTTTTTCTTCCGATTGTAAAACAATTTTCGCTTGGGGATGGGGTTAGAGTTGGGGTTTGGGTTAGGATGTCTGAAATGTTTCAAAAAGTCATTCTAACCCTAATTGACAATGGTAAAAAATAGGAAAAAAACAATGAGAAAACAATACATAAAATGACACGAAAAAGAATGTCGTGCCACAAACACGAAAAACTATTTATAGAAATTTGTGTTAACTGACACAAAAAAAGACATTCGTGCTCAATGGCACGAAAAAGTGGAAAATTTTGTCCATGAACACGAATAAATTAATTAAATATTTCGTGACTATAACACAACTTACCAAAATTTGGGCAGTCTGTGAAAGTGTAATAGACCATAGCACAAAAAATAAATGAAATAATAAATAAACCCCACACCTTCTAATCACTTTTTACTTCGCATACATAATAGACAAAAAATTCAAGTTTATTTTGGCTATAAGTGAACTTATAGCTGGACTATATTGGGTCTATAGTTAACCTAGATGGTACTGGGTCATCGCAGTGCCTGGAAAGCAACTGGGAAAAGGATGCTTTGCTCAAGGGCAACACAGTATTTCCTGCTGGTTTTGGGAATCGAACCAGAACCTTTAGGTTACAAGCCCGTCTCTCTAACCTTTAAGCCACAACTGCCCCATTTAATTCATTTAACAAAAGCTTGGATCAAGGGCTGACTTTTAGTGAGTTGCTCTGTCATGCACGAAACCCTGACCCAGAATCAGGTCGCCTATGAGTCATTTAGCACCAGGTCACCCACAAACAGGTCACCAAAAGGTTTGAAAAGAGATTGGTACCAGCCAAAGTGATGAAAGAGTTTGGTAGCTCTTGTTAAAGGGATACTTCACTTTTTTTTTTTTTTTTAAATATGCTAATTTTCCAGCTCCCCTAGAGTTAAAGGGGCCATGATACAAGACTTTTTTAAGATGTCAAATCAATCTTTACTGTCCCCGGAGCACATATGTGAAGTTTTAGCTCAAAATACCATATAAACAATTTATTATAACATGTTAAAATTGCCACTTTGTAGGTGTGTGCAAAAATGTGCAGTTTTGGGTGTGTCCTTTAAAATGCAAATGAGCTGATGAAATTCAAACACTAATCACAATGATGGTGGTTTGTTGCAATTAAAACTCAATTGTGCTTTTCTCTGCACTAAATGGGAGTGCTGTGGTTGTATAGTGCAGATTAAGGGGTGGTATTATTATAATAAGAGCTCCTTATGACATCATAAGGAGAGACGAATTTCAACGACCTATTTTTTCATGTGCTTGTAGAGAATGGTTTACCAAAACTAAGTTAATGGGTTGATCTTTTTCACATTTTCTAGGTTGATAGAAGCATTGGGGACAATCATAGCACTTAAACATGGAAAAAGTCTGATTTTCATGCCATGGCCCCTTTAAACATTTGATTTTTACTGTTTTGGAATACTACAGCCAATCTCCAGACGATCTTTTAGCATAGCTTAGTATAATCCATTGAACCTAATTAGACCATTAGCATCATGCCTAAAAAAATACCCAAAGAGTTTTGATATTTTTCCTATTTAAAACTTGACTCATCTGTAGTTACATCGTGTACTAAGACAGACGAAAAATTAAAAGTTGCGATTTTCTAGACAGATATGGTTAGGACTATACTCTCATTCTGGCGTAATAATCAAGGATTTTGCTGCTGTAACATGGCTGCAGCAGGCGCAATGATATTATGCAGCACCTGAAAATAGTCCCCTGCTAATAAAAGTAAGCAAGAGGACTATATTCGGGCACTGTGTAATTTCATTGCGCCTCCAGAGTCAAGTTTTAAATGGGAACAATATCGAAACTCTTTGGTTATTTTTAGCGTGATGCTAATGGTCTAATCAGATTCAATGCATTATGCTAAGCTATGCTAAAAATGGTACCACCAGACCTGGAGATCAGCTGAATGGATTCCAAAATGGTAAAAATCCAATGTGTAACTCTAGGGGAGCTGGAAAATGAGCACATTTTCAAAAAAAGTGGAGTGTCCCTTTAATATTTGATAAAATGTGAATAATTTAGAAATTCAGAATAGAAATGATAAATTGGTAGTTGCAGACAATATTGCTTCAACAGTTGTCTCAGACAACCAGATGTCACACTTTTGTCAGTAGCTGGAGAGACAGTTACCTGTTGCTTTCCTGGCGTCTGAGCTCTCTCTGGAACCACAGATGGTGTTTGTGTTGTGGCGGCACGCTGGGGCCGATTATCGCATACAGTATCTCTGTGCAGACGTTGCTGCACTGCGTCATGCACTGATAAATAAAGCACTCGCCACTGTAGTGCGCAGCAGAGCGTTTGACAACACTGTCTGTTTGATTATGTGACAGCTGTTGGCAACCAAGACTGTCTTTTTACCACCCTTTTGCCCTTTTTACGTCTCACCTATCGATTATTCCCCTTTTTACTCTAGGGTCATTTTTTTTGGCATCCGTTGTTGGCACAGGAAAGTGCGGTGAGACAGAGGCTTGTTGGGAAATGTAGTTGTGGCAATATTTCTGTGTGTTTAAATAATTTGTTTATTTCGGTTTTTCGCTTTAGCACCCTGTGGTTAGATAAAACAGCCGAAGGCGTCATCAGCCTCACTTAGATAAAACAGAAACTCTTTTATATTTCTGTTCTTGTGGCAGCCATGCCAAAGCGGTTATAATTTTAATTCAGGACAGTTTAACCTGGAGTAAAGTTGAATATAAAATATCCTATAATTATAGTGCCTTATTGTGACTGTCTGCTTGCTTTGTCTGAATTCGGGCTGGGTTATATTGGCCAAAATTCGTAATTTTGGAATAAATGTCTCAATGTTTTGTGCAATGAATGTTTACGTGCCAAAGCCTGTAAACAAAGTCAAAGCCTCATGTAAGATGTCACAAGCATATTTATAAAAAAAAATACAATTGAAAATATACAGTTGCATAACATGCAAGCTAATTGTTAAGTTTACGTCTGACCTCATTGCACCTACAAAGGAGTTTCATATCAGACCATACTCATTTAGATGGTAAAAAATACAGATATATTGCTAAAACTCAACATATTGCCCAGTTGCTATACCTCAATATTGAAATTGCATGTAATGTGTAAGATGAAGCGCGACGGTCAATCATTTACTCGTATACTAGCTCTGGAAAAAGACGCATTAGATGGAAAAGAGAAAGCAAGAAACGCAGATGAATCACTTGTGGGAAGGAGTCAGTAAGAGATTATATAAGCACTTGACATTTCAGACCAATTCAAATGCACTGGGATTTCAGAAGTCAGAAGTGAAAGGTACTTAAATAAATCCTATATCAGAGAAGATTCCCTTCATTAAAGGACTCTGTATGTTTGGACTGATATCAGAGCACAATTGCTGTGGTAATATGTTTGGTGAGACCTTCTGGGTATACTTTGATGCCAACATCATAGATGTTATATCTGGCCATCAAAAGTGACCCACTTTTAATACTTTTTTAGGGATCTGAAATATTAGTGGCTGTCTGACCTCAGGGTCCTCCAAAGCAGAGATTTGAGTTTAGGCCGTTCTTTAAAAATATCAGACTTTGTTTTGAAGTTTACATCAGTGTAAATTACAAAAAAACAAGCACTATATAGTATATACAGAATGAAGAGATCATTGATGTGCTTTTTCTTCTGAACATTTTTATTTTGTAAATAAAAAATGGGATTAATTATGTCTTAATAAGTGCATGAGCTTGACCCAAGTATATTTTTAAAATATTGAATTTTCTAGTCACTGCATTTTAGAGATCATTATCATGATTTTGTGAACAATTTCTTAAAAAAAAAAAAAATTACAGATGCAAACCAAATTTAAAATAGATTTTTCATGTAAGTGCACTTTTGTTTGCATAAACATCAAATAAATAACAAACATAAATCATGGCACATTGGGGTTGTGATGTAAATGTTCATCTAGTTCAGATAAAACACAAGTGAGTAAATCAGATTTTCATACAAACACAGGACAATCAGCAAGTCATCTGTCTGCGAATGTTGTGAGAAATATGGTGACCTTTATGACCCAGGAGTAAAACTGCTCGACACCTGCGCTCACAGCAATCACTAAAGAAACAAACAGAGCTTTAAACTCATCACATCACATCATTCAATGGAAAATGAAGAGAAAAGATGGATCTGCTTAAAGAAATATTAAGTAAACATGTGTCAGTACAACTACATTTTCCCCAAATGTGAATTTTGTTTATTTAAATTCAGTGAATAAATATGTTTGTTTCACGTTATTGCTTAAATTGGTTGATATTGGAGAGGGGTTTTCGAGCCGTGACACTGGCACGGTTAAACGGTAATTGAAAAATGATGCAGTAATACTAACCGTTGGATATTTTTATCATGATTAACCATTAAACCGGTAATCCTTACATCTCTACTGCATTACAGGAATGACTTGGTTACAGAAAAATGTATTTAAAATCCTTATTAATCATGTGGTGGATGACATCATATCAGTTCATCATGGGCCTGAGTACTTCAGTGAGGAGGTCATGATTAGGGTGGGTTGAGTTTCGGGCGGTTATTTCAGTCACGCAAGACTATCTATTTGAATGGGGACAGACAGATATCCCTAAAATTACAATTAAGTAACATTTCTGACATCAACTGTACCATAACTTTTGTTTCTTATGCTGAACTCACACCAAATGCAGTAGAGGCAGCAAAAACTCGCTATTCTCATGTAGTTGGATGCTTGAACATTTTGAGTTTACTCGCTTCATTTGCATGTAAAAACTGCACGTGAAATTCTAGTCATTCGAGACATTCATGCGGAAATTCGCATCATGGGAGGTGCTTCTGCGACTCCACTCAATTCCTGTAATCCCGTCACTACTAGAGCAAGCTCCTGATTGGTTAACGCAGCGCGATTTTCCGCCAAAGTTCAGATTTTACAATTCGCGCGTTCCCGCTACAAAGCTTAATTTGCGCGAACTAGACACGTTTACCGCGTTTACCGCGCTACATTCCTCATTCGCGCTGCAAGACGTCCAGACGTGTGTAAACGGGTCTTTACATTGACTTAACATTGAAATCATTTGCGCTTGACGCCTCTACCGAGGCTGGTGTGAACGCAGCATTAAGGTCAAACTGTGCTAAGAAACATCTTTTCGAGGTTGTTTCAGCAACAGATTGATGATTGGTTCTTTTCAAAGGCGTATTAAGATCTTGTGGTGCCCATGAGAAACTGCCCCATATAGGTGCCACATTCTCACAATTGATCACACAATAATCAACTTTTTTTATAAGATATAATTCTCCCTAACAGGGAAAGTGCAGAAAAACGTTTTTGTGTCATTATTGTCAATCACACAGAATGTGTTTATGGCAGTAAGAGGCACCTTTTTTAATTGTTTTCTATGAGCAGTGAGCGTTTTAAATGCTGTTTATGCGCCCTGGGCGTTTTTAACCGTTAAAACTGCGTTCTGTGTGATCCGCCCCTAAAGAACAAGTGCTTTTGTAATTTATACATTTTTTATTTTATTTTGTTGGTTTCAGTTGGTGCCCGTAAGATCTTGGTGCTCCTGGGCACATATGGTTAATCTGCCTATGGTTCCTTTAACTGGATGGCGGGACTTCCATCACCATAGTGGCCATATTGAGCGTTGCATTGTCCCCTATTCATAGTAATAGGAGTGCTCAATCTTTCTTCTATCTTTGGATTGTAGCAGGTTTACCAACTACAGCAGAATGTAAAGCTTGATGAGACATGAAGATGTAGTGACCTTTTCGCCTGTACAAAATACTCACTGAATGTGAGAGGAAGTGTATGCATTTTATACAGTTATTTTATATTGGGTGAGTTTGGAAATGTTCGGCTCTTTGAGGTATCTCAAGAAGAACATACTGTGCTGGACTTTTTATGAGTGCTTTAATACTCTAAGTTTTTCTCACAAGTTCCCAGCTGTAATCAGACAAGCCTGTATACTGTTACACCTTTGTTCAAACATAACATCAATTCTGAACTTTAAAGGTGAAGTGTGAAGTTTCTGCATGAAGAGAATTGCAAAAGTTCACTACTTCACAATGTGCCATTGGTTATTATTACAAACGGCTCGTTCCAGCTCAAGTGCACATCATTCTTTGAGCCAATGTTATGTTTGGCCCAGATGGCAAACAAGCATAATTCATTTTGTTGCCACTAGTGGTGCAAAAATCACACACATCACTGCCTGGCCACAAACTGCTGGGGATGCTTTTCAACACATCTTGTTCACACGTTACTACAAAAGCTAAAAAATGCTTTTAAAACTTGATAACCTGCGCGAGGACGTGGATGTACTGAAGAGCTATTTATTTACATAATTTAAATTACTGTTAGTTTAAATGTACTTACATTAAACAACTATACATCATTAAAAAGTGTTTTGATTTAAGATTTAGTTTTTGACCTTTATTTTAATCTGAGAATCCTAGTAACAGTAATTTCTTCATTTTTGTCAGGCGTTATGAAAATGAAAAACGGTACATACCTTTAATTTGAAATATAACCCTCAGCCGCACTCATTGATAAAAATACTCCTCCGTGATCGTCATGAAAGCACTCGATAAAACAACATTCATCGGGGCTTTTAATTCAAAGTATGCATATTTGGAGAAATATTACTTCAATTTTATATGTTTACTTCAAATTTCTGCAGGGGGTAATATTTCACCCATTTTTATTCCAAATATGGCGATATGAGCAAGTTTAGTCTTCAGTCATTCACACTCAGTTTGTTTCATTCATACGTGAAGCCGGAGGGCGCTAAAGTCTGAAACTCTTTCATAAACTTTCATAGAAAGAATAAGACGTCAGTCAGCTCAGCAGTAGTCTCGCGTAGCAGCTGTCAGTCAGACGTGAACTTGAACAGTGACCTGCAACGAGCGATCGCTGTTTTTATAATAACATGTAAATAAAGATGTTTTGATGTTTTAAAACCATGGAGACAATAAACACGATTAAGATTATATATGATTTGTCTGTATTTTTAACGCTATGTCTGTTATTTTCATAACAGTACTGTATATTATAATGCTATGCTAAGCTAACAGCATAAATAACATAAAATTGTTTATTTTCGGTCTTATTTTATGATCCAAAGCCACATCAGATCACGCATGATTGTTTAAGCACTCGACTTTTGATGTTATAATGTGAGTTTTATTATAAATGCTTTTATTTGTAGTGTTTTGATGGTATGCTAAGCTAACGTACTAGCTGTTCTGTAAACATCTGCTGTCTGGAGATATGAGATATGTGTTTCTAGGAATAATTTTAACTGGTAAAGCTTCTTTAAGGTAAGTTTATTTTTGTAAGAAAGGAATTTAATAAAAAGAAAGTGAATTGAGACAAAAGGAGGAAATAAAACACTAAATAGAAATTATGAGCAATTATTATATTGTTTATAATAATAAAATAAACATTTAGACAGCCATATCCCGGATTAAAAGTTGTTAATGACTCATCCGGATGCTTATTTAATGAGTCTGTTTAAAACACGGAGCAATAGGACAATAAACTGAAAGGATGTTGTGAGATATAAATAAACAAACATTAGCTTAGCATTTTTGCTGTTTTCTCTAAATAAATGTACATGACATGGGTCTAAAAAACATTTCATAAAATACAGAGTTTTAGAGGTATCATCTTCAGATTTAAAACAGAACATGGTCAGACCTGTGACTTTAACTGCAGAGCATTTCTAGATTGCTCCAAGGCCAATTTCATTTAGATGTTCATAACAATATTTCATACATGTTTGGTGGAGTTTATAAAAAAGAATAATTTAAGCTCTCTATAACAACTTTTTTCATTATGAAAGTAACTAATGTTCACCTCTTAATAAACTTCCAAGTGTCTGCTTTCAAATGAGACCAAATCTTATGCTTTTAGTGCAAAGACTTTATAAACTGTATCTATTTTAGTTTGGCTATGACAGTTTTTGTGGGGGGGTTCGGAAAATGGAATGAGGGCTAACAGGTTAAAGTTACAACAAAGCTATATGTGTGAAGTCTATCACCTGTGTGATATATAATGGTTTCAATAAGAAATAGCTGAGATTTTTTTGGCCTTCAGGGAACTTTTACTGGGTGGTTGTTTCAATATGTGAAAGAAGAGATTTTTGGGGATGTATTTAAACCTGATTGTCTAAAACAAATTCTTCTGTTCTTGCTGGCTATTATTATTCCTACATTATTATTATTCTGTACTTTGAACAGCCTTAACATTTCATTACTAAAGTAAAAACGCTTCAAACTTCACGGGCCAGATTTATTAACACCAGCGCAAATGCCTCTTTTGTTGTAAAAAAGAAAAACTACTGTCAGGGTTTAATAAAGAAATGCAGTAAAGAATTAGTGCTGAAAAGAGGTGGACCTTATTGCATATGCATTTGTAGGAGTTTCCCTTTCAGATGCTAAATTTATGGGAGGAGAGGATTTAAATTAATCACGCAACGTGATTTATTAAGGTTTGTGCTCATCAATTCACTGGCATTTGCGCCATTATTTAACGCCTAATAAAGCATGTCTTAAATGTAATGCGTTGGTCATTATATGGAAATGAGATTTTTGGTTCTGTGTTCTTTAACGTGCGCCTTGTCAGTAAATCACATGCAGAAATTTCCACTCCCATCGGCGTTTTTCGAAATTGCGCTCTCATGCTAATTTTCCCTGTTTAGTTAATTTGGCCTAAATGTGTTACTGGACTGTGGCTAGTTTGGGGATGGATGGGATGCACGGTTGCCAAGGAACCAGCAGTTAAATTTGCAATACTCAAAACGTCAGCAATCCTGTACGAGTCCCTCTCCTTATGGGAAACAAATTATGAGTTTGGTTCCAAATGCAATAAATCCATTTTGACTAATTTGGGTAAAAACGTGTTTTCTATACCAAGAAAGTGACAAGATGAAAATCACTATTTTCTGTTACAAACTTTCACATAGCATATTTAGGTTATAATGACAATCAAAATTCTAATCTATAATTTGATTTTCAAAGATTTATTATAAAAATGTATTATTTTCCGTAAAGTGCAATAAATCCATGACGTTTTTTTTTCAAAATGCTATAAATCTATTGAATCAATATATAAATGTGCATTCATCTTTGCCATGTTATATTCATTTAGTTGACTAGTTGTATACACCGATTATAAAAATAAACATTAATGGTATTAATCAAAACACTTACTTTGTCATATAAAACTCTGTCATTGCTGCTGTTTTTCTTGGGACGTCGTCCCTGAACTTTTTTGACAGCGATCAGCTGTAAAATGTTTTGGTCCTGCTCGATTTTTGTTGACTTTGTGTAAAATAATGGAAAGTTTTTCATAAGATCCCCTGGGGTCAATGTGGTAGCATGACAGAAGGTTGATGTTGTCCTGTAAGAACAAGCAACAGCCGACATTTTCCCGAGTGCCTCTCACGTAATTTATAAGACTCTGATGGCTTACGTTTCTTCCCCACAAAAGAAAATCACCACAGGTTCTTCAATTACTATTTTGTTTGTTTGTTTTGTTTTGTAGGGCTGTCACGGTTATTAAATTTTGCAAACGGTTAATTGTCTAATAAATTGTGGCCATTAATTGTCTGTTTTATGGCTTTGACATTTAATTCTCATACTTTTTTGTTTGTTTATAAAATATTTTTTCACACATTGTTGTGATTATTTAAATTTAAATATTTTGAAAGGTTTACCTGGCAGTAAATATTAATACACATAACACATATTTAAAAGTAATCTGATACAGTCTTGTTTTACAGGCGCTGCAGCTCCCCTTGTGTTTTTTAGAGAGATGTGCAGTCATTGCGGTGATTTGAAATCATCGCGATGAGGTCAAACAATCGCGATGAGACGATTATTTAATCATTGTGACAGCCCTATTTGTTTGTTGATCACGAAGTACAACGTAGATGAGGAAAACTGTGTATTTTGTGTATATTCAAAAACGCCACCATTATTTACAATGCGTGAAATGGTGCGCTGTGATTGGATGAGCGGATATATTGCATTTTGCAGAGAAGGAGAACCTTGCATTTGTTGCAGTTTGGGAAAAAAGGCAGAAAAGATAACAGAATAGCATGGCGGATATTGGATTTTGCGTAAAATGAACAAACTCTTTATATGTACCTGTAAGGGACCTGTAAAGTCAAACAGTTCTTTTATTAAGAAAGGTCTAGGTGTATTCTAAATAGTGCTTAATATTTCTAGAGACAGAAACATTTATGACGTGAAAAAGGAGTAAAATCCATTAGCAATTTCTTTATATGGCTTTGTCTTCCACAAGAACAAAAAGTTTTTCTCTTATCATTAAATTATTGAAGAAATGATGACATATGTTACATTAGGGCAACAATGTCCTTACTCCGTGCTATTTGGGACAGATTTCATTTCATTTCATTTCAGGTTTATTTAACAGGAACAATGCACATCAATAATACATTTGAAAAAGTAAAATGTGCCAGAATTAGCCAAAGGCAATTTTACATCTCCTGTCCCTGGACAGATCGTACAATGATTAACACCAAACATTGAAACCAAATGGCTTGTACTGCTCAGACTGCTAAAATGTATATGTTTTTATACATACTTGGATTAAAAATATAAAATAACTAGTGCTGGGCAAAGATTAATCGCGATTAATCGCATACAAAATAAAAGTGATTTTTGGCATAATATATAAGTTTGTGCTGTGTGTAATTATGATGTATATATAAATACACACACATTCATGTATGTATTTAAAGGTGCAGTGTGTAATTTTAAGAAGGATCTCTTATATATATATTTTAAGTATATATATATATATATATATATATATATATATATATATATATATATATATACTTAAAAATATTATATATATATATATATATATATATATATATATATATATATATATATATATATATATATATATATATATATATATATATATATATATACTTAAAAATATTATATATATATAAATAAAACAATTCTGAAATTAACATATGTATTTGTGTGTGGTTAAATATACATAATAATTATACACAGCACAAACTCATATATTATGCCAAATATTACTTTTATTTTGTATGCGATTAATTGCGATTAATCTTTGCCCAGTATTAAAAATAACCCTATTTACTTTCTAGATGAAGATAAATTTAACACATGACTGCAATGCAATATGCTTCTCTATGCTATTCTGTTTAGATAGTTAGTTAGTTAGTTAGTTAGTTAGTTAGTTAAATTTATTGTCCATTCTGTCTGTCACAATGTGGTAATTTGTCTTTGACACTGGTGTGATGCATAGTAAATAAAACACCCACTTAATTCAATTTTAACACAACACATATCAACCACATATGCATCCACATAACATGTATCAACAACACATGCCCAAACATAGACATAAGTTCACTTGTCACATCACCCTTGACGAAAAAAATGTAAAAAATAAAACAAAAACAATTAAGAAAAACATTCAGAGCTGTAAAATATAAGATTTAGATAAAGAGTAGTCTACTTTATTACTAACCCTTCTACGGCATTATTTACCTTATAAGACAGATTTATGATGATCACTGCCATTGGTACAAATGATTTCTTATAAATACTTCTCGCCAAAGGATTTTTAAGTCTTCGCCCAGATGCTAACAACTCAAAAGCAGGGTGAAGAGGATGAGTATGGTCCTTAAAAATCTCAATTGCCTTTTTCTCCATAAAACCATCAAATAAATCATGTCTGTGCCCGATAATCTTACTTGCTTGTTTAATTATTATTTCAAATGCTGTTTTTTAAATAGTATGCTTCATTTAAAACACAGCCTTTGTGTGTTTTTTCTTGGTGTTTAGATGGAAAATATTTAGATGTTGCTTTAGAATGCAGGATTCATCTTTGTGAACCAGAGACCTGCATTAGTAACCAAACGTTGTTTCCAAGAATTAGGATACTTTGTGTGTGTGTGTGTGTGTGTGTGTGTGTGTGTGTGTGTGTGTGTGTGTGTGTGTGTGTGTGTGTGTGTCAGCTGGATGTAATTAAAGGCAGCATGAAACGAGATGTGGTTGATTTACATGGTCAGTGGATTTCTGAGGTTTTTCTCAAAATGGAATGCCAAACACAGGCAAGAATTAAATTCTTGTTTTTAGTTCTTTTTCAACTTTATATGCATCCCTTCCTATGTTTTGAACTTACTTAAGAGTTAAACTTAAGGTTGAGTACACTGTCGAGTCACTTTCTGGTCTAAGCTCTCCAGTGTGTGTTTGTGTGTATTGTGTATAGAGTGTATTTTGTTCAATGGCCCCTGACAGCCTCTGGATGAAGGTCTGATTGATATTTCTCTGTTGGCAGGAGAACAGCTCTCTCCACAAGTTCTGTTGTTTTGTCTGAGTTTATTTCAGGGGTTCTGGACTCCTGTATGCAAATCAGAACGCTAGATTTCTCCTCTGAGCAAATCACATCTGAATACAGTATGAATATATCAAAAGTATGTGTTTACTGAAAGTATGGACGCAGATTTCTTGAGCCAAAGGAATTTTGAGTGCCACTTTTCACAATAATAATAACTAGATATGTGAGTGGTGCTTGCTGTGGCAAATGTGGGGAAGCAAAATACTACAATACTACAATGATGCTAGCATGATGCTAACATGTTCTAACGTGATACTACAGTAATTTAATCACTACTTAACAACTTTCTTGACTAGTAAGGAGTTTAAGTTATTTCAATTTTATTTTTATAATTTATAGCAACTCTTCATTAGTCAAGAAAGTTGAAATTTGATGAAATTGGAAAAAAAAACTTAAAAATGTAAGTGCACCAATGAAGCATGGCTGTAATATAATTAACATATTGCTAGTATATTTTAGGTACTTTTTGAGATGTTTTAAAACTTTGGTCATTTTTATTAGCACATGTAGCAACATGCAGCATGTTAAAAGTTCTGTTTACTGACATGAGTCAAAAGTGCACATTTTCTTGTAAGGGTGTCACGATTTCGATTTTAAATCGAAATCGATCGAAATTAAGTCACAGCTTCGAACTTCGAATTAAAAAACGGGATCGTCGATGCTGCCACGCCCCCATTTCACGTCCGGTCGGCTTGCCAAGCGAGGAAAAAACTCTCAGAGATGCCTTTAAAAACATCTGTCCAGCAGAACGCGATCATATTTTAAACACGAGGGATGCTACAACTCCTTGAAATGCATATCATAAACAGGATTACCAGTGATCTGACTTTGGACAGAGTGCAGCTCTCTGCACGTGCGCGATAGTGAGGGAGGCGCAAATGCAGCGGGTTATATTTTAAACAAAGGGATAGTTTGCCTCATCTTGCATGAAACGCATAAAACTGAACAAATACATAAGGATTACTACTTCAGTTTATGCTCAGACTTCGGACAGATGCGAGCACGTGCATGTGAGACAGAGAGAAGCGCAGCTGCTTATTATGCTGGATTTATTTCAGATGCTATGAGTCAAGACATGCGCATTAAGTCCATGTGCATTAAGTCCATGTTAGATATGCGCGGATGGACTATTATTTCATCCGCAACCGCATAACAAAACTCATCATCCGTCCACCATCCGCTGACTGGGCGATGCAAGGCGCTGCTGATGACAGCCGCGAGACTAGAAACCTCTTGAATATCAGCAGTGAACTCCGTCTTCGATCGGCGCACAGGGACAAAAATAAATAAATAAATAGCCTAAATTAAACGCACGAATTACATAGCCTGCGCTGGTGTCATCCTGATTTACCACGTTGTAAAACTTTTTCCAGGCAACCCTTTCTGACATTCTATTTCCTTTGTTTTTAATTCTCATTTTTTGAGTTTGCCACGTTCCTCCTTCGCCAGCGTTGATAAGAGATGTGTCAAAATGCGTCCTCATTTCTCCGCGCTGTTAATGATAGAACGAATGGATCCTTAACAGCCGAGGATATCCCAAACAATTAAAAGCTTTATTAAATAAAACTGTGTATTTATTAGAAAACATTTTCTTGTCACTGTTTTAGTATTATAAGTTATGTTTGTGTTAATATTATTCTGTTTATGTTGCGTATATTTCTAGGTTGATTATTTGATATGCTGTTGAATAGATTAATCTACATCAATGTGTCATGTGTTCTAAAATAAATTAATATTTTTCTGATTACATATTTATTTTAATAAGTCAGAAATGTCTCCGCTGTTTTCTGCTGACAGGCGCGGTGGGCGCTACTGGGGGCGTGTGCAGCAGGTGACGCAAATTTTGGGTCCTCAGAAGGCTAGACCGTCTTATTTCAGTTCTCTTCTTGAACTTCTGTGGCTGCCACTATGAAAGACAGAGATGTCGCATGCTTAGAAGGACAGAGCTAATAACAAGCAGTCGATTAGGCACCCGCCCGAATTTAATTAAAATATTATTTTTCGTCACGTCATCCGCCCGATCAATGTAACTGCCAACCGCGCATAGTCCATGTGCGTGCAAGAAGGAATCCTCTCTCTACAAGCTCTCGCGTTAAGTGAAGCCCACAAACCCCCATGCGAGTTGTGCAATGTGCATGTTAATGTTAAAGTATAATAATAATAATAATAATAATAAATAATGGCATATCATTTTTGTCTAAATTATATGCCATATAAAAAATATGTAAAAATCGAGAATCGGATCGAATCGTGACCTTAGAATCGAAAATGTAATCGAATCGAGGATTTGGAGAATCGTGACACCCCTATTTTCTTGTCTCTATGATGTTCTGATGCAGAGATATAGGTCTTGATACTACTACTACTACTACTACTAATACTGCTGCTGCTGCTGCTGCTAATAATAATAATAATAATAATGACAATAATCAAACAATACATAATAATACTACAGTTTTGGAAAATAAGGTTAATATTGTAGGTTTTAGCAAAACATGCACAAGAAAGTTGAAATTAAATAAAATTAAAATTGAAAAAAGTAAGTGTACCAAGCAAGCATCGCTGTAATATAATTAACATGTTGCTAGTATATTTTAGGTAATTTTTGTGATGTTTTAAAAAATTGGTAATCTTTATTAGCACATGTAGCAACAAGCAGCATGTTAAAAGTCATGTTTGTTGACATGAGTCAAAATATGTGATGTTCTGATGCAGAGATATAGGTCTTGGTACTACTACTACTACTACTACTACTGCTGCTAATAATAATAATAATAATAATAATAATGATAATAATCAAACAATAAACAAAACATGCTGCAAAAGTGATTGCTTCTTCATATGTCTTAACATAGTAAATCCACTTAAAACGTACACACATTATGTGTTTTACATTTTTTTTAAATGCTTGGGTAACACTTTACAATAAGGTTCATTAGTTAACATTAGTTAACTACATTAGTTAACATGAACTAATAATGAACTGCACTTATACAGCATTTATTAATCTTTGTTCATGTTAATTTCAACAATTACTAATACTTTATTAAAATCTTGTTAAAGTTAGTTAATGCACTGTGAACTAAAATTAACAAACAATTAAAAGTTTTATTTCTGTTAACCAACCTTAACAAAGATTAAAAAATACTGTAACAAATGTATTGCTCGTGGTTTGTTCATGTTAGTTAATATATTAATAATAATATTAATAATAATAATTAATAACTGCTAATGTAGTTAACTAATGTTAACTAATGAATCTTATTGTAAAGTGTTACCAATGCTTGTATTACATTTCCATGTTTGTTTGTTTTTTTCTCAGATTATACTTGGTTTGTTCCTCTAACAATATAAATGAAAACTATACCAGAAATTAATTATATGCTAAAACTATAACCAATGTAATATTTTTCTAATTTTAGATGCATGGTGTCCATGAATCATCTTTTCCTCATCGGCCTCAGTGCATGCGACAGTTGCTCGGTAACAACCAATGTCTGTCTGCATTAACACATGTAGAGACAGAATCTACATGTAGACCATTGATATTTCAGGGTTACCAACCAAAACCACAATTAATTCACAATTAAGTTCTTTCTCTCTTTCTTCAATAGTTCATGATAGCTGAACTGATTGTTTCTCTCAGATCTCCTTTGAAGTGAGCCGTAGATATCGGCTTGTGTTGTAGATCTTTACTTTCATTATAGTGTCCCAGGTTTGACTGATTCGTTCTGTCCTCTCCAATCATCCTCCGTTAGACCTGCACAGCATCCCAAAATTAAAACCGTCTTCCCAAAGCAAATAAGAAACAAGCTTCGCTCAATCAAACCGAGCTCAAACTCCGTCCATCTGTTGATTGAGGAGCTACTTATTGTGTCATTCTTAAATCATTCTTGCCTTTGGCTCTGGTCTAAAACCTGGTGAGCTGCCAGCGTAGGAAGCATTTTAGGGTATTGAACTACAGTATACACTAAACTAATGAATGTGACTGTTTTACTCAATATTTGTGTGGGATGTATTTTTATCCCATGACTATAGTTTTGCAACATGCTAATAATGGCAAACCAATCAATTAAGCATGCAAGCAATAAACAAGGTTTTGGGACAAAGCCAATGTCGACTTAATATCCTTTCTATTAATTGATCTTATCAAGAGTTTAGAAGGTGTTTCACTGTTTTTCGTGCACTTGTTAATCTTGGCTTTCTTCGCAGATGCTTGCACAAATAATAAATTATACAAGTCTGCTCTGCATTTCTGTCATCTTATGTACGGACGGATGGTGTGACCAACATTTAGCTGATAATTGAATGCAGGAGGACTTTACCAAATCATGCCACACAGATTCTGGCACGCGAGTCCAGGCAGCTGTTTGTGGCAGCTTGATGCCATTTCACATTTATGAAAGAAGCCATTAATATATGATGCGAAAGCCTCTAAACATTACCTCTCTCAAATATGAGAAAATGATATTAACCGAATGCTCTCGGCACGCATTATATTTTTGTCAAATACTTGCGCTATAAATACCCTTAATCCTGGCCACTGGCCATTCAGAAATACCTGTTTGTTGGCAGAATCCATTAAGAGTCTGAAAAAAAAATACTAATTTACAAGAAAACATATACGAGACCGGGTTTTGCATCTGAGCTCTTCATATTATTCGCAACATGCTCTGTTGTGTATTTTTTATTTTCAGTAAAACTCATCCAGGATCTTAAGTCTGCTTATGCACGTACGCAGTATGTTATGGTAATGGCAGTATTCACCTGCTCTCATTAATAGGTCAGCGTGACAGTATGGTCAGGTTTTCTAATGTCACATGACAAGTGAAACACAACAAAGCCCAAAGGCCTTTTCAGCAAAGCATTTGTCATTATCTCTTCCCTTTGCCTTGGTCTCTCTCTCTCTCTTTCTCTCTCTCTCTCATCCCTTGAAGTGACTTACCTCAGACTTACTCTCTAAATCTCTGTCTTTTTTCTCCATGAATATTTATTCACAATAGCACTAATGTGTTTTATAGTTGTTTCTCATATTGACTTGTTTCATTAAAGAGCTTTTATCATTTTGCTTTCAAGATTAAATGTTAATGGGTGAATTTCAGGAAAACATGTCCAGGTCCATTTCACTCAAAAAATAAAATGGCATAAGAAAATAAAGCCTATGTAAGGACCTTAAGGCATTTTAGTATTGTAGCATTATTTTTCATGACAGTATAAACCAGACATGTATTTCACAGACTTCATGAGATTCACCCAAAGCGACTTACAGTGCATTAATCAGTATGTGATTATACAGTATGTGCATTCCCTGGGGATTAAACCCATCACCTTGTTGCTAACAAAATGCTTTACCAGCTGAGCTAAGTTTTACTACTCTGAGCTTACAGAGCCCAGATGACTTCATTTACTTATTCATTATGTTTCATTAATGGTACAATTTGTCAATTTTGTTTACATGTTTGTTGTTTTTCCTAAGATTTTTAAGAACCCCCAAAAAACTTGCTCATGGAAGATAAGAAATATAGACAACTCCAAGCACATAGTTAAAATCTCATCTGTAAGAGATGCTTGTCAGAACCAGGGCTGGGCGGTATGAAGGTATCCACTTTTTTCTCGAATGCGGAAGTAAGTGATGTGACGTATTTCCCCTCTTGTGCGAGACTTCCGGTTCAATAGCCATCCGGTAGAAAACAGTTTAGTGGGAGCACGCATAAAACATGATTTAAACAGTTAATATTTACTACACCTGCCGTGTATGAACCAGTGTGAGGATGATATGAAGAAGTGACTTGATATATGAAGATATATTCAATCATTTCGTGTTGTTGATCGGAGGTGACGGGTCTTCAATGCACAAATATAAAAGCACAGAGACATACCAGTATCTTTACGATGGGAAAGTCAGTCGAGTGTTTCTACATGGAATTTACCAAGACTTTGTGTTTTTAACTTTTCAGGGGCTGGTTTAAAATGTCACAACCGTCCCTCTGGTGTGAGGTTTTTTAAACTACAATATTTAATGGACTTGTTTATGGCGACACATCGAGCTTCACGCGGTCCGACACAGTCAGCAGTATCTTTTTCATTTAACACATTGTAAGTTATTTGAACAAACCATAATAAACGCATTAAAGGGGACATTCCATGAAAATCAGACTTTTTCCATGTTTAAGTGCTATAATCGGGTCCCCAGTGCTTCTACCAACCCAGAAAACATGAAAAAAAAAAAAATAACAACCCTGTAACTTTGTTTTGGTAAGGCTCTCTCTGCAAGCATGTGAATAAATAGGTCATTCAAATTTCGCTCCCCCCATGACATATTAAGGGACTCTTATTATAATGATACCGCCCCTTCAACTGCGCTATCCAACCATGACGAGGCCTCACGAGTGCGATAGACAGAGAGAAAGAATGACTGACAGCACAACGCGTTTGTATTCCCTCAAACACAAACAGGAGCCTACAATCTTATAACTTGTAGTTTTAATAATCTTTCTAAAGATTAAATTAATGTTCTAAAGGATTAACCTTACCTTACTGCAACAGAGAGAGCGAGTGAGTGAGAGCAAGTAAGTGAGAGCGAGTGAGCGAACAAACGAGAGAGAGAAAGAGAGAGAGAGCAACGCGACGGTTCACTTTCAAGTATGTAGTTTAATATGTTTCTCTGAAGTTTATATGAATGAACACGAGGATTAATACACTGCACGAGACAAAGTGAGAGAATAACTCATATTCACTATCATACACAATAAGCATAAATTAGTTGTTTAATGTTTCTTTCAAGTTTCAAATGAATACGAGGAGTTACAAGATAGAGAGTGAGAGACTGACAGAAACGCAAATGTGTTCAATCATACACAATAAACTTAAACATGTCATTTGATCTGTTTCTGTAAAGTTTGAGCATTAAACGTGTTGTTTTATTACAGATCATTTAAATGTGCTCGTGTGGTTTGGTCAAAAAGTGTTTGTGGAAGTGTATTTTATTGTAACATGCTGAATATCATTGTGCCTGTTTAAAACACTGGCAGCATGAGACCTAAAAGTCTTCCACAATGTTCCCCATCTGCTGATAAACATGTATTTAGTATGCATAAAACAGATGATTGACTTTATAAACTTGTTCAAATATATAATGCTGAACATCTCTTACTAACTTCTTTCGTGAGAGAATCCATTGCCTTGTCTACAGCACGAGCCCTTTAGACTCCGCCCACCTGAGCAGCTCATTTGGATTTAAAGGGATACACACAAAAACGGTACATTTTTGCTCAGACCCATAAAGTCCCTATTTTACAACCCTATATCACGCAAATACGTGACTATTTCACGTATGGACCAACGTGAAAATGTCACGTTTTGCCGGGTTTGAACGTGAGCATGTCACGTTTTCTGTTTGTGTCACTTTCACGTTTTGGTTACTCAACTTTTTTGTCCTATTTTCAAACCATTTTCGCTTCGGTTTAGGGTTAGAATTGGTGCTTGTGTTATATGTCACTTTAAGTATTTGTCACTTTAAGTATTGGTTTATAAAAAAAAAGATACAAGACTTATTCTTTTATATTTTCTAAACTTTAACCAATTGTCGCCTGACGTTGGGGTTAGAGTTTGTTTAGGTAAGGATGTCATTTTATGTAAATCTAACCCTAAACCGAAGCGACAATGGTAAGAAATTAGGACAAAAAAGTTGAGTAACCAAAACGTGAAAGTGACACAAACAAAAAAAGTGACATGCTCACGTTCAAACCCGGCAAAACGTGACATTTTCACGCTGGTCCATACGTGAAATAGTCACGTATTTGCGTGATATTTGGTTGTATTTCAACATGCCACAATAAATTACCTATTTTGAGCTAAAACTTCACATATGTAAGATTTATTTAATATCTTAAAAACGTCTTGTGGAATGTCCCCTTTAAACTACTACATGTATTGAGTATTGTTTTCTTTTTATGAAAATATTATTACATTGCTTCTTACGCACTATAGGTGGAGACATGAGCTTATGAAATTAAATTAAATTATAACATTTTTAAAGTATTTGCTTTTTTATTTAAAACATAACAAACATACGCGCAAACACATTACGAACTATTATAAATTAACATAATTTTATCAGCATAATATTAGTTGTTTTTAAACAATTATTGTATTTATTGTTTACTGGCAGTTTCTATGAAAGGTTTTACTGGATGGATTTGTAAATAAAGATCATGAGTGCATGTGCGCTATACAAATTCAGTTCTTGTGGATGTATTATGGTTAAAACAAATGTTTTGTAGAAATTTACTGCGTTTGTATTAGCTATTATGGCAACCCCTACCTGCTCAAATTATGTCTGTCTTCCTGGATTTCATAATAAACATTAAACAGCCAATCAAAACGGCACACTTGTGTCCTTCACAATAGACCACCATTAGCTTTAGTGGCTCACCGGAAGTCATAAACAAGAGAGCTCAAGGATGGCGGCGCCCACATTTACCCAAAAAACAGGTGGATATTCCATTTCCATGAAATAAAATATTATGTAACAGATTTTCTATTCCGTGTATTCCATGAAATGTAAATAAGTGGGCGTAGCTAACTCGGCACTCCTGCATGTCGCTTGATCGCTCTGTCTGTCAATCAAGACTTAATCTGTTGTTATCTTCTGGGCATTTTCACTCTTAACACTAACTTTAATTTGCCCATATTTTAAAACTGTGGTGAACATTTAGCTATAGTATGTGGCACATTTTTGCAAATGTTTATATTCCAAAAACAATATAAACTGAAAAACATATACACCATGAAATTTACCATTACAGTGAAATAAAATTACTCATTCCGTTGTCCAATATATTTTTGGTCATACCGCCCAACCAATCTTGGGGCCTTTATCTTTTAGGGGACGTCAGCAGACATCTCCTTTTGCTATCCATTTATTCTCGTTGCTGTTTTGGAAAAAGCTATTAGGATATTAAAAAATCTCATTTGTACTTTTTTTCTTTCCAAATGGTGCTTTTTGGTATTTTTTTCATCAGTCTAATAATTATATCTCTTATTTCCAGTCCATTAATTTTATGTAGTGGATGGAGTGTTTTGCTACTGAACTTCAGTAATGATTTTACACTTCCTCTAGCTTACATACGCACACACACACGTGGTAAGGAGCCATCACTCTTAAATGAGCCCCAGGTTCTCCAGGGGCCCGAGGAGACTGTATTACACAGCTCCCAAAGGAGCTTTACAGCTCAAAATAAGATTACCCTCTCCTGATGTATTTAACTCTGGAACTTTAAGCAGTAAGTCACAAATCATTGTGTGTATGAGAGAGCGCAGGAAAAGTTCAACAACCCAATATCTCCCGTAGCTCAATTTATAGAGATATAGGTTTGATTCAGGGAACGCACATACTGATAAAATGTATAACTTTAAGTCACTTTGAATATAAACGTCTGGCAAATGCATAAATGTAAATCTCTAGAGGTCGAATGGTTTGTGGAAGGTCTCTTGTGGAATGATGTATTTAAGAGTTAAACTGCTGTACGTGTGTGCGTGTGTGTGTGTGTGTGTGTGTATGCTCAATCAAGTTTATACGAAATATTAACCTTGAGAAGAAAAAAAGAGACACTATTGACAAGCGAGAGTTATAATAGAGTATAAATCAGTGGTTCCCAAACTTTTTCAGCGTGTGGCCCCCCTTGTGTACGGTGCATTCCTTCGCGGCCCCCCAAAGAAAATTTTTGACAAAAACTGTTCTAAAACTCAACATTTTAATAAAAAAAACATTAAGTTATACAAAAAGTAGTGATTTTGGTTAATTCATGATAAATTAATGTATTTCATTAAATGTCATAAAACTGGGGCCCCCCTGGCACCATCTCGCGGCCCCCCTGTATAGATCGTTAAAATGAGTGTATGGTGTAGCTCAGATAAATTACTTGTTAAAAAATTGCTAAAAATGTTTGCATTTATATTGCAATGTGCAGACTTCGAGACATGTTGAAATGTTGAAATTTATTTTAAAAACGAAGATGTTTTCGGTTTTCGAGTTGACGTGTTTGAGATTATTAGGCATTTCCTTGGGAGAATTAACAGGGTGCATGAGTCTCACACGAACCGAAACTAAAAAGTGTTATCACTTACTCCATCTTTTGTCATTGCAAACTTGTTTTACTTTATTTAGACCAACATTGAAGTAGTTATAACTGAAAATAGTAGATCTAGTAGAGACACACATGTGTAGTAATGAGATTAAAGGGCTATGGAGGAGAGGGAAGAGACAGCTCACATAGCAATCGTAGGACTTCAGATTGTTTACAATATAGCACACGGGTCATATGGACTACTTTAACTCTTTCACCGCCAGCGTTTTTTAAAAAACTTGCCAGCCAGCGCCAGCGTTTTTCATGATTTTCACAAAAGTTTAATGCCTTCCAGAAAATGTTTTTCTTCAAATATATAAACATACAATATACCAAAAGAAAGAACAGACCCTCTGCTTTCAACAAAAAAAAAAAAAGTTTCATCCTACCTTCAGTAGTTCTTTTGTAATCAGCTTTTGAATATGGGTAGTAGTGATGCGCGGGTCATCTCGTAACCCGCGGGCCCCGGTCATTAAAAACAAAATTAAAAAACTGATATGTTGCGTCTAATTCCCTGTAGCATATATATTAAATATTTGGGAATATATATATTTACATTTAATTACGTTCTTTGATAAGGTTAAATTACGTAGGCCTATGTGGCAACATAACTTGCGCAACGTAACTTGCGCAACGTAACTTGATATCCCCAAACCTTTGACGTCACGGAAGCGCCAAGCTCCCGCTGGCTGCCAGCCACAACAACAAAACAAACGGAGAATTAAAAGATGAAAGACGATCTGCAGGATAAATTAAGGTAGGGAATTTGTGAATAGATAATACAAATGCTGCTTTTTTGTGTAGTGATCTACTTTTAAAATGATAAAGCCGACAAGTTCTACATGTTAAAAACACTTTAAATGCGTGGACTATACTGCATATATCTCTACATTGGATTTAGGGATGTCACCATTACTCTATTTTCTTGAGGAGTTAAAAAAAATCCTGGAGCACATGTCGAGTACTGTTTAAAATAGTGGAGATTTAGTGAAACAAACTTGAAAGAAAATTACAATAGTATCAGAAGCATATATCAGCACAACGCTGCCTCTCTCTCTCTCTCTCTCCCTCGTTCGCTCGCTCTCGCGTGCTTTAGCTCGTGCATGAAAGAAAGAATGCGATGCGATTGCATGCTTGTAAATTTCGGAAGTTTACACGACTGAGCTGCAGCGGGCAGGCATAAGATTTAAAAAAACACATATGAGAAGAAAGGCACAGCAACTCAAACAGACTTACGTGTTTCACAATTACTCATAATGCCAATTTTCCCGTGGAGGCATGGAGCAGCATGAGAATACACAGTTAACTTATGTGCCATCTACCGGCATTGCCTTTGCGATCAATGTATTGGACACCCCTGGTTTATCATTATCCTATCTCTATATTAATATGACCATGCTGGTTTCTATGGCTCATTTGTGTATGTTGTTGCCAGTTTACAGGGCGATGTAATCTAATGGCGGTTTCCAAGCACTCTTAGGCTGAAATAAAGCCTCTTTTTATTTACATTACAAATGCCTAGTATGTCTATTTTTATGGTCGCGGGCGCGGGGCGGTGCGGGTTGTAAAAATAGATACAGTGTTGCGGTGCGGGTTGGGGCGGGCCAAATATTTCATAAAAGCGGGACCCGCGGGTTGGAAAAAACGCCGACCCGCGCATCACTAATGGGTAGGTTTCTGCAAAAACACCACATTTTGAGCAAAAAGCAGAGATAGTTCCATTTTTGTGACGGACTTTTCATAGAGATCCCATTCAGAGCGATCTTCAAAACAGACACGGACATGCAGCAGCTTGCCATAAGGCAATACTTCCGGTTTTAAAAAGTTGTGGAAGGGCGCCACCCAGTGGATAATAGCGGTATTGCGGAAAGACGGAAATACTCGTCATTGGTGGGTAAGCGTTTTCTCTTGATTGACGAGTTATCTCGTCAATGGCGGGGAAAGAGTTAATGGTGCATTCACACCAACCGCGGTAGAGGTGGCAAAAACGCACTATTCGCCCGTAGTTTGACACTTAAACATTTAAGTTTACTCGCTTCATTTGCGTGTGAAAGCCGCGCTTGAAATTCTAGTCATCCGAGACATTCACGCGGAAATTCGCGTCAAGTGAGGGGCTTCTGCGACTCCTCTGAGACTCCGCTCGCTTACTGTAATCACGTCACTACTACAGCAAGGTCCTGATTGGTTAACACAGTGCGGAAATTATCCGAAGTTCAGATTTTTCAACTCGTGCGTTTCGCGCTGCAAGATGCCTAATCGCGTCTTTGCATTGACTTAACATGTAAATCACTCGCGCTTGCCGCCTCTACCGCGTCTGGTGTGAACCCTGCATTATGTTACTTCATTACGTCCTGCTGTCCGATTTTTAGCTGTCAGTATAAACCACTGTCTAATCTCTAACATTTTGTTGTTGTTTTTAATATACATGTTTGTAAAATTTGGGCTGCAGTCTCATAATATAAGATAAGAAGCATCGAAGTTTGAATTTTACCATTAATCAGTCCTTCTCTGGTTTTTGCGATTTAACGATCGCAGACCACACCGCAAAATCAACAAAATTTTGTATTATTTTGCAATCCTGCACAGTGTTACAAGTAACGTGCATTACATAAAAATATAACTTTTCTGAAGTAATGAGTAAAGTAACGCATTACTTTTTAAATGTACACATTAAAAAAGTAATGCAAGTTACTTTTTTAGTTTAATTAATTTGATAAAAAAAGTTTTGTACTGAATTAAACTAAACACAGTCACATTATGCACTATATGCGTACACGCCTGTGTGGGAACAGTTTGAGTCAGAAACCGAGATGGCAAGACAAAGCTCGACATTTTTGTGTTAAAATATGCAATTTCTGAATGCAGAATTTTTCGTAACGCAAAAGTAACTAAAAACTTACATAAGCATTACTTTCCATGAAAGTAACTTAGTAACGCAATAAGTTCCTTTTTTGGGGAGTAACTTAATATTGTATTGCATTACTTTTAAAAGTAACTTTCCCAAACACTGATCTTGCATCATTTGTTATTTCATCGCGAAATAATGTCAGAAATTAAAAATGTCTTACTATTTTTTATAAAATTTCTAATATTCTGTCATGAATCAGAGTACATGAACAAGGTGAACATTTCTGTCTTTATTTTACTAACGCACATGAACAATCTCTCTCTCTCTTCAGCACGCAGCACCCCACTACCAGCAACCCGGCACCCCACAATAAAAAGTCAATACTAATCTCCTGAGCACATATCACCACATTATGTCTTCTTTAATTCTAAAGTTAAGCTAGTATAATGCATTATTTTTATGAGGATACATACGTGAAAGGTCTGTGTGGTGCACGTGCTGTCTCACATAAATGCTTAAAACTGGGTGAAGTAATGTCATAATGCATTACAATTTACTGTTTTGTAATCCTTATATTAACTTGTTGTAAACTTGGGACACAAAAGACAGTCACCTGTCCACTATTATCTAAGCTTTAGCAAACATGTTGGTATGCCACAGCGAGTGGGGACGAACGGTTCTCCTTTCAGGCTTTGCACTTGAAAGGTCACGTACAAGCATAATAATACACAACAAGTTTTGGACTTGTTGTGTATTATTATGCTTGTACGTGACCATTCAAGGCTATTGAGCATTTTTTGTAGATCAGTGATTTGCAAACTTTTTAAAGAGCCACTCAAAAGCAACAACAACAAAAAAAGATTACGCAACACACCTCTCCCGATAAGGATTGATTGACACAGTGTATATTTATCTTGAAGTTGTGTATATTTGTCATATTTATTTGTTTCTCTGTCCTTATTATATCACTGACTGTTTACTTAATTATTTAATTAGATACCTCTTAATAATAATTTAATATTAGACAAGCATTGGTATCCTAATTAGAGAGAGAGAGAGAGAGAGAGAGAGAGAGAGAGAGAGAGAGAGAGAGAGAGAGAGAGAGAGAGAGAGAGAGAAAATGGCACAAATTTTTGGATTTTTTTTTTATCACAAAAATAAATTGTGAAATCCTTTTCATCTTTGATATTCCCTTACTTAATCAATATTAAAGATATCAAAGTTAATTCACAGAATGTTCTTCACATTACTGAGGATGATTTTATGCAGAAATCAGTCAATCACAAAAAATGGGTTTTCACAGACTGGGTCCCATTTTTATGCTTTTGGCAGATACTTAAATGCAAGGTGCATTCAGTACTTTTATATCTTATTCACTGGTAATTAAACCTCTGACGTGGACGTTGCCCCCACCACCAGTTAAGCTACCGGATAAAATAAGAAATATGGGTTTGAAATCAACTTATTTTAGTTCAAGTAATCCTTAAAGCAGAAGTTTCGATTAGCCGTCAATTGAATGTCTGTTGCTGTCTAAAAGAAACATTCATATATTAAATTTGTTTTTTCCCTGTGAGACTTCTCTACTTCCGTTTAAATTTGATGTCATTTTCTGTGATTGAGTTGTATCTGATTGCTTGCAGTTGTCCTGAACGATTGAATGGTAAACCCTGTTTCGCGACCCCGTGCCGTAATGATTTTGTGACAGTGGAACTCTTCTGAAAAGGCAGATGGAGAACAAAGATTTTCATCAATAGGGTAACTTGACGTCTTGGGATTTTCGCATCAAATTCGTTTTCTCTCCCAATCGATTTTGCTGGATTTCATATCCTTCCTGTGGTCGTAACGCACACACAGAGACACATACAGACAGACGCTCGTGCTTCAGGGCTTCTTTAATAGAGCTCAGACTCATGAGACATCTAAACACATTGCAAGCACACACACACACACACATTGGATAGTAGGATGACAGCTCATTTCTAAATCCAAATAAGCATCTAGTTCTTTCAGTTTAAATTGGCTTTCCTTGTCAAACAACAACAATGTCCCATCAATGATGTTTGTGTTTTAAAACTGATTGGCAGAGCACCATGTTTTATTGGCTGGTGGTTGACATATCAGTTGAGTTGGAGGAGAAGACTCAAAACTACGTTTTACAATTTTGAAGTAAATTTGAGGAATGCTTGGCTGTGAAAAACTTTTGGCAAACAACGCAAGGGTGATCTGGGTGATTGCACCGTGTTGTTGTCACCTTGGTTTCGTGAGTGTGGACGGTTACTTATGATGCTTTTCCATTGGATAGTACGGTCCGATTCATTACAGCTCACTTTTGGGGTTTTCCACTTGACAGTACCTGATACCTGATACCTTTTAAGTACGACCTCGGTTAAGGTTTCAAGAGAGCCAAACTGATACTAAAACCAGGGTGCCAGCGGGTCATGGAATTTCTGGAATATCATGGAATTTTAAAAGGTCTTTTCCAGACATTGAAAGTCAGTGAATTTTATATCTTTTTTTGTCTAAGTCATGGAATATTAGGGATTTTTTTGTTGCTTTAAATTTTAGTTTCCATTCATCAAAATGTAATCTGCTTGTTAACTTGTAATGTAAGGAATACCATTTCCGGATCCAAGCCTTGAGCTGTTTATTGGCACAGTTTATTCATTTTACGCATTTGAGCTACATTTTTATAAACTCACGGTGTACAGTACATTATCCAGGCTCACGGGATCTCAGACATAGCTCATGGAAATTCAGCTTTTTAGTCAGTGAAAGTCAGGGAAAAGTCAGAGAATTTAACATTTGACTCAGGCTGCGTCCAAAAACTCAAGGCAGTGACTCGTTGCCGTGCTGTCTCAGGATGCAATGACTTCGGAGGTATGAAGGCAACTCAGAGAAAGACTTTCAGACACACTTCAAAGGCAGCGTGTTTGAAAATAATATGAATATTTATCGGCCTATAGATATCGGTTATCGGCCCCCAAATTTAAAGAGTTATCGGTATCGGCCAAAGTTTCCATATCGGTGCATCCCTATTTGAAATATAAACTGAGAGTGCCTTTGTGGTAACTAATCACATATTTGAAAACTACAATACTAATTTCTCGCAAGAATTGCAATTAAATGGTGTAAAAAGTGAAAATCTACCTTAATTTACACTAAATTTGTGCTCCACTCGCATCCTTGGCCGCCATTTTATTTTTTCGAGCTCGACCAGGCTCGACCAATCACATTCTTATTGTACGCCCATGCATAGGTATCTCAGGAGACAGGAAGTAAACCTAACATTGAATTCGGACATGCCTTGATGCCTTCCTGCCTTGGAAAGCTGCCGCAGAAGGCAGCAATTTAGAGTTTTCGGATGCAGCCATCGAGTGAGAACCCTGTAAAACGTTCTATGTAACACTGCAGATCACTGATTGGTCAGAAATAGGGATGTAAACAATTAATCCATCTTCGATTATTTGTCGATAAAAATTTAATCGATAAAACTTAATGATTGTCAAATAAGCAAATGTGTTGCCGCCTGCGCAAAACACATACAACCGGAGAAAAAAAATGAAGCAAGTGCGCAGAAGTTAAACTAGTCATGATCACAACGATGCTCGAGGCCAAACACACACCTGGGCTTTTTAAAGTCATGCAAAACGAGGCTGGCTGTCAACGCAACAAAATATATAAATAATATTTATTTATGTTTTAAATATTTAGAATATTCTTTTTTTCTTACATTCCAATTTAGTTTCTATATTAATATTTTATATTTTTATCTTAATATTCTTAAAAATCAAAGTCGTGTTCTTAAAGGAATAGTCTACTCATTTTCAATATTAAAATATGTTATTACCTTAACTAAGAATTGTTGATACATCCCTCTATCATCTGTGTGCGTGCACGTAAGCGCTGGAGCGCGCTGCGACGCTTCGATAGCATTTAGCTTAGCCCCATTCATTCAATGGTACCATTTAGAGATAAAGTTAGAAGTGACCAAACACATCAACGTTTTTCCTATTTAAGACGAGTAGTTATACGAGCAAGTTTGGTGGTACAAAATAAAACGTAACGCTTTTCTAAGCGGATTTAAAAGAGGAACTATAATTTATGGCGTAATAGCACTTTTGGGAGTACTTAGAGTATTCCTTTAAAAAGAAGGTACTTGCATTATTATTGTCCTATCTAATTTGTGACATAACATGATCTTAAAAAAATCAATACTATTGACTATCACCATTATTTCTGGGGCAATTAAGCATGAAAAGTAGCTATTGTGACAGGCCTACTCTCAAGTTCTTGAATCTGCTTTTCCTAACAATCCTTCCAAGGCTACGGTCATCTCTGTTGTTTGTGCACACTTTTTCCTTCCAGTCAATTTTCTATGAATATACACAGACAGCTCCTTGTGGAAGGTGTCGATGATTTTCTTCTGGACAACTGTCAAGTCAGTAGTCTTCCCCGTAATTGCAGTTGCATGCACTAAACTATGCTAGGAGGTACCTGCGATTTATCCTCAAAATAAATGAAGACAATCAAGCTCAAAATGAAATATTCTAATATTTTGAGATACTGAATATTAATTTTCTTGCTTGTAAAGTTGCTGTAAGTTGTAGTCATGAGAATTCAAACAAAAAGGGTCTTAAAATATTTCAGTTTGCGTGAAAGGAATCTCGCATATTTGCTTTTTTATTTAAACTACAAAAACAAAGTATTTTTATGATATTCTAATGTTTTGATTTGCACCTGTATGTCTGTAGCAAAGAACCAGACAATTCACTCCTTAAAGTTTAGTATTTAAGGTTAGTTCAACTCATAAAACTCAAGTTTATGGTCCAGTAACTGTAATCCTCGAAATTTCACGATGTCATCCGTCCGTCAGCTGGTTATTTATGAATAGAAGAGCTATAAAGCTCAAGCTCACACCTGGTTATGGGTGTGAAAAGGTTTGTGAAAAGCTGAGGATTAGGTATATGTAGTGTGTCTGTGTGTATGTGTGTGTGTTCATGGAGAGCACATTTGTCCCTTGAGTCTCTGCAGTGCCAGTTTCTGCTGGTGCAAAATCCCTCCTAATAGCATTTGATTTTCTCCGGTGTACACTGAAGGTGTGATTCAGAGAAACCATTTTTCTCCTGTGCACTCATTTGATGCACATTTACAGCTACTGTTTATGTGTAATCTTTAAACAAATGTAAAAGAAATAAAGTGAGGGTTCATGGAAACATGATTCTGTTATCATTATAAAGAGAAAAGAGCGGATTTTTAAATAAAGTGAATAAACTCTTACGGTTTTGAAATGAGTAAAAGATTTTTTCTTTTTGGAAATAAAAAAATACATGGTTACTATAGTTAAACCATGGTTATCACAAATTAACAACGGTTCTGCTAAACTGTTAGAAAAAAGAAATAGTATCCTAAAAATAGTTTCCTGATTACATTAGAGCATTTGCATTTTAAAACGGCATTTTAAAATGAAAACGATCCTCGTTTATACTGGCATTTTAAAAAGAATCTTCATCCACACTATACACCACCATAAACGCATGAAACATGACCAATCACATATCTGGGCATGTGCAAAAAAGTGTAAAATAACTTATTACTCTAATAATAGCTTACCTTTGCGCGTTTATGCAGCCTAGGGGTGTGCGATATTGACAAAAAATCATACCTGGATCCTTTGCCGGCAACTACAACAGACACCATTTTTGAACCTATAAAGATGTGTTTGGGTTGTTCTAGCTCGCCCCTACAACATATTAATATGATTAATAGGTTAATGTTGATGTTATAAGCCAAACAGAAAGGTCTTTATGATTTAAAAAGGAAGCATTCAAGTGAACACTACTAAACAGTAGTGAACTTGAAGCAAAAATAAATGTCAGCAAATGCAAACTTCAATCAAACATAATAAGAGGTGAAGTATAGCTTTAGCCTACAGAAATGCTTATTGATTTAATGCAGGGAGTTCCTCTTCAGCCATTTCACGCTGTTATAGTTCATTGTTCGCAGTTCATATTTATGATCTTATTGTCAATTTGAAAATTTTCGTACGAACTGACAGTATTCTTCAGAAAAACACCAAATAACTTATCTTCCCTTACTTGTCGCTCTTCAGTGTGTGTGTGTGTGTTCCCTCACACGTGTTCTCCGACAAAAAAGCGTGGCTGGCTAAAATATTAAAAATTAATATGATGGTATTTTTTTTAAGTATGCGAGGTCCGTGCACGTCCTCTTCTAGCAACACAGAAATAGCAAGAAGCGCAATTGGCTAAATGAGCATTTAATATTAATATGACGTTGATTTTATTGTTTTTATTAACTTATATTCACAAAACTTATCAACAAAACATTGATTAAAATTAAGAGACAAATTATATGAAATGAAATTCATTTTAAAGTAGCAAACAAACTTAAATTAAACTCGAAAATAATATCTGGCCCATTACAATTCTCCCTTCATATTGGCCTTTACAACGCCCTATATGGCGTTTAAAATGACACAAAATTTAAACAAAACATAAACAACATTACAACAAAATTCAAACCCAACAATACTCAAACATAAATATAAAACAGACATTATCTATAAGGATACATGTTAAAACAATCTGATATAGCGTTTATAATAGCTGGTTGGTAGATATTTACTATTTTTGTCAAAACCTCCGTTGCAAACCTTCATTTACCTGAATAAAAATAATTTTTACTTTGAAAATTATGCGCTGTCAAGTTAACATCAGCTGTTCGTTTAAATAAGACTCCGTCTACGTTCATTTACACTGCAGCGCAACCCCGGAGTTCTCAAACTAAAGCAGGGTCTTCAGCAATTACGAACATATACATTTATGAGGGTCGAAAACGGTGGCGTAGTGTAAAAATGAAAGGCATAAACGTGGCAAAGTAATGCGTTTTAAAAGGTAAACACATGAATGTACACATAGCCTATATGTAATATGTATAGGTACAGATATGTATACTAGAGCCTGACCGATATGGTTTTTTGGGGGGGATACAGGTAACGATATAAATGTATATTATAGGACAGTACACATTTACTACAGTATATTATACTACAGTACTATATTCTATATACAGTACCAGTCAAACATTTGGACACAAATGGTAAGTGAAAAACTTTTGACTGGTACTGTACATAGAATGCACTACATACATGAACAACATATATTTTTATGTTACTTTACCTTAAAAATATAAGTTAAACAATTTCAACTTCAGTTTATACAATAGGATGCAAAATTGTAGGAACCCCTGACAATTTCCATGACTTTCATTTATAAATTAAGAGTTTGGTTCCAAAACGCAATAACTACATTTTGACTATACCAAGAAAGTGACAAGATGAAAACCACTATTTTCTGTTACAAACTTTCACATAGCATCTTTAGGTTATAAAAACATAGAAAATTCGAAACCATAACTTGATTTTCAAAGATTTATTATAAAAAAACGAATTCTTTTTTCCACAAAATGCAATAAATCCATGACAGTTTTTTATTTCAAAATGCTATAAATCTATTAAATCAATGTATAAATGTGCATTCATCTTTACCATTTTATTAAGTTGACTAGTGGTATACAATGATTAAAAAATAAACATTAATGGCATTAACCAAAACACTTACTTTGTGATATTGTCATTGCTGCGGTTATACTTGACGTCGTCGCTTAGCATTTTTCACAGCGATCAGCTGTAAAATGTTTTGGTTCTGCTCGATTTTCGTTGACTTTGAGTAAAATAATGTAAAGTTTTTCATAAGATCCTCTGGGGTCAATGTGTTAGCATGAGAAGCTTGATGCTGTCGGGAGAACAAGCACCCGTCTCCCAAGTGCCTCTCGTGAAAATTATTAGATGTTGATGGCTTACGTTTCTTTCCCGTCACAGAAAACCATCACAGGTTTATCAATGCTATTTAAGTATAATTTTGTTTTGTTTGTTGATCATGAAGTACAAAGTAGATGAGGAAAACTAGGACTCCGTGTACTCAGAGCGCCGCCATTGTATGTTTACATTGCGTGACTGGTGGGCTGTAATTTCAGGAATGGATTTATTGCGTTCTGTAAAAAAGGAGGAGTGGCGTTTATCGCATTTTGGGAAAAAAGGGAGAAAAGATGACAGATTAACACGGCGGATATTGGATTTTACGTAAAATTAAGAATTTACTTTTAACTACTGACCTGATATAATACTGATTTTGGCAGTAACTCGCGTTTATTTATTGGCGTTAATCGCGTTTTGGAACCAAACTCTTCATATATTTGTTTGTTTGGATCAGCAATTTCATTTTGATCTATCAAATAACTGAAGGAGACAGTAATATTTCAACAAAAAAATGTAGTTACCACACTTTTACTAAAATAAAACCATGTTTTTTTTTTGCAAATGATATGGCGTATATTAATAGTATTCTAGTCATCCCTGTTATGAATCATTTTAGCTGGTGCAGAATGGATGTCGTGTGACTTTGATGGACAGCGAGCATGTAGTGACCTCTGCTCGCTCTGGCTAGAGTAAGTGAGATGCTGTTTGCTCATGGACCCTGCTGGGATGTCCTCACGTATACCTGATCTTGAGATATGTTTCTGCACAGCTGCTAATGGTAGTTTTGATCACGCCGTGTATTTTCTTTCAGGTAATATTGAGGTCAAACAGCAGGGCTCCAGAGGTTGTCTATGTCTAATGGTGTGGGTGGACTGTTATATACGACTTTCTCAGGAAACTGACCTGTACTGTACCAAACTCGTTTAAGAAGTTTAAGTTTTAGGTGAAGTGTGTAATTTGTAAAGCACAAGCTGCACTAAAGAGATTTGCAGGATTATTGTTTTCAAACGGGTTACCCTCCAGAGGAAATGAAATATTTTTTTTTAAAGGTTACTCTCTCATAGCACATGAGATTTACTGTAAATGAGTTGTGTTTCATTAAGTATCAAATTTATCTAAATTTATTAGGAAAAAGATAATTAAAAACATACAAGACAATTGTTCAAATAACTTGAGAGTTATTAGCTTTAAAAGAAATGTAGAATGTAAACGAATCTGGATTTGGGTACATTAAATGAGAATGTAAATATTAATAAACTATTAATATAAATATATATCAGGAGAAATTTCTGAGACTAAGGAGACTTTAAAAAAGTTCCCATTTAATGTTATTAATGTCTTGTCAAAATATGTTCCCCATTTCAAAATGTACACCTTTGCACCAAAAGAGTTCATATTAATACTTCAGAGGTACATATTGGTATGAAAGAGTACATATTAGTATCTAAAAGGTCCATTGATACCAAATGTACTCATATGTTTACCTAATGGTACATATTAGGACCATTTTAAGGGGTCACTGGGGCACATTTTTTGACCTTTTTTCTAACAGTATATGTGGAGAATAACACAAAACAATAATAGGATGAGTGAAGTGCTGGATGTTTGAAGGGACAAATCTCTCTAAATAACATAGTACAGTGAATATTATTGTTTAGGCCAGAGGCGATTCTGGTTTAGGCCTTAGGGATCTATATTGTGTAGCTGAATCTAATGTGTTATGGCTCTGAGAATTGTTCCTTGCTTTGAGTTCAAACTTTGCTTGACTGACATTTTTTTTTAAATTAAGCAATTGCATCTGTCTTTCAGTAGATGTATGTCAGTAATAAAGGTGGAGAACAGGCGATATGAAGAGAATGAGCAATGGATCAAGTGGATACCCAACTTATGACCAAAATAGTTTGTTATACAGAAGTGAACTAAGATTTATTTTACACCAAACATTGAAATGCATTAATATTAACAACAGCTTTATAAATCCAACAATATCCCAATTTATTTTATGACAGGAAAATTTAAAGGAATATGAAAAACATCCTGATAATTGACTCACTACCATGTCATCCAAAATGTTAATGTCTTTCTTTATTCAGTCGAGAAGAAATTACGTTTTTTTTAAAGGGAAACATTCAAGGATTTCTCTCAATTTAATATACTTTATTGGACCTCAACAGTTTATAGTTTCAATGAAGTTTAAAATTGCACTTTCAGCACAGCTTCAAAGGCCTCTAAATGATACCAAACAAGGCATTAGGGTCTTATCTAGCAAAACGACGAAGAAAAATGTTAAATATGCACTTTTAAACCAAAACTTCTGATCTTGCACTAGCCGTGTGACGGGCTAGCACGACCTTATGTGTCGTATAGCACATCGATAGGCGACGCACGATGTATGCGAAACTACCGCCCCAGATTTTACAAGTGTGGAGAGAGAGGACCGTTCAGATGTTGTTTTGATACTAATTAATGTCTATGTGTCAGTTTATTGTTTAAAATGGTCCACAAGTGTGTGTTTCACATATGTGACGGATTACCTTTCAACGTGCTTACGCAAATACATAAGGTCACACTTGCACATCAAACGACTAGTGCAAAATGAAAAGTTGTGGTTTAACCTCTCGACGCGCACTAAATTTTGGGCAGGATGACGTCAGTTTTTTTGTTACACTGCTAACAATATCTATATAGCCTACTGTCTACAAACATTAATGATATTAACATTACTATACATCGTTTAAAAGGTCTACGGGTTTAGCATCAGTGTATGGTCTCTGTTTTGAGATGCAAATGCTCCAGCATTATAAATGTAGTATTTTGTGATAGAAGTCCAGCTGACACCATGCAAAATATAAACGGGACTTCTTTCCTTTATGGTGATAAAACGATCGGGAATCAAATCCAGTCTGTTTTAGATGTGTGAATAACTCATTAAAACCGTCTAATAAAATAAATCCAATGACCATTTTTGTCCACAAAGGCATATAATCCATGAAATATAGATTTATAGTCCGTTGTTTACATGAACGAATTTCGCATGAACATCTTGTACGTTGTAATATAAAATAATATAATATACAATCTGAGGACTATTAACGTCATAACACTGTATATGAGATTACACTTTAGCTTCCGCTAAACATATAAACCCGCAGTCAAACTTTGTTTTTAAAAGTAGGTGGGAGTATAATACATAATATCCGAACAGCACTGTCAAATATTGTGAAATCATCTGACTCGCTCGTTCCTCCGATGATTGTATGGAACATACAGTATTGATAGACAGAATGTGTAGCCAACTAGATAACGAAATCCAACGATCTTTGTGTGACATTTATTTCCTGGTGTGGAAACTGCATTTTATATGCTAACATAAGGATAGATAAATAGTAATAAGCACAAACGTGTATGCATGTAAACAAAATACTTTTATTTTGGGGCCTAATGACCTCAAATGTGAAACATAACTTCTTTAGACTTGTGGCTTTGGGGTCATTGCATTTCTAGGTTTCACACACATATTTATCATAAAAATTTTTAGTAATAAAAAAAGATGTTATACAAAAAAAATTTATTCCAAAGTACTTCAGCCTCTCTAACTTTAATTTTTAACTTAAAATTATTTTGAAAGCTGGAAAATGAATCAAAGTGTCTTTTTTCTAATGAAATCATAGTTATACGTATACTTTAAATGGTTTAGTAAAAACAACCATTTCAGTAAAAGTAGGTCTTTTTCATGGTTTGGGTTAGAATGGGGGTGCTTTTCAAGAGGTTAAGAGTGCTTATTTTTTATTTTTCATGTTGAAAATGAACATTGTCCGTTAGATAAATGGTAAATGGATGGTGAACTGTTGAGGCCCACTAAAGTCCACTATATGAAAACAATCTGGGAATGTTTTTCTTAAAAAAAATTATTTGTTTAGTCAAGAAGAAATAAAGACATAAGAACTTGGATAAGATGGGGGTGAGTAAATTATCTGGATTTTATTTTTATGAAAGTGGAATATTCCTTTAAGAATGATGTTTGTCAGCACAGAAAAAAATGTGCTTTGTTTTTATGTATTTCATTACTGCTTACTGTAAAGTTTTGTGGAATTTGTACTTGAGTCCAATTGAAACTAAATACTTTTACTTAATTTAAAAGAAGTAAAAGTCATAATTTTACTTCTAACTTTAATTTTTCAACCATTAAAGTACACATACCCAAATACAATTCAACTACATTTTATTTTCTTGTAATCCCTCAAGTATGTTTTTGGCTCGACATTTGATGTCTTAATTGAAAATTGCATTTATACAGGATTGAAGTGATTATTGAAACATCTTAATTCAATAATTCATGGCTGGATGTCAAAGTGGTGCCCTCAGCATAACGTAGGGTTCATAGACAATTGGAAAAATTTCTGGGGAAGACCTGACCTGCTAAAGAGAGATGGCCTCCATCCGTCTCCGGAAGGAAGTGCTATACTCTCTAGAAATCTGACCAATAGTCTTACTTTTGATATTGTCTGACTATCCAGGCCCAGGTCAGGAAACAGACAGATCGGCTTACCCATCAGTCTGTTAGCTGCCTTGACATGTCAAGATCACATATATCCCAGCACATAGAGCCTTTTTTAACAGAGTACCAACACATCTCGACTGTGTCTGTTCCTCGAACAAATAAATACAGAGCACCGTTTACCTCGTCTCGTACAAATCTTATTAACATAAAACTAGAACATAATACATTAACAGATGAAACTCAAATGTTAAAATTCGGCCTTCTTAACATTAGATCTAGGGGTGGGCGATAAACCGGTAGACATAATTAACCGGTAGAAATTTGTCAACCAGTAGAGATTTTGGACTATCGTTTCTATCGAGGTTACGCGCTCACGTCACGCTCCTGTGCGCGTGCTCGCGAAACGTAACGTTTGTACACGTATTTAAGCACTGCAGTTTTAAAACAAGTTATTTTAAGCAATTGAAACACAGACAGCAGATCTGTATGCGTGCGTTCTTTATGTGTGTCAGGAGCGGAAAAGTCGCGCAACCGCTGCTTTTTCTGTCTGTGAAGAGCGCGCAAGTCGCGCAACCGCTGCTCATTAAGCTCGTGAGAATTTTCCGCTTTATTGGCCTTAAATACACATATGCGTCAAAATTCCCGTCTTTGCAAGCATCCTCATAAACATGACCAGTTAGGTCTTAAGAGAAAGTAAACAGCTAAAAGAGAAAGCGCATGTGTAACAGTGTTTTGGAGAGGGACTTTGGTCTTAAAGGGGAAGTTACCTAATTTTGCTCCTGTCTGTCACTCGTGTTAATCAAACAGCATTGAGAGAAAATCTCTCACTGCTCCTGATTAAATCACTTTTCTACCTTAAATAAAAATATATATAGGCCTATACATACATGAATAATTTTTTATTATCATTCTTATATCATTGACTGTTTATCTTCAGAGAGCTTGAGCTTTGTTTGTATTTATCTTCTTTCTATGCTTGTATATGTTTTTTTGTGAGAATTATGAACATTTCTATGGTATTAAAGATTTAAACCTTATTAAAACATAAAAAAAAAACTCTACCGTGATACATATCGTTATCATGATATAAAATTAATCCTATCGTGATAGAAGATTTTGGTCATATCGCCCACCCCTAATTAGATCGCTTACCAACAAAGAACCAATTATCAATGAAATAATTACTGACCAAAACTTAGATGCACTCTGTTTAACAGAAACCTGGCTTAAAGCAGACGATTACACCAGTTTAAACGAATCCACCCCACAAGACTATTATTATAAACATGTTCCTCGTCTAACAGGGAGAGGGGGTGGTGTAGCTACAATATACAATAAAATATTCAAAGTAAACCATAAATCCAACCTAAAATTTAATTCGTTTGAAATAATACTGTTAAATATGGAAATAACTGATCGCAACAACAAACGACTTTCGTTCATTTTAGCTACCATATATAGGCCTCCAGGCCACCACACAGATTTTCTAAAAGAAATAGCAGACTTCCTATCTGAGCTTACAGTCACTGTAGATAAAGCTCTTATCGTTGGTGATTTTAATATCCATGTGGATAATCCAAATGATGCATTAGGACGTGCGTTTATGGATGTTCTAAATTCTCTCGGCATTAAACAAAACGTGTCAGGGCCCACGCATACTCGGAATCACACACTAGACTTAATTCTGTCACTCGGACTCAATATTAATGACATCGAAATATCACCCCAGAGCGATGCCGTTTCAGACCATTGCCTTGTGTCATGCACAATACTTCTAGATAGGACCGCTCAGTCTACAACATGCTACAGATTAGCCAGAACAATAATTTCCACCACTAAAGATAGCTTTATTAGCACTCTTCCAGACCTGTCTCAAATGAAACATGTAGCAGATAATCGTGAAGATCTAGATATTATAATAGAAAACCTGAACAACGTCTGCTCTAGCACGTTGGATGCCGTTGCTCCCATTCGAAAAAAGAGAATCAAAGAAAAACCGCCAGCTCCATGGTATGACCATCATACTGCAGCCCTTAAAAAATTAGCTAGAAAAATGGAAAGAAACTACCGAAGCACAAAGTTAGAGGTATGGCGTTCAGCATGGAAAGAGAGTGTTCAACACTACAGACAGGCTATTAAAACGTCTCGGTTACATATGTAACCCTCGTTCCCTGAAGGAAGGGAACGGAGACGTCACGTCGTGACCGACGAATTGGGAACCGCTTCGCGGGTGACCTATCTGCTTCGAGAACCTTTAAAACGCCAATGAACTTGGCATGCAGATAATTGCATCTGCCGGCGCCGCCCCGCCGCACAGCTATTTAATGAGCGGCAGGTGCAGTTATCAAATCAGCTATTTTTTTGCTGAGAAAGCTGGACAGAAGGAAAGGGTCCGGCCGATATCAGCAGTGGAACAGCAAACTGTGGCGACGGGACGTGACGTCTCCGTTCCCTTCCTTCAGGGAACGAGGGTTACATATGTAACCGAGACGTTCCCTTTCAGTCGGTCACTACGACGTCACGTCGTGACCGACGAATTGGGAATCCCTACCAAAGCGCCACTGAAGCTGACCCTTCCAGTGCCTGCATAAACCCTCCGACTCTCCTCTTTAAGGGAACGGAAATGGGGTTGAAGCAGAGGCCGGTCACTACTTGTTCCTTAACCCACGATAATGACTAGGCGAACTGGGAAGCGAACTCGTCAGGCGGGACTAAGATCGCTGCGGAAGAAAAACCCTCTAGGGGTCTACCACTAAGGTGATGGATAAAAAGACACGAGGTCTATAAAAATACACTCTCTTAGCAACACTAGAGAGGCGCGGAACGAACTCCGCTAAGGGAAACGTGGTAAATCATAAACTTTCCACGGAAATACTCACAAAGAAACCACTAGGGGGCGCAATGTGGGCGCTAGCCTCACCCAGATAGTCAAGAATACATCTAGTGAGAGGCTGGCAGCCGATGCTCCGCAACATCGGTCACCAAGCGGTGGAAAAGACAAAAAACATTTTTTGTAACGTTTTTGCCTTAATGGCCTTCCATAATGGTGCGGTTTCTGCGCAGCCAAAAAGAAAGGCTCCAAGCCGACACAGGAGCCGTTCCTCGATGTTCTCACTGATCTGACGAGAGAACTCGAGAGGATACCGGCTCAACACGAACACTGTAGAATCTAGTGAACGTATTAGGTGTCACCCAGCCAGCAGCTCTACAAATATCTGAAAGCGAGGAACCACGAGCCAAAGCCCAAGATGAAGCCACGCTTCTGGTTGAATGGGCTCTCAAACAAAAAGGGCAAGGAATGCCCTGTTTCTCATATTTCAGGGCGATTGTGTCTACAATCCAATGAGACATCCTCTGTTTAGTGACAGCTTTCCCTTTCTGCTGACCACCGTAACAGACAAAGAGCTGCTCTGAGGTCCGAAAGCTTTGAGTGCGATTCACATACACACGTAGTGCACGTACAGGACATAACAAAGCCATAGCTGGGTCTGCCTCTTCCAAAGGCAGTGCTTGTAAGTTCACCACTTGATCCCTAAAGGGAGAGGTGGGAACTTTAGGCACGTAGCCCGGCCGGGGTCTCAGTTTAACGCTGGATTCAGCCGGCCCGAACTGAAGGCACGAATCGTTGACCGAAAATGCATAAAAATCCCCTATCCTTTTAATAGAAGCCAATGCGAGGAGCGTCAAAGTTTTCATAGTGAGAAACTTGACGCTCACCGTCAGCAGAGGCTCGAAAGGGCAGTGCTGAACTTTCAGCACCATGGACAAGTCCCAAGGATGAATAGAGGGAGGCGCGAAGGATTCAGCCTCCGTGCCCCTGTTAAAAACCTAATGACCAGATCGTGCTGACCCACAGATCTACCGTCTATAGGTGCGTGATGCGCGGATATTGCCGCGATATCTACTTTAATAGTAGATGGTGACAGCCTCTTCTCCAAGCGGTGCTGGAGATATGAAAGCACAATACTGATCAAGCATTCTCGGGGGTCCTCTCGCTGAGAGGTACACCAAACAACAAACAGGTTCCATTTCAGCGTATACGCCTGTCTCATAGACGGTGCTCGCGCTGCAGCGATGGTGTTAGATACCGCCTGGGGTAACCCACCTAAAACCTCCGCGCCCCGTCCAAAGACCACACATGGGGGGTTCCACAGATCGGGGCGAGGGTGCCATAATGTGCCAAGGAGTCAGCCAGGGAGGGACTGTCGCGAGGAGAGTGAACTCTGTAAAACCAATTCCTAGTTGTCCGGTACGGCGCAACTAATAGAATGCGCTCCTCGTCCTCCCTGACTTTGCACAGTGTCTGCGCAATAAAGCTTACTGGGGAAAACCCCGCGGCCAGCTGTGTGCCAGTGCATCCACGCCGAGTGTTCCTTCGGATAATGAATAAAACAGGCGACAATGGGTCGTCTCTGAAGAAGCAAACAGATCTAACTGCGCTCTGCCGAAACATTTCCAAATCAGCTGAACCGACCGGGGGTGGAGTCGCCACTCGCCGGAGCGCGCTGCTCGTGAGAGCGCGACTGCCGCTGTGTTCAGCGACCCCGACCTGTGAATGGCACGAAGAGACCTCAGATACTTCTGACTCCAGAGGAGGAGAGACGGGCGAGATGCGACAGGTGACGAGAGCGCAAATCGCCTTGGCGATAGATATGCGCTACAGCCGCAGTGTTGTCGGTGCGCACTACATCTTAAGCATCAAATCACGTTGACGAAACGGACGAGCGCAAGATATACAGTGCACAGCTCGAGGCAATTTATGCTAATGTCGCTGGAATGTCGAACAGACCCCCGAAGCGACGAGCCCGCCGTACGTGGCTGCCCACCCCGTGGTAGATGCATCTTTGCCAACAATAGCATGCCTGGAGACCTCTCAGTGGCACCCGCACCCTGAGAAACGCTGGGTCTGACCACGGGGTGAAAGTGTGACGGCATCTCGATGTAATTATAATACTGAGAAAGCCGGTGAGCCACGCTCTCCTCGGGACTCGGTCATAAAGCCAACACTGAAGCGGTCTCATATGGAGCAGCCCGAGCGGTGTCACGGCCGCGGCTGCTATCATATGCCCCAGAAGTTTCTAAAATTATTTCAGTGGAACCGCAACCCTGCCTTTAAATGTTGAGGCAAGCCAGAATTGACTGAACACGCGCTTCTATGAGACGTGTTGCTAAAACGACCAAATCCCGTTACTTTCCGAGAAAAGAGATTCTCTGCACGGGGCAAAGTTTACTCTTTCCCCAGTTGGCCTGAAGACCGAGACGAGCGAGGTGTTTAAGTACACGATCTATGTGTGTGCACAGCATCTGACGAAACTGAGCTATTATGAGCCAATACGCCAAAACGCAAACACCACTCTCTCTCTCAGGGGCTGCAGTGCGCCATCCGCAACTTTCATGAAGACACAGGAAAAGAGAGAGAGAGAGAAAGCCCGAACGGTGAGACTTTGTACTGATATGCCCTCCCCTCGAACACAAACCGGAGAAACGGCCTGTGTTGGGGGAGTATGGAGACATGAAAGTACGCGTCATTCAGGTTGAAGGCTGCGAACCAATCCTATGGGCGGATGCATTAAAATATGCTCCTCTGCGTAAACATTTTGAACAGCATTCTGTGAATGTGAATTCTGTGAATTCTCGATTCAGTACGCGCAGATATAGGATCGGACGCAACTCGCCACTCTTCTTGGGTACAATGAAGGGCTGTAAAGCCCCGAATTTATCTCGGCTGGAGGGACCGGCTGGATCGCGTCCTTTCGCCAATAGGACAGCAATCTCCGCACGCAGTACGTGCGCATCGACAGCCTTCACCGTGGTGAAGCGAATGCCTGAATATTTGTAAGGTAGCCGGGCAAATTGAATGCGTAACCGAGACGGATCGTGCGTAAAAGCCAACGCGACGGGCTGGGAAGCTCTTCCCAGGCCCCCAGATACCGAGCGAGAGGAAATTACCGGCACGATGTGTGTACCCGTGGCGAGCGGAGACGGGGAGCTCAACGACGCGTGCTCTTTGGCCGCATTGTGAGATGTTGTGTGTAATGAAACACTCACCCGAAACCGCTGATGGATGCTGAGCAAAGGCTCCTTTGTAGATGTCCCGCTCGATACATCCGCTGGCGAAAGAGGAAGAGGAGAACTTAGGGTTTTGAGCCCGTCCGAAACTCCTATATGCCTCCAGTGATCTGGAGAAAGAAGAGGAATTCGCTCTTTGAGGTTAGTGGGTGCCGATTGAAGTCGGCGGAACACAAAACGAAACCAAGGATTCCCCACCCGGCCCTCCTCCGGGGTGGGGGGGAGAATGATGCTTTCACCATCTCCTGAAGAGCGATCCTCTCCATCTTCAGATCGCCCGACTCAGAGCCGCTAAGTTTCATTTTCCACCTCTGTAGCGGGCTGAGTGGGCGGGTGTACTGCTTACGACAGGTTCCTCAGAGCTGCCGGGATGAAGGAACAAAAAAAGCCGTAGCAGGACGCCCTCGGCGAAAAGCAGACCAATATACTGACGTAACGGAGGGGGCAGCTAGGCTCCGACGTGGCATGATGCCTCAGTCTGCTCTAAAGCGGCCGATCATTGTTGGACACTCTCAGCCGCGTCGCCGAAATGGCTGGTCTTAAAATTGAACATTTAGGACGATTATTAACGACCTTCTTAATGCCCGCAAGACACAACCAGAGATGGCGTTCCTGGACCACCGGGGGTGGGCATAGCACGTCCGGCGGCCTGTGGGGTGAACCCAGTCGCACGTAGCGCCAGGTCAGAGCCACACAGGATTTTTTAGTTGCCGGACCGTGACCTCACCTGTGCAGATCCTTCAGTGCCTTAGCCTGGCGGACCTGCATCACGCCATGGCGCGCACGGCAGAGGCCGCCTCTCACAAGCCCGTGGGTCTGTGAGGGGAGGGAGGCTGGTCTCTTGGAGCAGCAACCTTAGCGGCCCCGCCGTCAGGAGAGGTGAGAGGTGATGGCTGAACGATCGGTTCCGGGAGGAAAACGAGTTTTCCACAACCGTGTCAACCAACATGCACCCCGGGAAGAAAGGCACAGAAGGTCGGGGCTGTTCTTGCAGTCCTGAAGTGCCAATCATCTAGGCGGGACGGTGCGGTGGGGGAGGAGCTCTCCCCTCCACGCAGACCGTCTCCGCGCTCCCGAGCGTACATGGCCGCCACTCGGGGTCGAGCACGGGAGCCCCTACCCAACCCGAAGGCGGGAATGGGTCCAAGTCGGCGACCGAATAGACGACCCCCTCTCCGATGCTGTGACAGACTTAGAATCCTCGTGAGGACTGAAAGAGGACGAGAGCGCGTAGACCACGCGCCACCCCTCTCTTACGGCACCTCTGGCTGTGGATGGGGGTGCTGAGAGTCACTGGACGAACCAGCTAACCGATTCAGCACCGTTTATACGGAGATAAGATTTCCGGAGTTTTGCCACCGCATCTTTAACGGGGCTCCGCAACAGAAAAACGGGGGTAACGTTCCCGGAGGTACGAAACCCGTCTCCGCCATCCAAGAGGTTCATGCTCTCTTAGGAGTATGAACCCTCCACGATCGCAGCCTCAGCATGCACTCTTGCGCACGAGAGAAAACGATCGTGGCCACCCGGGGACCCATACATTTGCCGCATCCAGAAACACGGACAGAAAGACATCTTTAAAAAGACGCTCCCGTCTCAGTGCAAGTGAAATGCTGTCTTTAAAAAGACGCAGAACACCGCAATACTCTTTTAGAGGAAATACTCTTTTAATGTGCTGATGTTGATGAAGCACACAGGGGAACGGCTACGCACACACTCAACTAAGAGTGAGAAAAAAGTCAAAAAATTAAAAAGAGAGGTGGAACACCCGCGAGCCTCCGCTGAAATGCCTTTGCCCAACCAAATCGAACACGCAGAGTTCTCCAAAGAACAGAGAGTAGCTTCTCGTGAGCAGTCAGTCTGCCAGCTTTCGAAGCTAAAAAGCTGATTTGATAACTGCACCTGCCGCTCATTAAATAGCTGTGCGGCGGGGCGGCGCCGGCAGATGCAATTATCTGCATGCCAAGTTCATTGGCGTTTTAAAGGTTCTCGAAGCAGATAGGTCACCCGCGAAGCGGTTCCCAATTCGTCGGTCACGACGTGACGTCGTAGTGACCGACTGAAAGGGAACTGCCAGAGCTACCTATCTCAGTACGCTTATTAAAGAAAATCATAACAACCCTCGTTTTCTATTTAGCACAGTTGCGAAACTGACTAGAAACAAAGAACAAACAGAAACCAATAGTAAACTCCAACACAATAGTGATGACTTCATGAACTTTTTTACTAACAAAATTATGTTTATTAGGGAAAACATAGAAACTACGCAAGCAGCCATCACTCTACCCAATAGTACATTTTCCACTAGATTACCAAACGAACATCTTGAGTCATTTAATCCTACTACAATAGAAGAGCTCTCTAAACTAGTAACGTCATCCAAATCATCGTCCTGTATACTAGACCCCGTTCCCACAAAATTACTAAAAGAGGTATTTCATGTAGTGTCAGACACAGGACTTAATATCTTTAACTCATCTCTAGAATTAGGATACGTTCCAACAGCTTTCAAACTAGCAGTTATTAGACCGCTCATTAAAAAGCAAAACCTTGACCAGGGAGATCTTAATAACTTTAGACCAATCTCAAATCTACCTTTTCTTTCTAAAATATTAGAAAAAGTAGTGGCAAGCCAGCTACGCACATTCGTAGAAAATAATAATACATATGAAAAGTTCCAATCAGGATTCAGGCCCCACCATAGCACAGAGACAGCGCTGCTTAGAGTTACAAATGACCTCCTATTAACATCCGATCGTGGTGAAATCTCAATCCTTATATTACTAGACCTTAGTGCAGCCTTTGACACAATAGATCACACAATCTTACTCAATAGACTAGAAAACTATGTTGGCATCAGTGGTCAGGCGTTAGCCTGGTTCAGATCGTATCTAACCAATCGATATCACTTTGTTTATGTAAATGAGGAAGAGTCATATCACTCCCCCGTTAAATACGGCATACCTCAGGGATCAGTTCTAGGCCCTATCCTATTCTCGTTATATATGTTACCTCTAGGAGACATTATCAGGAAACATAACATAAGTTTTCACTGCTATGCGGATGATACCCAGCTTTACATCTCGTCGCATCCTAGCGAAACCCACCAGTTTTCTAAGCTAACAGACTGCATTAGTGATATTAGGGACTGGATGGCACAAAACTTTCTTATGCTAAACTCCAATAAAACAGAGATACTTATTATTGAACCGAATCGCTACAAACATAATATGTCAGATTACAAGTTGCCCATAGATGGCTGCACGGTGGTGCCATCTTCCACGGTTAAGAATTTAGGCGTAATGTTCGACAGCAATCTATCTTTTGATAGTCATATCGCCAACATCTGCCGCACAGCATTCTTCCATCTTAGAAATATCTCAAAAATACGCCATATGCTGTCTGCATCAGATGCAGAAAAGCTTATACATGCTTTTATGACCTCTAGAATAGACTATTGTAACTCGTTACTCGGGGGATGCCATGCAAATCAGGTAAACAAGCTACAGCTGGTTCAAAACGCCGCCGCAAGAGTGCTTACTCGATCTAAAAAGTATGACCACATCAGTCCAATTCTGGCATCTTTACATTGGCTACCAGTTAAATATCGTATACAATTTAAAATATTACTAATCACCTACAAAGCCTTAAATGGCCTAGCGCCTTCGTATATTAAAGAACTACTATCAGAATACAATCCATCACGTAAACTGCGCTCACAAAATTCTGGTCACTTAATTATCCCTAGAATATCAAAAGTGTCTAAAGGTGGTAGATCCTTTTCCTACTTAGCCCCTAAGCTCTGGAATGATTTACCAAATAATGTTCGAGTATCAGACACAGTCGATCAATTTAAATCTAAACTTAAGACATTCTTCTTTAACAAAGCATTCACATAAAATGTCCAGTAAATGTACATTTCCCGCAGTAGTTAGTTTGTCTAGAACAAAGCATTCACATACCACATATGGGTAATATACTATTGCCGCAATAGTTAGCCTGTCTGGAACCGAGCCGACTTGAACCACTATAATGTTTGACACTTGCATTGCATGCGAACGGCCCCTACGCTAATAGAATTCTGTTTTTCTCTCCCTGTCTCGTCCTCAACCACGAGGACCATGAGACAAACAGACCCAGTTCCGGTTGCTGTGAAGATCATTGCATCACTGATCCACTGGCTGTCCTTCAACGTGATGACCAGCCGATGCCCGACCAACGACCACCGGCTAAACCAGTTTAATTCGCCTACCCGCCTCCTATCCCTACCGTTTCTATATATATATAAATATATATTAATTCCTCCCAAGGGTTTTTGTCCTTCTAGGACTTTTTCCCATTGGGTTTTTTTTCCTAGAGGGTTTTTAATCCCAGGGAGAGTCAGCCAACTTTGGCTTAACTTAGCACTTTACAGTATACGTTACATTATTAATATGCTCGCTTGTACGGTTTAACCGCTTTCTCTACTTCTTATATTATCTATTGATTTTCTGTGTTCTCCTCTACATCTTCTCATGTAAAGCTGCTTTGCAACAATTAACACTTGTGAAAAGCGCTATATAAATAAAATTGAATTGAATTGAATTGAATTGAATATCTACTTGCATTGTTGGCACTGCTATTGCGCGTGTAAGCAAAATCATTATTTTCCCCACTGTTCAGACAATGTGACTTATTTCTGCTTTAGAGAAACAGATACTGATACAGATACTGCTGTCACTTGTGCCTTGGTCTGCTGTTAAAGAAAGATAATGTTTATTGTAACAGAATGTAAAGGGTTTTAATGAATGGTAAGAGTGAAATAACCTGCTTTGTTTTTGTCAAATGTGTAAAGAAATAATATAATGGCAGATTTTTATGTGGGATGAGATCAAATATGCCATCCAAAGCCCTAAATAAGGTCTAGGGGTGGTGTTTCTATAGTGGTTTAAGCTATTGGATCTCAGGGAGGATTTATAATTTTGTAATTTTATGTGAGGTTGAAATAATTTGTAACACACCGAAGCATAAAATAAAATGTAATTATCTTTGTGGAGAGAAGAGAACTCATCCAACCATACAATAACACATCCTGATATTATGACCTTTACATGCTTACATTATCAGCCTCTCATGCTGTACACGGTATTTATGATTAAAGAAAAGGTGTTTATAACTAATTCACATTTATTTATTTACAAGGATGTAGTTATTATTGTATACATTTATTTCTGCTGGAGGCATACATCTGATACACCAAAGCTTTTGTGTTACTATATTGCTGTTCTCCAAAAGTCAAATTTGAAAGAAAAATCTTACACAGCCTGTTGTTTTTTTATTCATTCTCTGTGACCATTCAATCAAGGTCCAATAAGGACATAAAAGCAGCATAAAATTGGACTATATGACTCATGCACTATATTTGAAGTCCTTTGAGGCCAAGCAATAGCTTTGTGTGATAAACAGACCAAATTTGAAGTGATTATTCACCCTCAAATCAAATCTATGCAAATTCAGGCAAGTTATTTCTTTAATATTTTTTATAATAACCTTTTTATTAAAGCAATAAGGCTCTCTGGGTCATGCTATATTGTGAATATAGTCATGGTGAAAGGGATTGCAGTGCCCTTCAACCATGGTTACACAATAACCACATATTATTTATTCATGAGGAAAACATTCAGAACCGTGTGTGTGTGTTTCTCTGTCAGGCACCGTTCTCGTGGAAAACATGCAGATCAATGGTCGAGCACAGGATCCAGATCGAACCATCTCCTTGACACTGCTGAATAACTATGATTACTGGGTTATCCTTGACTCGGCATTGCAGAGACTGTATCTCAACAGCACCGGACGAGTACTCGACCGAGACGTGAGTAAACACATGCTGTCAAATATAACACATGCAATTGTTGTCCTTCATCTGACACGAAAATAAATGCCGTGTGTATCTACAGTTTTGACAGTAATCAGATTTAAAGAACATCAGTTAATGGGGATGTTTGCACTTCATAAAGATGTATTATGGACTTTTTGGATATAACAGAGCTCACTCACGGTCACACTAGTAGTGCCCTCTTGGGTAGAGGTCTTCTCGGGTCCAAAGAAATGTAACCGACCCGAAATGATCAGAATCACTTTTAACCCGAGCTCGACATGCATAAATCTTTTTTTAAAAGAAAGGTCCGACCTGAGAAAACCCAACACAATTTGACCCAGTGGCAATTTTTTTTAACCCAACTGGACCTGAATGTAAACGGCACTAACGGGTGTGCAGTCTGCATTTCCGCACGCACCATTCATACAGAAAGAAACCTCGGTGGCTTTGCAACCAATTTGGCCCACTGCTCCATTCATTTTGATTTGTTATCTGAAGATGACACCAAGATAATCTTTACAGTGTGCATTTACAATTGATTGACAGGTCTGGCTCAACGCAAATTAACCTACCGCCAGCCCCACATGTGACAAACGCTCTTGGCAAACAGAGAGGGGGGTGTGGAAAAGGAATCAATGCACACACGTGAGATAGTTCGGATCTTCTCGAATCCGTTCAGCCAAAACACATTCATTTTAAATTACCCCTTTTTCAAAACTAAGTGGAACGGTGAAGACCAATAATCTGTGGTGGTAGTTACAGTGACTAAAGTAGTTTTAACATGAATGTTTTTAGCTTAAAATGTCAAAAAGCTGTTTTTAAACAGGTCTATACGTGCATGATGTAGGTCACAAAACACGTGAGAAACAATCAGAGTTGACATCAAAAAAGCTTAATGGAAAGACTAGGATGCTCATGAATTCTGAAAAAAAAACGTATGTAAACAAACATTTTCTATCCAATATAAAGAAATGTGCATGAACTGAGAAGGAAACTGAATAAATCTTTACTGATTAAATCTTCTATGCGTTCCAAAAATAGCCATGTGACTTTGCCTTTTCTGTTGTTAGTGAGGCGCAATGAGACGGCATAACGGGACTAACCAGCGGATAGATCTCAGTGCACAGCGTCTGAATGTTGTTTTAATTATATTTCTTTTTTCTATTTCATTATAAGTCTTTTCTTTAGCTCATTTGTATCCATGCTCTTAAGTATAAAAACGGACAATGGGTCTCATTCACTAAGCATGCCTACACATGAAATTGTGAGTGAAATATGCGTGCAAACTTTTTCACAAACAAATTATAATTTTATCAAAAACTTACGTAGCAAATGTCTTATAAATGTACGAAAAATGTAAGAATAACTAATACCACACATATGCAATAATCACGTATGCTATAATCAAATACTACGCTCATTATAATGTATATAATAATTTTAATATATTATATTACAAGATTTTATATCATTTATAATACTGCAATATTTTTTATTCATATATTTCATTATTATATACATAATATTATTCCTTATTATATAGGCTATTATTGTTAAATAAGATGCATGTAATGACATATCGTAACGCTTTGTTTTCTGATTTTTAAAATCTCTATGAAAGCCTGTGCTTAACTCATTCCCCGCCAGCCTTTTTTTTTAAAGTTGCCCACCAGTTTCACAAAATGCCTTTCAGGAAAAATTTCTTCTAAAAATATATAAACATACAGACCCTCTGCTTTCAAACAAACAAGCAATCAAATTGGATTATTTTTTAATTATAATTTTTTTCTCTGTTTATAAACTCTTAAATATAGTTTTTTTCAGAAATATTTGTTTAGCAAAAAGCTGAAATAATTGCATTTTTTGTGAAGGAATTTTTATGATTTTTATCAAAACATACACGGAGTGTAAAATAAATAAATAATGTTTTGCTTTAGTTTTTTTTATTGAATAGAGGGCCATCTAGTGGATAATTGCAATATTACAGATTACGATAAAAACTCATCAGGAACAAATTTTTTCATGCAAATGTTTTCTCTTAAAGGGACAATAAATAGGATTTACCCCCATAGTGGTGAAATTGTATTTTGCATTTAAACGAATATTGCTCTCTAGCGCCTCGCTTTTCTAAATGCGTTTTGCAACTATGTAATCACTGATTTCCTTGTCCGTTTCAGCTGGTTCACGTGTTCTGAATGAAAACGCGTTGTGGCAGGCTAGTGCTTTTTGCCCTCTCTGCTATTTTAGTTTATCAATACGGCGGAACGACATGGAAGCCTCCTTGAACTTACCCGTTCAACGTAAGTAAAGACAAGAAATTCTAAGCTTACAAAGAAAATTCAGATCACTGGCAGAGGTCATTTGACACCAACGAGGACATATCTATGGATAAAGACATTGATTTTGATTAATAAAACACTTAAAACCCTACTTACTGTCCCTTTAATTGTCGTGATAACTCGTTAATGGCGGGGAACGAGTTAATGCCTAATTTAAACGTAATGTAAGAAGTCCAAACATCCATCACCTGATCCAGGCCTTCTGTTTGAGTATAAGAAAAAAAATGTATGTGTGTACGCATGTGTTGTGAATTCGTTTTAATGAGAAGTTTTAAATACAAAAACGTACGCAATTATTAGTGAATGAGACCCAATGTCTCTTTTGAAAACACATTGTAACTTCCATATATTTTTCGACAATCTAGCCCTCTTTATAATGTCTTACAGACCCTTATACCTTCACCAGAAGTCTGCTCTGTGCTGGTTGTTTGTTTGAAAAGGTATATGTGCTGGTGACAGACTCAGAGAAGGTCTTTTAATGACACTATTGGATGGTGATTACCGTTGAATACCTCCTGCTCCTCCTCAAACAGCTCTGTGGGATTCAGACACTTTACTCAACAGCTCGACTGTTTGTTTTGTGCTGAGCACTTGAGTCCAAACACCATTATTTATCCAAACGCCCCGGCGCAGTCTTGACTCTAATCGCGTTTGTCTTGTTTCATTGTCACGTATCAAGCGGTGTTCTGACTGAGTGCTTTTATTGATGGTCATAGTGGGCGGTCCTGCTGCTCCATGCCTTAAAGGTGCCAAGGAATGCATTGAACAATCCGGTAAATTGTTATTTGATTTCTACATAGAAGGTCTGTGGCTTTATTAAGTGCAAAAAATACCCAAAGACTGGTTTACATGTCCATTTAAAACCCTAGGATTTGGCCTTTGAATGAAATGATCTTTTATGACCTTATTTGAAAGTGACGTGAATAATAATGTTGATCTCTTCTCTGATTGGCTGTTTGTCAGAGCTGCTCCTTCAGTAGCTCTGTGTGTGTGTAAACAGATCTTATGTTTTAGTCTGTATCAGATGAAGATACTGAATTTTAGGAATAATTAATAATTCAGAGATTGTTAATGAGACCTGCAAAACGTAACTGTAATGTCAATAGTAGAACTTCATTAGTATTAGTATAGCATTAACTAGCATTTAGCTATTACTCAGCAATCGAGAATTTGTTTTTAGCATAGTAACAACATTGTAATTAATTTAATGTGTAATTTATTGTTGGGGGCATACATCTTGACTGTAACGTCATAGTCTGTGTAACATTAAGATTGGCTTGTTTTCTAGCTGTCTTTTGCATGCTCAAGGTTTACATAAGAAGGAGGAAACAATCATGTTTAAGGCTCAAGATAAGTCATTACCATGTTCAGAACTCTTATTATTTATCTATGCTTACGTAAATACAGTTTTCCATTCTACCGCATCTTTAAAGGGACAATAAGTAGGATTTTAAGTATTTTATTAATCAAAATCAATGTCTATATTCATAAGAACGTCCTCTTGGTGTCAAATGACCAATGATCTGACTTTTCTTTGTAAGCTTAGAATTTCTTCTCTTTACTTACACGGGTAAGTCCAAGGAGGCTTCCATGTCGTTCTGCCATATTGATAAACTATAATAGCAAAGAGGGACAAAAAGCACTAGCCTATTGCAACACATTTCCACAACGCATTTTCATTCAGAACACGTGAACTAGCTGAAACGGACAAGGAGATAATTGAGTACACAACAGCTATTCACAGCTTGTCAGTCCCTTCAGGATTTCGTGACTTTTTTGTGATTTTTGCGATGAAAATTATTAATTTTGTGGTGGTAACTTCCAGAAATTGAAGGAAAATATGAGATTTTTTCTAAAATAAATAAATAAATATTAAGTCAACAGTCAGTGATGAAATAAGAATAGAGAAACAAAATGAAAATATGACAAATAAACACAACTTCAAGATACAAATACACTGTTTGTTTTTTTATTAACATGTCACACAGCTGGGGCGCATGATGATTTAAGGAAAATTAGGAAAATGTCATTACGATAATTAGCCGTTTCAGCCACATAAACGTTTGATAAATGTTTGCTATGAATAAGAACATATGGATCTATCCTTAACGCGAGAGGTGCGTCATATAGTCTTTTTTTTAAGGTCGCTCTTTAAAAAGTTTAAAATGACTGACCTACAGTAATGCACAATAGCCACAAAAGTCCAAAACTACATTTTACCCTAAACTCTGTGTTTACTTGTGTGTTATTATTATGCGTGTATCTGACCGTTCAAGTTCAAAGCCTAAAAGGAGTTTGGCCCACACACGCTGACAGGCGGCATGCACACGTTTACTAATGCTACCACTGAGATGATAGTGGTCAGATGTCTTTAAGTTCCCAATAACTTACTTTAAGGACTACAAAACTGTTGTAATGCATTATAATATTGCTTCACTCGGTTTTTGGTACTTTTGTGAGACAGCAGGTGTGCCACTTTTCACGTATGTATCCTCGAAAAAATTATACTAGCTTAACTTTAAAATTAAAGATGAGATACCAGTAATGTAGTGATATGTGCTCAGGAGATTGGGATTGACTGTTAATTGTGGGCGCGGGGTTGATTTTTCATGTGTGTTCATGAGCCAAAAATGTTCACCAAGTTGTGTACTTTGTATCATGACAGAATAATAGTTAATTAAATAAAAGTTATAAGACCTTTTTTAATTTCTGCCATTATTTTACGATAAAATAACAAATTATTCAGGATCGCAAAATAATGCGACATGTTGATGATCAACAAAAGTTTTTTTTATTTTATTTTACTTTACTTTTTTTTGTTTAAATGTAGCTTAAAAAATTGATTGCAACCACTTACCTTAAAAAAATTGAGTAAATTGAATGAATAATTTTTTTCAGTGTGATCGCAGAATTATGACCTTAAAGATTTGTGTTTTGATAACAATAGTGTTTTTGAATTATTTTGTTTGAATCCTCACTTTTCACTTTATAAAGATTTTTATATGTTTTCTCTTTCAGCCACCAAGTTACATCACCACCATTGTCGTTCAGGTTCAATGCACCAATGAACTTGTGGGGACAGTTATTCTGCATGAGGTACGGATAGTGGTGAGGGACAAAAATGACAACACGCCCAAATTCCAGCAGCCCGGTTACTACGTAGCGGTAAATGAGGTGAGACGTGTGCGGTGTCCTGATTTTTAATCCACTGATACAGAGTATCTTCTCTGTCTTTCTCTGTTTTAAATCTGCTTTAATTATAATTTAGTTATCCGTATGCATACATTAAATATATTTACAGTTCTTAAAAGCCAAAGCTTGCTACTAAACTTTGACGTGTGGGACAGAACAGAAAGAGAAGTCGGCACATATAAAGTCATTGTATAGTCGGCTGGCATACGACATCAGTTATTCAGATGTGAAATCATCTCGTCTTGGCCTCAGCTCAAATTTACACTTACCGTTCTGCACGCACACACACATGATTGACCCTGCTCTCCTCAAGTACATCTGTGATGACTATTTTTAACTGTAATGGTTTCCATTTACTCTGAATATGTTTGAATATTTTCTGTGAATATCTATGTGTTGGTGGTGTGTTAAAGCTCCATTTCTTTATGGCTGTCAGTCTGTCTTTTCTCCTTGAAGTCAAATATGCAGTCAGACTTTTCTCCTGCTCTTCTCCTTTATGCAAAATAAGAAAATTTATAGTGAAGTTAGGGGACAGAAGAAGGAGAGTATAGGGGCTATTTGCATCTGTGGTTGGACTTGATCATGTGACCCAGACTGTGGTTTTAGATCTAAAAGGTTTTTTTTTGGAAAAGCAGTGCAGAGATAGAGGGGTTACGATGCTAAATGTGTGTTTTTTGTTTAAAGGATTTTTCATTAAAGGACAACTTAAAAGGTATAGCGGAGGATTTTCTCGAATTTTAGAAAAGAACCGCCTTCTCCACTTTTAAAAAAAATGCAATTGCACAACACTCTTGATTGACAACTAGGAGGACCAATAGTCTTGATGATCCACCCGGAAATTGAAAATCCTCCGCAATACCTTTAACATTGGAAGATAACAAGGAGATAATTCAATTCAATTCAATTTTATTTATACAGCGCTTTTCACAATTTGGTAATTGTATCAAGCTTTACATTAATAGAATCAGTGAAAAGCACAGAAAATCGACAAATAGCACAACATAATACACGATAGCACAAGCAGCTAAATTTGCTGCGGCTATAAATCAACATCAAAGCGAATGTATTACTAATGTAACGTATAGAAGTTAAGCCCAAGAACGCTGCCTCCCCGGGTTGAAAAACCCCCTAGGAGAAAAAAACCCCGGATTTTTTAGCCGGGGAAGCTGTATATATATATACATTGAAACGGATATGGAGATTAAGCGGAGATTAAACAGATTAACCAGATAACAAGGCCTTGTTTTATTTACTGTTGGTTACTAGGTTACCACTACCACCGTCATTCCCTCAAACAACTTGCACCTAATTCGCATTTGTTTGTTTTTATTTTTTTTGCGAATTTTGAAAAGATTCGCTTCACGTTTGGATGGAAACCCCACTAGAGAGCTGAAGACAATGTGGCAAGAATAAAGATACTCACACAGAAAGAAATCCTAGAGGAAACCAAGACACAGCTGGGTTCTTTGTTTTTACCTGCAGGGTTTATCTCTAAATAGATTAGACCACAATAATAGACTGGCATGAAAAAATAATTCAATGGCACAGCAGTCACCACGAGCAGCTGTACAGAAATCATCCGGACATTTCAGAATTTTGAACATCAATTTGTGACCTCGCTGTTATAAACTAATATAAATATATATAATATAATAACCGCAGCTAAAATCATTGTTTGTGATTTACTGTTTTCTACATAAACTCATCCTACATAATGTAAAAATATAATCTTGATATCTTTGATATTGCCTGGGTAAGATCTATGGAGGACCACAAGAGTCATGCAAAATGTAATAAAGAACTTTAATATTTAATAACTGCCCGGACAATAAAAATACAAAAACAACATAAACAATCAATAAGTTCATCATTTTAAATTGTATTTATAAATTCTTAATTAAACAATGGAATTTCAAAATGTATCTCAAAAAGAGATTCAAAAAGAGAAATAAACAACTGGATTCACAAATTGAACCACAAATACAGGTTTAAACTAGGCATCAAAAAGGGCATTTCCGTCTAACATTTCTGTTTTCATTTCCTGATGGTTCTCCTTAATCTTTTCGCTATTCGATTTGCTTTTCGTTTTAACCTCTCTATTTAGCTTTTCCGTGACTCTTTGGGTTCTTGCAAATGGTCAAATGAGAAATGCAAATGAGCTATGGCCAGGTTGATGTAACAAGCTCGCTGATTGGCTCTGATTGTACGTCATGCGCAGATTTGTAGATCTCGGATGAGGACCCAAAGAGTCACGGATAAGGAATAAGGAGAACCATCGGGAAAATTAAAACAGAAATGTTAAACGGAAATGCCCTTTTAAATGCCTAATTTAAACCTGTATTTGTAGTTCAATGTATAAATCCAGTTATTTATTTCTCTTTTTAAATTGCTTTTTGAAATACATTTTGAAATTCCATTATTTAATTAAGAAGTGCAACATATTGAGTCTTTTATGTTGTTTTTGTAAATTGTTATATGAATTTGAACTATTTATTAATGGATTAATATTTAATTTCTACATTATTTTTATAATCTCACTTTTTATTGCCTAATAAAATGTTACAAAATGATTTTTTTTTGTAACTTTGTCTATTTTTTATAGATTAATTAATGAATTTTTAAACAAATGTATTAATTGCTATTTTTATTGTCCAGGTAGTTATTAAATATTGAAGTTCTGTATTACATTTTGCATGACTCTTGTGGTCCTCCATAAAGATCATGTCAAAGATTGAAATCATTGCTTGAAATCAAAGTTTGATGCTCCAAATCTCATCATTAGATTACGAGACTTCAGCCTGGATTTCATAGACAGGGTTATATTTTACAAGCATCACTTCACAGCAAGAAGGTACCCGGTTCGAGCCCCAGCTGGGTCAGGTGACATTTCTGTGTGGAGTTTGCATGTATTTTGGTGTTTAAGGGTTGTTCACACTTTAACTAGGAATGCACCGAAAGGAAAATTCTTGGCCGAAGCCAAATAAAATGAACCAATTTTTTTTCCCTAATTATTTCTAATAATTTTCTCACCACTACACAAGTTATTTTCAGAATGTTCTTTTTACTATATTTATTTCACATTTTTAATTTTTTTTAATTCCAGTTGTCATTACAAGATTAAAAGGAGATAATAGAGGAAAAAGCACTTCATAGTGCATAGTGTTCAGGATGTCTTGATTTAAAATGATAAATGAACCTTGTATTGCTGTATGGTTTTGCATATTTCTCAGACACTTTAATATGCTTACCAACATGTTTGCTGCATTTGCGCGGTTCTCACTCTGCGCTGGTTACTATTTTATCACGCTATCAAATACATCATTGTTCGGTTTATTCAGTCTGTTCACTTGTTCGGCCGAACATCGAAAATGAGTTTTTTGCTATTTTGGTTGCCGAAATTTTTTTAACAAAAACTATAATGATAATTATATTAGCATCCACATCGTTAGCGTCCACCGCTCACATGCATATTTCCTGTCATTAAAACTTTTGCAATTGTTTACATGTCACTGAATTTGTAAATATGCTGTTGCATTCACACAGCGGGTATCAGAGCATGTGAGCGGAGCGGGAGCGGAGCGTTGAGCGGTGCGGTAATATTTCCATCAGAGCGCAGAGCGCATTTCCGAAAATTCCGCTCCGCTCGCTCAATACGCTCAGCACCGCTCGCTCATCCCAGAATGCCCTTTGGTAATTTGCTAGTTCGAGAATCTGTAAAAACGGCTAGCAATAAGTTATGGAGTTGAAATATTGTTTTAAGGAAGTCCCCAGCCTTATATATAAATGAAAGAAATGAAACTAAGATGACAGAATAACTGTAGCATCGTCTGCATCTAGATGCAGTTTTAAAGATTAAAATAACTTTAATCCAACTGATCAACACAAATACAAATATATTTGTAGGCCTACATAATATAACTGATTGCTTACCAGCATTAAAACCACTTAAAATAAAAACATTTATAGTTCTTTGTGTATGTACAGCGGCCACTCCGTGGATGAAGCTGTAGCCAAAAACTCCGGTGCCTTTAGTCTTAACTGACTGAACACTTGACTTACCTGGACATTTAGATATTAAATTGTTTCATCAACAGTATCTGCGTGGAACATTATAAACATTGATGATAATCTGCCGACTCGACTGATTCAGCACATCCTCTATTTTACAGAGAGTCCGCTTAATTAACGGCTTTTCGTTCGGTCCGCGTGAGCTAAACATTTTTGTTCTGTAATTTGTTCTCGTATAGGCTATATTTCTACATATTTTCGACCATGTAACATTTGGGATAAAATGTAAGTTGTTATAGAGAGCATTTAAGCTTGTTCTTGTTCTGAAATGATGAAATGTTTAGTCTGACTAAAATTATCTATCCAGATTAATTTAGCCAAAATAATGATTTATTCGTTATATAGATACATGTTCATTTATCTACTAATATACTATTGAAAATGCCATAAATAAATATTCTGTATTGCATTCATTTTGTACATTTACAGGTTCATAAATACTGTCTAATTTTAATTTCTTTAAGACACTGTGTTCTGTTTTTACCGATGCAATGTAAATTCGCACTTAAAAACCTTCTTGTTAAGAAATTGTTCTTCAATTTATTTTAGTTTTTTCAAATAATATATTTATATAATATTATAGTTTGTTAATCTTTTTCTCATAAGGGGAAAGAATTCTTATAATATTTCGTAATTACTTATTACATTTATTATAACTTAAAATTGTGAATTAGTAAAACATGTGGATGTCGTGGAAACAAATTGTTAATTTGAATTATATCCGTATCAGTTAAACTAGGTCTAATAGCCAACACACAACTGTACATAACTGCGATTTATCAGCTAATACTTTAATTAAATGCAATTATCCAAGAACGTCAGTACAGAAAACAACTAGGCTTACTAAATATTTTTTTTATGTCGGAGCGGGATCTGAGCGGGAATTGGTTTATTTGCGAGCGTGAGCGGAAAGTTAACGGATCGCTTGCTTGGGCGGTGAGCGACTGAGTGGAGCGCTTGAACAGTAGAGCGGAATATTTAGCGGAGCGTCACACCGCTCTGCACCGCTCACATGCTCTGGCGGGTATAACCAGCAAATGTGCTCAACACGCTGCGTTTTGCATGACACTAAACAGTGAATTTAGTAGTTTGTGTAGTAGTTTGTGTAGTAGTAGTTAGTAGTTAGTCAGATATTTTAACTCTTTGGCATAGTCAGTATAGTAGAATTTAAAGCTGTACATAGTCAAGTTGTTTCGGCCGCTTGTCTCACCTTGTCACAAGCCGCCGCGCGAGCCAGATATGGGGAGGTGGGTTTTCCGGACGCACGTTCAAACCAACTTAAACTTAAACTTGAAACAAAATAGGATCTTCTATCCTTCTAAATAAGCTACAACTTAAATATCTATTTCAAAATGGTGTATGCATATATCAGTGTAAATGTAAACAAAAGGTTTAAATTTTTCTTTTACTATGTGGTTGCGTGAGTTTGTGGTCAAAAAACTATATCGCTCCCAACTGTGGCAAACGCTTCCTTTCTAATGCAATCCCCTGGCTTCACTTCCTGTCTCCATATATGGAGTTCCTGGAGGTGTCATAATGCAAAATAAAAGTGCCAGCAAAGGGGAGGGGTAAATTTAAATAAAATAAACTGAAGATTAAAATGGCCCTAACACAAGTGTTCCCAACGATATTGTTATTTATCTTTATTGTTATAGTTGTGGTGTAAACTCCGCTATTTTTTTCCAAATAAAACGATTTTCAAAACGACATTTTTTGTAGTTATCTTTATAATGTGAATGGCCCTTTACTCTGGGTACTCCGGTTTCCTTCCACAGTCCAAAAACATGCAGGTTGAATTAATTGGAAAAACATGTGTATTGATCAACTTGTATATGAATTAACCGTTTCTCGCAATGAATATAGCCATAGATGTTGAAAAGGTGTTCAGAAACACTGCAACATACAGTATTATGCTTATTGATGTTTAGTTTCTTTACTTCGATTGCCTCAAAAAAGATGCCACTTACATGCTAAATTTCAACGATTGGTTCATTAAACTAACTAATTAAAGTAAGATAAATTAAAACTCATTTTAGCGACCTGGCAAATGTAACTTTTTTCAGGTAATTATTCTAAATACTTTAAGTCATTATGCACACAAAACATTGCATTGAGACAGCATTACAGGGTCACAGTGAATTATGGATACTGTATGTTGTGGCTTCTTTTGTCTTTAGCTTTGAAACCAATAAAGCCACTGACAGAAGGGAAGACCGGGCGATGGTAAATTACATTTACAGCTCTTTAGTGTGACCTTGAAAGTAACGAGAAAGAGGAGACTTTCATTAATGTTGCACAGTACGTTTAATGTTTTATTGATGAGTTTCATTTTTGAAAAAATTAGGTTCAGATGAAAATGTCACAGTAACTCTAGAACGACCCTAAACTTACTTAAATATCAGGGCTTATGCCTTGATCTTTGTTTTTCTTTGTATTTTTTTCTTTCTCTCTGTCCAGTCTTCTTAGAGGAAACAAAAGCAGCACACACATCTATCTGGGTGTTTGTGGGTCACATCTGAGGCCTGTCAGAGTTGATGTGTTGTAGCAGAAGCATGTATTGAGTGTGATGTATGTTTCATATGTTTGTGTTTCTCTTCAGCTCACTCCAGTCGGTACCACCATCTTCACCGGCTTCTCAGGAAGCAACGGAGCCACAGACATTGACGACGGACCGAATGGACAGGTTGAATATGGCATTCAGTACAACCCAAATGACCCGGTACTTCATCTTCTCACCTTGTAGTCATTATCTGTAATTAATGTTTTAATGAACTCTTTCCCCACCAGCATTTAAAAAAAAGTTGCCAGCCAGTGCCAGCATTTTTTATGATTTTCACAAAAGTTTAATGCCTTCTAGAAAATGTTCTTCTTTAAATATATAAACATAAAATATATCAAGTGAAAGAAAAAAAAAAACGTTTTATTCTTACCTTCATTTGTTCTCTTTTTATCACCTTTCAAATATGGGTTTCTTCAAAAATACCAAATGTTAAGCAAAAAGCTGAGATAATTGCATTTTTGTGAAGGACTTTTCTTAGATATTAGATTCAGAGCAATGATCAAAACATACACAGAGTTTGAACTGTTTATCCTAAGGGGATACTTTTGGGTTTTGTAAGTTGGGTAAGAGGGCCACCTGGTGGATAATAGTGGAAATATGGATTGCTGGAAAAACTCGTCATTTGCAAGGAAGCATTTTCTCTTAATTGACAAGTTAACTCCTCAATGGTTGGGAAATAGTTAATTAAAGCAATGAACACTGAACTTTCAGAATGTTATATTTCATTTAAATTTCTCTCTCTCTCTCTCACAGATGTCGAACAGGACCGTGCGGATTGCTGGGACTCTGTCTGGTAACATTGTGTTGGCAGAGAGACTAAATTATGAGGAGAGAACTCGATATCTAATTATAGTCCAGGCCAATGTAAGATTATTAAAACACATCATTCACTGTATCATAATATGTTTTTAATGTTCCTGTATCCTTAATGACTTTACAAAAGACATTCAATGCTTCAACAAATCTTTCAACTTATCCGCGCTAACTTCATGACTCACCGTTTGCAGCAGTTTATGTTAACTCATTCCTCGCCAGCCATTTTTTGAAAAGTTGCCCGTCAGCATTTTTGGGATTTTCACAAAATCCCTTCCAGGAAAATTTTCGTCTAAAAATGTAAAAACATACAAATATATCAAATGAAAGAATAGACCCTCTGCTTTCAAACAAGCAAACAAAAAACTGGGGAAAAAGTTTCATCCTATCTATATTTTTTTCTCTGCTTATAAACTCTTAAATATGGGTATTTTTCCTTAAAAATAGTTTTTTTAGCCAAAAAGCTTAAATAATTTCATTTTTGTGAAGGAATTTTGGTGGAGATCAGATTCAGAATGATTATCAAAACATAGAGTTTAAAATAAGTAAATAAACGTTTTGGTTATCACATCCGCGCTTACTTCACGACTAGCCTTTTGCGGCAGTTTAGGTTAACATATCCGCACTAACTTCACGACTAGCCTTTTGCGGCAGTTAAGGTTAACATATTCGTGCTAACTTCTTGACTAGCCTTTTGCGGCAGTTTAGGTTAAGATATCAGCGCTAACTTCATGACTCGCCTTTTGCGGCAGTTTAGGTTAAGATATCAGCGCTAACTTCATGACTCGCCTTTTGTGGCAGTTTAGGTTAAGATATTCGTGCTAACTTCATGACTCGCCTTTTGTGGCAGTTTAGGTTAAGATATCAGCGCTAACTTCATGACTCGCCTTTTGCGGCAGTTTAGGTTAAGATATCAGCGCTAACTTCATGACTCGCCTTTTGAGGCAGTTTAGGTTAAGATATCCACGATAACTTCATGACTCGCCTTTTGCGGCAGTTTAGGTTAAGATATCCGCGCTAACTTCATGACTCGCCTTTTGCGGCAGTTTAGGTTAAGATATCCGCGCTAACTTCATGACTCGCCTTTTGTGGCAGTTTAGGTTAAGATATTCGTGCTAACTTCATGACTCGCCTTTTGTGGCAGTTTAGGTTAAGATATCCGCGCTAACTTCATGACTCGCCTTTTGTGGCAGTTTAGGTTAAGATATCCGCGCTAACTTCATGACTCCCCCTTTGCAACAGTTTAGGTAAGGATATCTGCGCTAACTTTATGAGGCGTCTTTTGCGGCAATTTAGGTTAAGATATCCACGATAACTTCATGACTCGCCTTTTGTGGCAGTTTAGGTTAAGATATCCACGATAACTACATGACTTGGAGAGAGTACGCAGCGCGCTAATGCAGGGTGTGCAGATGTGTGCGCACGACAAAGACACGGAAAGTCAAGTATACCACGCTACCTTTTACTCTGCGGGGTCATATGCATCCTTTCAATCAATGCACGCGTTGTCAGGAGGTCATGATGATGTATCGTCGCATCGATATTTTGAACACAGCACTAGTCTACATGACTACATTCAGTACTGTCTACCCTGTTGTATAGGTTAAAAAAATAACCTTGTCTTTTTGGTCAATCAATTTGTGCGGTTGCCCGTTTGCACAATGCAGTTTTTTAAAATTCCAGACACTTCCCTCTATCAGTCTCTGAATAACCGGCATCCTGATTCACTTCCAAACGCATCCCTACAGCCTGACGTGAGCCGCATTCACAATTAGCTGCAGATCCATAGAGAAGAGCGTCTCTGTTAGGTGGCCGGACCCCAGAGGCAGTGCACGACTCAAATAAATGCTTCAATTCAGGGCTCCTTCAAAACAATGCAGTCACTTCATAATGTCGGAAACAATGGAACATTTTTTACTGAGTTTATTGTGTTTATGTCTATTGGTTTTACTGAAGCCTGATTGGAGGAGAGATGCAGGACTTGTCTATGCCAAATGCAGTTTATCTCAGAGCAGTAGATTTTCATAGAGGCATGCACACGCTTTAAAGATGTTAGGTTTAAATTAATCTATAGGTGGCTCAAATATGGACATTTTCTGGGTTCATTTAACTTAACTTTTGAGTTTGTCTATATTTTGATAACTTAACCATGGATTAAAAAAGCAGTATTTTTAGTGTTTATCTAATATTATTTCATTTGAGAGGTTTAAGGGTTAATTTCAAGTTTAAGATAAGTATTGAAGTATTGTTCTTATTATTAGTATCATCTTATTCTCATATTCTCATGTCTTTTTATTTTCTCTCTCCAAATGCAAATCTGTGAACTCTGTGAACATTGCATCTAAAGGTCTGTAACTATGGTAACATCCCAGCTTTTTTCCAGGACCGGGCTCCGTTTCCAGGAAGTCGTCGCACAGCAACCACCACACTAACCCTGGATGTTTTAGATGGAGATGATTTGGGTCCCGTATTTCTCCCGTGCGTTCTGGTTAACAACACTCAGGACTGTAACCCCGTCACATACCGCGTGGCCATTCCTGAGCTCACAGACCCGGTAAGAAGTCAAGCAGAACCTCTGAAACACAGTTAGGGCTGGATGGGATACAGCCAAATCTCACCGGATGAGCGCTGTTTTAATCATAATCCTACCCCAAACCTAACCCTAAAACCTTAAAGATTTCTCGAGATTTTGTCCGCAGCTGTTTCCCATCTAGCCCTAAACTATAACATTTCTGTATATGTTTGAAACTGGGTCAAAAAGAGGACAAAGAGTGATTAACCCCAAACATGCTTTTTTAGCTGGTTGACTTTTATAGCTGATATAGGTCTCTTAAAAATAACTAACTTGTTTCATTCTTTTAAAAAAATAATATTTTTTTATTGCATTCATACAGACTGCTAAACTCTTAAAGGGGACGTTTTCTATGTTTAAGTAAGTCTATGTTTCTAGAAAATATGAAAAAGAACAACCCAGTAACTTAATTTTGGTAAACCATTCTCTGCAAGCATGTGAGAAAATATGTCATTGAAATTTGGCTCCCCTTGTGATGTCAGAAAAGGATAATTCTGCCCCTTATTCTGCACTCCAACCACGGCTTTTGCCATTTAGTGCAGAGATCAGCTCATTTGCATTTAATTCTTTCGCCCCATTGACGAGATAACTCGTCAATTCAGAGAAAACGCTTCCCTTCCCATGACGAGAATTTCTGGCTTTCTGCAATAGCACTATTATCCACCAGGTTCCACAACTTATAAAACCTGGAAGTAGCGCCTCACGTGAAAGAGAAAGAACTCCGTGTATGTTTAAAAGATCACTCTGCATCTGATCTCTATCAAAATTCCTGGACAAAAAATTTATTATCTTAGCTTTTTGCTCAAAATTGAGTGTTTTTGAAGAAAAGAGAACAAGAATGTAGAAAGGATTTTTTTTTTAAAGCAGAGGGTCTGTTCTTTCATTTGATATATTATTTGTTTATATATTTACAGAAGAACATTTTCTGGAAGGCATTAAACTTTTGTGAAAATTATAAAAAATGCTTGCGTGCAACTATTTTTAAAAACGCTGGTGGGGAAAGAGTTAAATGGACACACCTTGCTCATACCTACAAAGTGGCATTTTTAACATGCTATAATATTTGAGCTATATATATATATTTGAGCTATATATATATATATTATTATTTATATATATATATATATATGAAGAGCTCTTTTCCAAAACGCGATAAACGCCATTTTAAAAAAAATGAGTTTGTCATGTCATTTGGCTGTGTACTGAAACTATTCACTGCTCCATGAACGCTTCATGCCAAATCACTACATTTCCTTGTTAAAATGTAGGTACAAGATGCCGTTCTTTTCCAAAACGCGATAAGCGCCGAGTCTATTTTTAGCCTAAACGCGATTTATCCTCTCGACCAATCAGAACTCGATGAGCGTTCGACGCAATTCAATGGCAGCGCTCTGAAAAGATGATTGTTTATGTTCATTCATTCATCAAAAAGGATTAATGTCATGTTAATACATCACCCGGAGAAGGTACCCGTTTGCAAGGCGATCTTCATCAAAGTGTTTGGTATGTACAACTTTCGTTTCAGAACTGGCTCGTTTAATACCGTTTTGTACGTTCGCGATAAAGTTGAATTCCTGTGAAGAAGCCTGCTAACGTAACATGAAAAGTACTGAATAGTTCGATAGCCTGCTGATAGACAGACTGGCGTTTGATACATTGATCAATGTCGTGCAAAAGTACAAAATGTGGCTAGTGACCAATGAAGGGACATCTGTAAAGTTGTGCTGGATAGGACATTATGAGCGCGTTGTTAGGGTATGTCATTGAGAACAGAACGAGGGGAGCTCGCTGTGTGTGCGTGTGAGGTTAATACAAACTGTGTGTAGACGAGAGAGAGAGAGAGATGTGAAATATATTAAGCAAAAGAGGTTCCTAACGCCCTGCTAAGGAGAAAACTGAAATGGTGGAGGGAGTAATAGCAAGTTAGTTATGTGTAATTAGGGTTTCGAGCACGAAGTGCTGAAAACCTATTGTATTTGTCTGTTTTTAGGGTTTTGAGCACGAAGTGCTGAAAACCTATTGTATTTGTCTGTTTTATTAGTATTATTAGGGTTTCGAGCACGAAGTGCTGAAAACCTATTGTATTTGTCTGTTTTATTATTATTATTTTTCCGCCTTAAAACGCATCGCCCAGCCCAAACCGTAAGTTGTAGAAACTTGCCACTTGGTCAACTGGTTGTATATTAGCAGGCTACTCAGATACAGTGAATCAGCCAAATCGGCCCATAGGTGGCGCTATAGCAATGCCCGACGCGTTGGGCATCATAACTCCTAAACCGGACATCAGACACTCAAGTGTTTGGTATCATTGTAATCCCTGGCTGCAAGCTTAAAAAATGTATATCTCCGATTTCATTTCCGGTATGCAAATTTTTTCGCTAATTTGCATAATATGCATTTCAAGCCAAAATGAACTAGTCCTAGGTTTTTCGCCCGATCGGAATCGTTCCAATGCAGGAGAAATCTGTGGAGTGAGTAGGTAAATAATTATCGAACGGAATTTGAAATTCCGCTTCAGGGTCACTAGGGAGCACCAAAACTTAATACAGGAAGTAGCCTATCGTCACTGAAATGGCTATAACTCGTAAACGGTTTGAGATATTTTAATGAGGTTTGGTACACATATGTACCAGCTCATTCCGGGATCACAGTAAAAAAGATGCGGATTTTGGCCACTAGGTGGCGCTGTAACAGGCTTGAGATCGGGAATGGCTATTACTACACAACCGTTAGCCCGGTACACTTAATATGTTGTATTGTATGTCTTTGTGCAATGTACCATGAGGGTCTAGAAGGACATTGGCGTATCTTCAAAAACATGGCCGTCGTCGGCCAATGAAGGTTGAGGACTGATTTGACAGGGTTAACAAAGGTCGATCGGAACGAAACGCACTGTGCTTCTTCGTGTACTGCTCCTGAAGGCCTGTAAGAATTTTGGTGTCATTTGGCCACTAGGGGGCGTAATACCGTATTTCGGTGCCTGTATCACGTGACGTTTGACGTACACAAACAAACATGACATCATATGATAGATCGGCTCATGACGAAAAACTTTGCCTCTAGAAGCGTTGCTGTCAATCAAACGGTTTGTGAGTTATTGGCGATAACGTTCAAACATACTTTTGCGAACTAGTCCTTGGTTTTTCGCCCGATCTGAACCTAACCAAGGTTGATTGATTCTGTGGAGTGTGACTATAAATAATTATCAAAAAAAATTTGAAATTTACATTCAATCACGCAAGGAGTGGCCAAAAACCAAACTGGGCGGAGCTTAAAACATTAAAACGGCCATAACTCGAGAGTCGTTTGAGATATCATCACGGGCCTTGAATCATATTTGTAGGCCATCGGTCTAAGGCCGTGATATAAAAAGCTCGCCGATCGGACACTAGATGGCGCTATAACGGGGAAAATGGCACTAAATACTGTGATTATGCAATGGTTACAACTTTCACGCCTATAATTTTATCTGTGGTCAAGAGATTTTCATGGGAGTTGTTTTTTTATCATCCTGAATTGTTTCCAAGTCCTACGATACCAAACATACCAGGTTTTGCCTTACGGTTAGTTCTGCACTGCAAAAATTGTGCTTACAAAACATGCGTGAATAACTCCGCGAGGGTTATTCCGATCGACTTGAAAACACCACAGGAAGAAATTAACTTTACCTTCTGAACAAAAAACTCTATTGGCGTTATGTTAAAATTTCCATCAGAAATGGCCGAAAATTGCAAAAAACGAAAAATTACATTCATTTTTTGTGTTTTCTACACATAAATGGTTATAACTCCGCTATGAAATGACATTTTTCTACCAGATTTGATATGCTGATGTCTGAGCAGAGTCTGAGGCAATACAAAGAAAACTGTTTGCCTACACCACTAGTTGGCCTCATAATTGAACAAAACCTTTGACATTGAGTAAGCCTAATGGTCATACAATTGTTTCTTCACTAAACTAAAGTGAATAGCCGTGATACTAGCTACATGTAACACAGTCATGACCCGAGGTTGCATGCACGAGTTTGACATAGCGCCACCTAGTGGTTATTTGTTATTTTCACTTAAAAATACTGCAACCTTACATCTAAAATCATGAGTCATCATAGATTGTGCCTTTCATGGCTTTGAGTATAATCATTGGTGGATTGCAGTTCACTCCCTAGCAACCAATGAGAATACCCTAGCAACCATTTAGCAAGAGCTGTATCTCAGTATCAGAACATCTTAGAGACATGGGGTTCGGCTATGACGACAACTATGAACAAGTGTGTCTGGTAGCTTACTTTTCATCATTTATTTTGTACAATGCAGCAAATCTACTCAGGCATGCCCTTAAAGGTCATAAGATCCCAAATCGCTTGAACCCAAGCGAATGACTTCACATTAAGCACGTGACATGTTTGTCCTATAGGTGCACGTGTGTTTAAGCATACATAGTCTGTATGAACTATTTCTGACCATCTCTTTCGTTTTTATGGATGCTGGATCAGCCTGGTCGACGACGTCTGACATCTTTGATGTGCTGTCCACTGTAGGTCTTTGCGGTCTGCTGCACTGCTGTTTGTGTCGTATATGCACGTCTGCAGTCTGTTTGAACCATTGATGACCATACCATGACTCAATGGCCTTTTAGTTAAACTAAACACAGCCATTTCTGAAATGTATGTTTCCGTATAAATCTGAATAACTAATTCTCGTTAACAAATTATCCTTATAACTTCACATTAAGGACATTAAATGTTTGTCTTATAGGTGCACATGTGTGTAAGCATAAATAGTCTGTATGATCCGTTTTTGACCATCTCTTTTGTTTTTCTGGAGCGAGGTGGTCTATCATTCATTGTGTCTGTATTCGGGTGCAACTCCTCAGCCTGGTAATCAAAGTCTGACGTTTTTGACGTGCTTTAATGCTCGAAACCCGGCAATTGCTGCTTGCAGCTATATTTATTATTATGATTATTATTATTATTATTATTATTATTATTTTTCCGCCATAAAACGCGTCGCCCAGCACAAACCGTAAGTCGTAGAAACTTGCCACTTGGTCAACTGGTTGTATATCAGCTCGCTACTCAGATACAGTGAATCAGCCAAATCGGCCCATAGGTGGCGCTATAGCAATGCCCGACGCGTTGGGGCTCATAACTCCTAAACCGGACATCAGACACTCAAGTATTTGGTACCATTGTAATCCCTGGCTCCAAACTTAAAAAATGTATATCTCCGATTTCATTTCCGGTATGCAAATTTTTCGCTAATTTGCATAATATGCATTTCTAGCCAAAATGAACTAGTCCTAGGTTTTTCGCCCGATCGGAATCGTTCCAACGCAGGAGAAATCTGTGGAGTGAGTAGGTAAATAATTATCGAACAGAATTTGAAATTTTGCTTCAGGGTCACTAAGGGGCGCCAAAACTCCATACAGGAAGTAGCCTATCGTCACGTAAATGGATATAACTCGTGAACGGTTTGAGATATCTTAACGAGGTTTGGTACACATGTGTACCAGCTAACTCCGGTGTGACAGTAAAAAAGATGCAGATTTTGGCCACTAGGTGGCGCTATAACAGGCTTTAGCTCGGGAATGGCTATTACTACACAACCGTTAGCCCGATACACTTAATATTTGCTATGGTGTGTCTTTGTGCAATGTACCATGAGGGTCTGGAAGGACATTGGCGTATCTCCAAAAACATGGCCATCATCGGCCAATGAAATTTGAGGACTGATTTGACAGGGTTAACGAAGGTCGATCGGAACGAAACGCACTGTGCTTCTTCGTGTACTGCTCATGAAGGTCTGTAAGAATTACGGTGTCATTTGGCCACTAGGGGGCGTAATACCATATTTCGGTGCCTGTATCACGTGACGTTTGACATACACACACAAATATGACATCATATGATAGATCTGCCCATGGTGAACAACTTTGCCTCTTAAAGCATTGCTGTCAATCAAACGGTTCGTGAGTTATTGGTGATAACCTTCAAATCCTACTTTTGCGAACTACTCCTAGGTTTTTTGCCCGATCGGAATCGTTCCAATGCAGGAGAAATCTGTGGAGTGAGTAGGTAAATAATTATCGAACAGATTTTGAAATTTCGCTTCAGGGTCACTAAGGGGCGCCAAAGCTCCATACAGGAAGTAGCCTATCGTCCCTAAAATGGATATAACTCGTGAACCGTTTGAGATATCCTAACGAGGTTTTGTACACATATGTACCAGCTCACTCCGGGATCACAGTAAAAAAGATGCGGATTTTGGCCACTAGGTGGCGCTGTAACAGGCTTGAGATCGGGAATGGCTATTACTACACAACCGTTAGCCCGATACACTTAATATTTTGTATTGTATGTCTTTGTGCAATGTACCATGAGGGTCTAGAAGGACATTGGCGTATCTTCAAAAACATGTCCGTCATCAGCCAATGAAGGTTGAGGACTAATTTGACAGGGTTAACAAAGGTCGATCGGAACGAAACGCACTGTGCTTCTTTGTGTACTGCTCCTGAAGGTCTGTAAGAATTAAGGTGTCATTTGGCCACTAGGGGGCGTAATAACATATTTCGGTGCCTGTATCACGTGACGTTTGACATACAAACACAAACATGACATCATATGATAGATCTGCCCATGGTGAACAACTTTCCTCTTGAAGCGTTGCTGTCAATCAAACGGTTCGTGAGTTATTGGTGATAACTCCTATAGGTCCTATAGGTGCACGTGTGTTTAAGCATACATAGTCTGTATGAACCGTTTCTTACCATCTCTTTCGTTTTTGTGGATGCTGGATCAGCCTGGTCGACGACGTGTGACATCTTTGACGTGCCTTAATGCTCGAAACCCGGCAAATGCTGCTTGCAGCTTTAATATTATTATTATTTTTCCACGGTAAAACGCGTTGCCCAGCCCAAACCGTAAGTTGTAGAAACTTGCCACTTGGTCAACTGGTTGTATATTAGCAGGCTACTCAGATACAGTGAATCAGCCAAATCGGCCCATAGGTGGCGCTATAGCAATGCCCGACGCGTTGGTGCTCATAACTCCTAAACCGGACATCAGACAGTCAAGTGTTTGGTATCATTGTAATCCCTGGTTCCAAACTTAAAAAATGTATATCTCCGATTTTATTTCCGTCATAAATTTTTTTCTGTATTTTCGATTTTGTCGAAAAAAATAAAAACGAACTAGTCCTAGGTTTTTCGCTCGATCAGAATCGTTCCAGTGCTAAAATGATCCTTGGAGTTCGAATATCAATAATTATTAAAAAAAAGTTGAACTTTCGACTCACGGTCGATATGCCACGCCCAAACGTCTGAAGTGTGCGCAGCCAATTGGACTTTTTTGGCTATAACTGGGGACAGAAATGAAGTATCAACACGACACTTGGTATTTGTGATGACAGTCATGGCTTGAGGTTGCGTGCCTCGTTTCGTCACAGCGCCACCTAGTGGCCAGACGAATCATGTAAATGCTTATAACTTAGGCTGAGTTTGACGTATTTTCATGGGACTTTTTTACTAAGAGTTTTGAATTGTTGCCGAGTCCAACGATACCAAACATGCCAGGTTTCGCCTTACGGTTAGCCCTGCACAGCAAAATAGCGCTTAAAAAACATGCGTGAATAACTCCGCGAGGGTTATTCCGATCGACTCGAAATAACCATAGGAAGAAATTAACTTGAACTTCTGAACAAAAAGTTCTATTAGTGTTATGTTAAAATTTCCATCAGAAATGGCCGAAAATTGCAAAAAACGAAAAATTACATTCATTTTTTGTGTTTTTTAGATATAAATGCTTATAACTCTGCAACGAAATGACATTTTTTCACCAAATTTGATACGCTGATGTCTGAGTAGAGTCTGAGGCAATACAAAAAAAAAATGGTATGCCTGCACCACTAGTTGGCCTCATAATTGAACAAAACCTTTGACATTGAGTAAGCCCAATGGTCATACAACTGTTTCTTTACTAAACTAAAGTGAATAGCCTTGATTCTAGCTACAAGTAACACAGTCATGACCTGAGGTTGCATGCACGAGTCTGTCTTAGCGCCACCTAGTGGTTATTTGTTTTTTTTACTTAAAAATACTGCAACCTTACATCTAAAATCATGAGTCATCATGGATAATGTCTTTCATGGCTTTGAGTATAATCATTGGTGGATTGCAATTCAGTCACTAGCAACCAATGAGAATACCCTAGCAACCATTTAACAAGAGCTGTATCTCTGTATCAGAACATCGTAGAGACATGGGGTTCGGCTCTTTTGACTCATTAACACTATTTTAACATTTTGTGACCCAAGTTTTACCACTGCAAGCACCACAAACATTTCCTTCAGTGTTCTGTTTGTCAATGTTTCGTGAGAAGATAGGGAGACATTTCACTCAATGATAACACCTTTTTTGCTGACAACTTTGAACACGTGTGTCTGGTAGCTGCGAATGACTTCACATTAAGGACGTGACATGTTTGTCCTATAGGTGCACGCGTGTTTAAGCATACATAGTCTGTATGAACCGTTTCTGACCACCTCTTTGGTTTTTGTGGATGCTGGATCAGCCTGGTCGACGATGTCTGACGTCTTTGACGTGCTTTAATGCTCGAAACCCGGTAAATGCTGCTTGCAGCTTTAATTCTGTTTATTTCATACTGGCTCCAATGTATATCACAATCTGAATAATTTACTTATTCATTTATAGTAGAGTCCCTGAGTATATGTTGGATGTTCTCTTATTTGTTTTTTTTTTGTTTGTTTTGTTTTTTAAAGAAAAAAAAACATCAATTTATGGAAAAAAATTATGGATTTATAGCGTTTTGAAAAAAAATAAAATTATCTTTGAATTTATAATCAACAATATTGTCGTTTGATTTAATAATCATTATTCAACATGTTCAGATTGAGCAAAAAAACAATTATAACAGAATAAATTGAATATTCACAAAATGTGTGGGTCTAGGTAAAAAATGTACTTTTTCTGAAAACTATTGAAATGGATTTATAGCGTTTTGGAAAAGAGCTCTTCATATATATATATATATATATATATATATATAAATTATTATTATTATATAAATTTTGATATAAAATTATATAATTATCTATTTAAATATATATTTTAATTTGTTTTAAGTATATATCTTTTTTAACTGTTAATTTTGTAGCAATATATATGCTAATACTCAGAACACTAGATTTGAATAGTTTTCATTAGTAAATATTAGTGTTCCATTCGGATGTTAAAGTTACAGAAAGACTTTTATTTTGCCGCTTTGCTGTAATAAACTTGTAAAATAAACCCTTAGAGCAGCCCTGGAGATTAGGTTTATATGTTCACCTTTACTCATATGATAAATCCACGAGTGTCACACATATAGCATGTTAAACCGCAAAACTTATTCAATGTAAAAACACGCAGAACAAGCTGATGACACATTTTAAAAAGCAGACTTTAATCCATTTCACGACTTATGCCTGAATTTTACTGCGGAAATATGATGAGGTTTTAAATATATGAGCTTAATGCAGTGAGGAAACAAGATTCAAGAGCAAAACATAGTGAAATAGTGCATTTAATTAACATAACCTCACACACAAGCGGCTCTTGTTTCACGCGCCTGCAGTGCGTGTTTGATAAAGGGTTGTGCGTCAGTAATGATGCTCTGTGGGGAAACACAGTGCTCCGTGGAATAAACTAATAATTTATTTACTTAAAAAGTTATTTGCCTTGATGATTTTTTTTATTTGAGTTATCTGAGGAATCGTTACACCCCACGTCAATTCTTTCAGGCTTGCATTTACCGACCTTGTGACGTATATCGCAAACTGAAGCTCAAATCTGATTGGTTGTTTTTATGTAGTTACTCGGGTACTCGGGTCTTGTTGTGTTTGCTTCTAGTCTGCCACAGCGAGTGCTTTTATGGAAGAACTAGACACTGGATTTGCCGGCTTGAAAGCTTTGAAAGATATCCAGAGTTTTGTATGAGCCAAATGAGGGACCTGTTTTCATATCCAGTTTCAGATTTACATCCCAGTAGCTCATCAAATGATAGAGAAGAGCGTTGTAACCGGGCGTATTTCCAAACACTCGGTGTAGTCGAGTACACTTTTGGCAGGGGAGCTGATACAGGTGCTTTGCTTACAATGGTGGATTGTCATCTCATAATCGTATGTTTTGTATGATTCAAATCGTACGAATTCTGCAAAATTGCCACTTTGTAAAATACTTACATTTTTTTGAGATCAAGTTGCAATACATTCTTATTCAACTCCCCCTTAGTATTTATTTGTGCAATTATGATGTTGTTTTCAGATCCTCACTGAGTTAAATGTCATCTTCCATGTTTTCCATCACATTCGCTGCCCTGCTGACCTGTGCTTGGCTAAAGACGAGACAGGGAAGGCAGGGTGAGAAATGAGGGATTTAGTTCAGAATAACAGGTGGATGATAAAAGTTGGCCGGTGCAGATGGAAGAATGAGATCGGGGACGGAGAGGCGAGACGAAGCAGGACAGGACCTTCTGTGGAACCGCAGGGTTCATCACCCATCAAAGACAAGACTTTGATGAAATCAGCCCCCAGTTGGGGTGAGCTGAGGGTGGGCAGACCCCTGAGGATGCGGATCATTCTGGAACTGAACCGCACGTGCAGAGAGAGAGAGTCCGGCGCAGCCGTGGCTGATCTGTGCTCAGGGGGGACTTACATGTAATTTATGCTAAAAATGTTTTTCGCCACACTCGCTGCGTTCCCAAAGGCTGCCACTTCGGTACCGAATAAATGTGCTGCAGTTTTTCTTCCTCTCGAGCGGTTGACTTGTTCTTTTGTGTTTTGTTTACTACAGCTTTTGCATTTTACAGAGACAATCTTTACTTTTTCTTGCTGTTGTCTTTATCTCAAACAAAGTTATGAAGAATTTGTGCATTTTTCTGTTTTAAAAATTCAGCTTCGATTCATTGTTTAATGGTGTGTGTGTGTATATATTCTTACAAAGTATATACTTCATTCCCAGGTGTCAGGATCCTGCCAAAGAGTCTTGACAAGACATAAATATTAAACATGATGGCAGGGTTCTGGCAGTCCCATGTTCTTTGTGGAAGCTCATGGCCTTGCGTATCGGGTGATGTGCCTTCGGTGTCTCGTTTCTTGTCCCCGCCCCCTCGTTCTCCTGCTTATTGTTAATCATTAGTTCATTCCCATCACCTGTTTTCCCCTTATTACCTTGTTTAGATTTCCTTATTTAATGTCAATAGGTTTGTTCGACTTCATGTGGCGCCGCAAGAACCGACAGTGGGATGACATCAAAGATCCGCGAGAGCGATTTAAATGCAAACTCCTCCGTATGATTTCGCGAATTGCTCTCGCGCTACTTTGACGTCATCCAGCTGTCGATTCTTGCGGCGCCGCATGAAGTCGAACAAGCCTATTGTGTCCTTAGTTCTGTGCAGGATCATTTGTTTGTTTGTTAGTCGTGTATATTCCAGTCAAGAAGTCTAGTTTAGTTTATTTGTCAATCTGTTTGTGTATATATCTCGGTTGTGTATATTTAGCAAATTGCTTAAAATTCCATGTAATACTTGCTTAAAAAATGGATGCAAAAATGTCTATGGCAGTTCATTGGACCGAATGCGTCAAATAGAGCCGCCATCTTGAATTGGGAGAACCCCGCATCAGCGTCATTGTAGGCAATGGTGTAACGGAAATAAAATCACCATAAATCCTCATGAATGCCCTTTTCTTGGTTTTCTTTTGGTTAGTTTAAACAGTCAGACATGTATTTAGCATTGAATCCAGAAAAAATTAAAGTTTTGATATTTTGAAAATCCACTTTTTCTAACCATAATGCATAGTGCTAGTAGGCCTAACATCAATATGCAGCACAAAAGTCCGGCATCGTCCATAAATTTAAAGTACAGGCGGAGGTAGCAGCTTTACCTAGACACTTCCTATGACAAGACCCCTGTTCCAAGATGGCGGCGGTTTTGACGCTTAGATGCTTAGAACCCCAAGGCGACATCTAGTGTAAATATCTATGAGCTAATGACTGACGTATTCCTGTGGGAGGAGTTTAGTCAAAAACTCTTATATTGACGTAATTCAGTCAGTAAGTAGAGGGCTGTAGTCCAAACCGGTCGTTCGCTGTAGGCTTTGAAACGGGTCTTATGTTAAAGAAAATTTTGCCGGTATTATTTATGCTATTACATCAACATTACACACTAACTAAATTTGAAAAATGGGATCAAGAGGAACGTGACCTTTAGCATTATATAATGTATTAGTGAACACGAACTATCAATGAACCATACTTCTTCGAAAGTCGAAAGTTGTAATTGTGACATTAGTCAATGCACTGAACTAATGTGAAAAATTGTATTGGCTTTAACTACCCTCACAATCTATGTAAAGTCTGATATTAAATGTGTTCTCAGTTTGTCACACCACAGAAAAATGTGTTATCAACCACCCAGCCAATTATGTGAGTAATAATGTTTTCGATAAAAAATACCAATTAAATAAATAAGTTATCCGCTGTCATTGCAAACCACGGTCACTCATGGGAAAGCTGAATGAATGCTTGTGATTGTGTTAGGGGCGGGGCCATGCTCGGTGGCTCCAGTGCATCATCAAGCCACAATTTTAGCCCCGCCCAAATAATCCTGAACACAGAAATGTGGAAAAACTGTTAAACAGTGTAAGTGTTTAGCCACTAGTCAGACCATTAAACAAACCAGAAATTAAGTTCCGCCCAGACACATAACCGCAACAACGTACATGCACCTGATGAAACCGTCTATGTGGATTTATTGGTATTTTATCATAGTGTAAAGTGAAGTATGCAGTAAGCACTGCAGTATACTATACTTTCTCTCTCTCGCGCGCGCGCTCGCTTGCTCACCCTCTCTGTCTTATTTTCTTTGTCATGAGGAGGGTTTTACAGGAATAGTGGTAATTAATGATAGCATATATTTCACAATTAGAGCTGGGGTACGATTCAAGAGTCTTTCTTTTTTCTTGTCTCCGGGCGCAGATTAATCGTCCTAATGCCTGCTGGAGGGGGGATTATGGGTAGTTTTAGACCTCTCAGGTGGGCAAGAATTCTGATTTGCTTCCTTATTTAACATTGAGCATCTGTATTTACACTTCCATTTTAATGAAGCGCTGCTCCCAAAAGAGATGTTTCTTATTATCGTATCTGTTATGCCCTGTTTGTGTGAGAAATGCACACACATCTGTGGAGCATTTCATACAGTTTCAAGTGTCTCAAGAGTTTTGCTGTTAGCCCAAAGGAAACGTCACAGCTCAGCGCTTGCTCTTTCATAGCTGAAGAGGCTTAATGAACTTCTCAGTTTTTTGTCTCAGATGTGTCTCCCAAAATGCTCTGGGAGGAATAGAAATAGACACACAAATGAGACAAATGGTGACATGCTCTTAGCAATAAAATTAATGCGCATAGCAAATCTCTGATAATTTGGCTCTGAAGAATTTGATTAAAAATGTTAATTAAATATTCATATTCATAGTTCATATTGAAATTGTACTTTTTAAGTAACAAGTTTGATAAGAGACTTTTTTAGCTTGGTGGGAGTACTTTTTGGGATGTTGTTGTGTCTGTAAAGGAGGTTACCAGTGTGTTTTTCCCCAGGGGACAAAGCTAAGAAGCAGGAGACTAAAGTCTCTAGGTGCATCCCAAATCACATACTTACATACTGTTTTATGCCATTTAGTAGTATAAATGTACTGTACACTATGTACAAATAGATGTTCATTGACTTACAGGTACATTAGCTACGTTTACATGCAACCAAATAATCCATTTGTAATTGTATTGATTGCTCAATCGGATTGAAAAGCCTTCGTGTAAACACCTTAATCAATACGGTTGAGGTCAGTTGGATGCAAATTTCAGTTTCAATCGTATCGAAAGGGGTGGTGTAGTTCGATCTGTGATTTGATCATCAGGAAAAAAGTATGCATGTAAATGCATGAATCGTAGTATTTTCTCAATTGGATGCAAAAATATTTTCTGCACATTTAATTTATTTTTTACTGAAAGGATTTTGTTAATTAGCTATTAGCATTTGGGCGGTGATCAGTCATTGGGATGCTTTTGGACTAGTTTTAAATATCTATTGCGCTGGTTTTGCTATACAAATCTGGCAACCCTGGCTGTGCGCTTGCGCAGACGTTTGGTTCGGATTATATAATATGTTTAGGGTGCATGTAAACTGTATTTTCGCAACCTTCAATTGGATTAAGCTGTTTCTGATACTACCCTTTTAAAATTCATACATAAGACGGTTAAGTACATAGTGCATAGTATAAGTGAATAGTGCGTCCTTTTGGACACAACTTCTGTTTGCATTGGGGTGCACAGATAAATGCAGATATACACTAATAATACGTAGCTGATAACTATTCTTAATTGCACAGCCGATAATATTCACAGCTATTTCATGTACTACGGCTTTTGATCAGTACGTTTTTATCGATCTGAAATCACTGTTAGTTTGAGTCACACATTTGAAAAAGCAACACTCATCAAGCATAATCATTATACATATTCTTTATTATCATGAAAATGTTTGAAGAACAGCAATATAAATATATCCTTAAGCCATTTCCTGGAGCTGAGTGTGTATTGTTCTTCGTCTACAGCGCATATTGAGTTTCTGCATGAGAGCACCCCCTGGCTTTTGGATGTAACAGCATTTCACCGTAATTTATTGAGAAGCATAGCAAGCATCATCGGCCGATATATCGGTGCACCCCTAGTTTGCATTCCCGTGTCTTTGCTTGTCTGAAACCAGTTGACCAAAGAAAATCAAGTTAGGTTTGGGTTTACAGAAAAATAATCAACACCCATGGAACATTTCTCAGCCAATCAGAATAAAGCATTCAACAGACCCGTGGTATAACCTCGAAATGTAATTTTTTTGCTGGCATTTTATCTTAGTTTTTACTAGTTTAGGTGCCATTGGTCATCCATGTCTGTGTTTCTGTTTTAGAGCAAGCTGAACCCTTTAAATGTGACTCCTCCTATTCGTGCCATAGACCAGGATAGAAACATCCAGCCTCCCTCGGACAGACCCGGAATTCTGTACTTCATCCTGGTTGGTATGTATTTCAAGGGGGATATGTTAAGATTACACGGTCAGAAACAATGGTCCAAAATTGCCCATTCATTGGTGCAATACAATTTAAAGCAACACTATGTAGTTTTTTTTACCTTTAAATAATGTCTCTAAAAATATTTCAGTGATAGAACAACTCTTAACTGGACGAATTGTACTGTTGCTGCAACCTGAGCAGCCTCCTAGCTGCTACAAGCACACTCTGAAAGTGGCGGTGGAGGGTAGAGCACACAGCCCCGCCCCTCCCCTTGTCTGCAGAAGAGTGTCTGATACCAGGCACTGTTGCGCTTTTCAACCACATGGGGGAGCTGTAAGTCATTTTTACATGGAAACTACATAGTGTTGCTTTAAGAAGATTGTAATACGTACTATTTAGGTGCAGATATGTATACATTTGGTACCAATATGTAGGCTACCTCTAAAAACGTTCAACTTACTGTTTAGGTACACCGGTGTACTTTTTGAAAGGGTACCGCCCCAGTGACAACTAAGGACCATTTCTTGACAATTTCTTTATTCAGTTTGGATATTAATTCATTAATAATTCAAAAACTACAGTAAAATAAAAAAACAGTAAAATATTTGACTTTGCATAACATTTGAGAATAAACAAAGAATAAGTCATATGAATGGGAAATTAGCATGTGCATTCTCTCTGTACTATGTTTCAGGTCAACCAAGCGTTTACCCAGAATTCTTTTCCCTCAACAAGAGCACAGCCGAGCTACGTCTGCTGAAACCAGTGGACAGAGAGCTTTATCAACGCTTCAATCTCGTCATTAAGGTTATTTTATTACCTTCATCATTATCTTCAGGTTACACAGTTCATAAGTCTCTCCAGAGTAGTACAGTCATCAATATCAAACTTTCATCTAATGTCCCATTCAGTTAGAAGCATCAGCAGAGCACAACTGTGACCGGACACTTTTTCTGAGCACCTTTTTAATTTCACTCGTATGCAGTAATAACTTTTCATTTGGGGCTTCAAAGGTATGAAGCATTTTTAAATATATATGACTACGAAGCATAGCTTTTTGAATTATGAAGAACAGTACACTGTATTCTGTAAAAAAATTGTTAAACAACAGTTGTGGTCCTCATTATGGATGTTTATTAAATAATCAGCAATTATCTCAAAAAAATATATATTTATATAAATATATATCCTGTTAAAGTTTAGCCAGTCAAACAAATAATGAATCAAAAAAGGTCTTCGATGTTAGTTTCAGGTCATTCATCACAATGGATATAGATTGAGCGTATTGAAACGTAAAATACAATATTTGTCAGTGTGCCTTGTTTTTCAAATTAATGTTTGCATGCTATTCACATTATTATAGGGCTGCACTGATGTAGCTACTTAACGAACATTTGCTGTTCATTTACATGCGTTTCCCAAAGATGCACGTAAAACGATCGCTCACAGCTAGGTTTTAAGTGCTACTTACAAGTCGCTATCCGTTTGTCTGAAAATTCACCTATAGAGTGACACGAATTTGTAGCAGAAGTAGGGCTGTCACAATGATTAAATAATCGTCTCATCGTAATTGTTTGACCTCATCGCGATGATTTCAGATCACCGCAATGATTGCACATCTCTCAAAAAACACAAGGGGGAGCTGCAGCACCTGTATAAACGAGACAGAATCAGATTACTTTTAAAAATGTGTTATGTGTATAAATATTTACTGCCAGATATACCTTGCAAAATATTTAATTTAAATAATCACAACAATCTCTGAAAATTATTTTATAAACAAAAACAAATTTATGAGAATTAAATGTCAAAGCAAAAACAGGCAATTAATCGTCATAATCGTCACAATTTATTAAACAATTAAAGTAATTAAACAAATAAACAAAGAAGATAAATAAATATAAATTTAAAACATTGCATTATTATTGCAATTTGCTGTTTGTCCTGCAGGTGACCTTGTAACTCTGTTGTCTTATGATGCACTTCTGAATTAATGATTGCTCCAGACCACTCGTAGATCTTTTGGGGAGCTTTTGGGAAATGGCTCGTAAGTCTAATGCTGAGTTTACACCTACCTTGTTTTGGGTGTCAAAATCGCGTCTACCGCGCCTAGTTTGCCGCTTGAACACTCTGAATGCATTCGCGCGTGAGAGTGGAGTAGACGCGCGGAAATTTGACGCGCGACAGAGGCAAACTCTGCTTCTTGTGGGAGGGGCAAGTGCTATGCGGTTGTATGTTTGCAAGATGACTGATGTTGATTGTGCATTTATCGAGAGAGTTACCGGTTTGTATGTGGTAACCTTACTATAGGGGAAAATAAACAGCGCGGGACGATAAACGTCACGTGACTCAAAAGTGAAATGTGTATTACAACTTACCAGGTTGCCCGATGTCCTCACTGACACTCTTTCAAGAGAGGTCCTTTTTATTCCTGTCTCCTATAGAAATAAGAACTTGTGTCGTATAGCTCCTGGTGACTGCTTATGGACAATATCAAGCGTTGGTTGAATGAGTGACTCCGGGCGGGGCTGCCACCACAGTAGCAATCAGGCTCCTGATTGGTTAACGCGGCGCGAAATTCCGCCAAAGTTCACATTTTTCAACTTGGGCGTCAGTCGCAAATTCGCGTAAACCACAAAATGCACAAAAAGCACATTCGCGCATACCACGCACAACGCTCAATTCGCTCCTTTCGCGTGAGCTTCACGCGCGAAAGAGGCGGAAACGCATCTTCCGCGCCGAACGCCTCTTCCGCACAGCGGGGCCTCCTGATGCGCGTCAAAGCGCCTTCACATTGACTTAACATTGAAATCACTCGCGCTTCACGCCTCTACCGCGGTTGGTGTAAATGCAGCATAAGATGATTCGTACGATTGTTTTTAAGATCTAATTAGCCTTACAATGCTTTTGGGAAACCTAGCACAGGTCCGTGGAAAAGAGATTGGGCGAATAAAGATATCAGGGAACCAGTCTGCCCAATACACCTGCTTAGCAACTGACCAAGCCTCAACACCTGTATAGAAACCATGGGTGCCGGAACCATTATATGTGGGTGGGACAAGACCCACTTTTTAAGACCAATGATAATGGACCCACCCACTTTTTCCTAATTTAGCGCATATTTCTGTTTAGCCTACTTGTCAGAGCGCCGTCAGACAAATCCACTCCATTTAAGGAAAGCCGTAATGAATTAAACTCCGTTCCTCATTTTAGGAAAAACCTTAACCTTCCACGCTGCTGCTTTCTCAAATCCATCTCACTTGGCTCACTTATAAATTAAACTCTATATCATGTTTTTACTATTTTTGCTATGCTGCACTATATGTTTTCATAGGACTGTTTTTTAATCCCTCTACCGACAGGGATGAAATTTCACAACCACTCGCTCACTTAAAATATCTCATCACTCTGTGTTCCCCCCATGGAATGATTTTTCCCGACCCGACGGATACCATTAAATAAAAGGATCTCGTTTTCAGAATCTCACATTTATATTTATCTTGGGTAGCCTATAACATCAAATATAAAATGTAGGGTATAAAAAACTTGTATCAGTTAACCTTCATTCGTTTTGTCAAAATAAACATTAAATTAAACATTGTACTGTCAGCAGAGTAGAGAAAAAAGTCACAGAGAAAAGTAAATGAAATATGAGTTCTGTCCCTCACATTATTTGCGAAATATTAATGAAGAAAACCCGTTTGCTTATGCGAAATGAAATCGCATTTAAACGTCATAACGACAAACGTCTTGAAAGATAAAAACAAAGCCAGGGAGAAGGAACAAAACTCAATTGTCGTGACAATCCTTAATAAATACCAATAGTATACTACTTTGAGCATATCAAGCGTTTTATAAGTGAATGTTTCTGTACCACAGGGACAATTTTTAGTCTGTAGTAGTAAATATACTGATTATATCAATCTCCAGTGATGAACAGATCCGTAATATTAAAGAAAGATAAGATTCAGTCTCTGCATAAAGCAATCAAAAAGTAATGAAGCAATCATTCAGAGTAAGTGTGTGTGTTTGTGTGGGTAGTAACTCACATCAGTTTTCCCATCATGCATCAGCGTCATGCCTCTCAAGTGTGTCTAGAAGTGAAAAATAAATAAATAAAAACATCAGCTCAGTTTAAGTTAGCAGGCCGTCTGTGTAGGCAGTAGACTGCAGGGCAGCACGCTAGAAACACAGCTTTAGTATATTTAATTTTGTTAAACATATAATTGAATTGAGCTGGAGACAGAGAACGTAAAAGACAGATATTGAAATGAGAAAGAGGGAGTGTGAAATGATTCTGCTCTGTCACACATTTGGGTGTAACAGCAGGAGTAATTTAAATGTTTCCTCTGTGAAACGATGCGTGACTGTGTTTGCTGTTATGATTTTCTCATTTTATAATAACAACGATATTCTCAGTTTGCTTCAAGCACGCTTAAATTCAACACAGAATAACAAGAAAAATATTGCAGATGTCAGACATGTGTTGTGTGTTTCTGTGTGTTGAAGTGGGTGTTCAATCTCACATCAACCCTCTATTGTGGCTTCTTAATGAAATGAGTGTCGGTCAGGGCTCATAATTGAAATAAAATTGGTCAGATATACCAACACTTCTCCTCTTCAGTAAACAAGAGATAGAACCGTGTGTTAAACAGTGTGGGTTTATGATTTTTGAACAAACTGGACTGAAATTTTTTGATATTAGAAAAGCAAACTTCTTATTATATCGATAACTGTAATGGTTACACTGTTTACATAAATTATCTGTGAAATCCAGGTTAAAGGAACAGTATGTAAGAAATTTATATCAATGAATCATAAAATGGCCCTGATATGTCACTAAACATTAAGAAATCATTTTCATTTCAAATACTTATATCACTGACAACAGTGGTCTGGCCAGGATATTGTCATTTAAAAAGTGGAGTTGCAGCCCTCAACTGATGTTTATGTTGTCATTTTGTGTATTGGCCACCAGTTGTGTGATTGCAGTACCAGTTTTAGCCACAAGTTTTGTTATTGTAATACCAGTTTTGGCCACAATCCTACATACTGTTCCTTTAAGGTATCATAATCCATCGATGGGATACAGTAGCCATGTTTCCATCACCATAATTGTATGCCCATTTTGAAAAATATCGCATAAGAAACCAGTAATGGAAATGCCAAATTTCGAAATAAAATACACTTAATTTGCTAAAGTTTTTACGATTTTTGAGAGTAAATGTGAATAATGAAGATAGAAGCGCAATAGCAAACATTAAACTCATGTGACTGATCGTCTAGCTGTTTCCACTGACATTTTCTTTATCTTGTATGGGCCTCGACGTCATCACAATGCCCTTGCTGTTAATGCCTGCATCAAAAATGCTGCATTCCTTCTTCTGTGCATGGCATTCAGTAGGGTGGTCCTTATTTTTCAACTTTTAAAAGTTCATGCTCTCACCCCACCAAAATGTTTGAATAACTAACTAACTAACTAACTAACTAACTAAATAAATAAATAAATATATATATATATATATATATATATTTTTTAATATTAATTCATATTTAGAGGTTGCTCAAGACCTTTAAGTTTAACACATTTGGGTATTATGTGATAGTTTGTGCTAGCATGTATAATTGTTTAATAATAAATACTTATGGCAGCAATGGACTTATTTGACAATGCTCCGTGCAATTAAAACTCAAATTTCAAAGCAAGAAAGCTTCAATGTAAATAAAGCACAATAAACAATATACACAGAGACAATGGCTGAAGCAACACGAAGCAAGTCCGATATGGTTACTCAGATCAGAAGAGACTAAAATAACTGGAACAAAGTTACCCTCCAAGAAGCAATTATTATTATGTGTTTTGTGTGTTTTTAAATGGTACAGTTTTTGCAAAAATATGTAATTTCGGAAATATTCAAAAGCTTTGAGCAACCTCTAGATATTGTAAGAACAATTTTGCACAGTGTGTTTTTATTGATATCCTAACACATTTAGGGGGTGAGAGTTGAACATTTCAAAAGCAAAAAAAAAAAAAAAAAATGACCCATTATAAGGACCACCCTAGCATTCAGCTTACAAGCTGCATTGCTAGTGAATGAATAACTTCTCCCATCATGACTACATGCAGTCCTGTCTCCATTTTTCAAGTGTGCCTTGTTTTATTTACTGTTGGTTATTAGGTTACTAATATCAATGTCATTCGCTTGAACAACTTGATGGGAACGCACCTTATTTCGCTTTTTTTTGTGAATTTCGAAAAGATTAACTTCACGTTTGGATGAAAACCCAGCTATAATGTAGCATCAAAGTTTAATTTAACATTGATTTCAATCTTTGGCATGACCTCACTTAGTGAAATATTAAAGATATTAAGATGATATTTTTACAGAATGTTATTTACATGTAGGACAATTTTATGTAGAAGACAGTACATCACAAACAAATAGCTGGGTATTCACAGACTGGGTCACATATACAGTATACACACACATACACACATACTGTTGGATCATTTGGCTGAAAAGTGTGGTTAAACATTTTTATTAGGGATGCACCGATAGGATTTTTTTGGGCCGATACCGATTCCGATTTAAACAGACAACTTCTGGCCGATACCGATACTGATATTAAAGACTTGTATACAATACTATACAGTTGGTCTATTAGCTAGTTAATTTCTGCATCAAATTATTTTGACTGAACATGGATAGGATCTAATTAACATTCAACTGACCAACATAATAAGAGAGGCACAAATTAAGCTAAAACAAATATAATAAGACAGCATGACAACCTTCAAAGGTGGTTTTTGCTATTCAGCATTTATTTTATTAACAACATTAACTCATTTTTTACATATAATGGATTTCTTTATGCAGTTATTTAATAAACAATCGGGATCGGCCTTTCTCGTGCTATTGCCGATATGCCGAACGTTTCAAATTCATCAAAAATCGGTCGATAAATATCGGTGGCCGATACATCGGTGCATCACAAATTTTTATGGAAAAATATTTTTTTAGAAAATTACAATTTTATTTAAAACTGCAAGGCTGAATAAAAATAAATAAGTAAAACAACCAATATGAGTCCATAATACGTATATGGGAATGTTATCCATACTATTAAAAAATAAAAATCTCAAGAGTTAAAAAGCTGGTTCATAAAATGCCAGCTTAAAAAAAGTGATTCAAAATGGTTATTAGCACCATAATACAATGACTATTAAACCATAACTGTACCAAAAGCTAAATAAAACATTGTATTGTTTTTTTAACCAGGCTGAACAGGACAACGGTCACCCTCTCCCTTCATACGCCAACTTAAACATCGAAATCCTGGATGAGAACAACCAGGCACCATATTTCCAGCGACCCTCTTACCAGGGCTTCATCAGCGAGTCATCCTCCGTTGGCACAACCATCTCTGTGAGCGCTAACCTCACAGCCCCGCTGGGCATCATAGCACTGGACAATGACATTGAGGAGGTGAGATCTACTTCTGAAGCACATCAGGATGTGTTTATAACGAATGTTGTCCCATCTTGTAGATTAAAGTCACAGATGGATTAAGTCTTTCCATGTGTTTTATATTGTAGCTGCTACCAGGGGCCACACCAGTAGGTACCAGAGTGATGTGATGTGTAAACTCTTTACCTTTCATTTTCCCAGCCTCTCTTTCTCTTCATCTCATACTGTGATGAATCAGTCAGTAAAGACCTGTGAGATCAGATCAGGCTCGATCGATAGATAAACTAACGCGAGTGTTTAGCAAATAAAGTGCCTGTATTGACATAAATGATCAATAATAATGACCAGACTCCTACAGCAGCTCTGTTGGTTTCAATTCATTTCTACTAGATTTGGTTTCCTGTTTAAAACTTTTTACTTTTCTATAAACAAACTTGAGTTGTGTGAATCTTTCGTGTGTTGATGTTTTCACGATCATTTTGGTGGTGTGTCATAACATGCATTCACGTTTTTCTTTGTTTTGTGAAGACCAAGGATCCCCAACTGCTGATTTCAATGACTGATTACACCTCCATCTTCACCATCTCATCTACGGGCATCACACGGTATCTCACCCTACTGAAACCAGTGGACAGAGAGAAACAGACCAACTACACCTTCACGGTATGAGATATTTCCTTGAGATTCACCCTAAAATGATTTAATTTCTTTATAAACTATTCAATGTATTTTCTGGGAATCTTTTGAGGGATTTTTCCCAAAGAGCACAGTTTGGTGTAACATTAAGATTAATATTCTGTTTTAGTGAACAGTGCCTCATGCTGAGACTTGATGTCTGTGTTGAACAAAGCAAAGCCATTTCAACAATGCCGTAGTGTGTGTGTCAAGCGCCTCTTCATGACTGCCTCCATTGATCACATCTATTGATCTGAGATTTGGGCCTTCTGATCTTTCTAGAATCCCTGATCTCTTAGGAGCAGTTATATAGTCAGCCGGATCACAAGAGAAACATCTGAACGACTCGTTTCGATCGTTGTCTCGACTGAGAAATTGAATTTGGTTTTCAGGACCAGAGTTTTTTGATTATGTTAATGCAGGGTACATAATCATTCAGGGGTGGCATAAACCTTAACAGGCCTCCCCGAATAATGAGATGTCATATGATGTAATTGAGATATCATTCATGTGTACTTTTTGGGTTTGAGTTACGAGTTTCGCCTTGGATGGGATAGATCGTGAACAGGGCTGGCTCTAGGAATGGGCAGGGGTGGGCTAAGCCCACCCAAACAGAATTTAGTCAAATACATAATTTATCTACAATTTATACATTGGTTAAAGTAATCTGAGGCGGGCTGTTTTGATGGTTTAAAGAAGGGCTGTAGACGGTCCTAACCAGAAAACACCAGAAAATGTCAGTATTTTTCTGTTTTTATCGGCTGAAAGCAACGTCACTTTACACTCGACTTATGAGGCGAGCGGTCTCTGTCTGTAGCGGAAAATCTGACTCGACACCAGATTTAAAAGCAGAATTACTTGTGTGCAATATGTAGCTTTTAGCTTGTTGTTTCCGATAATCTGGGAAAAACTAAATTTTCCACAGCTAATCTGTCAGTCCGTCTTTCTCTCAATTTCCCAAAATCACGTTACAGGACTTGACTTAAATGTAAATGCACCATTCCAGTCATTTGAGTCTATTTAGCAGTCATTTAATGATGGATGGTCCGGTCGGAAAAAAATGCAACCAAGATGAATAAAAATGGCCAAAAAGGTGGCCAACATGACTGTCATAATCAAAATGAAATGGGAAAATGAAGACAAGCATTGATGTTGGAGTATTTCACAATCTGCTCAGTTACTGGGATTTTCAAGTACAACCATTTCTAGGGTTTACAAAGAATGCTGTGAAAAGGGAAAAACCTCCATTATGTTGCAGTCCTGTGGACGAAAATGCCTTGTTGATGCTAAAGATGAGAGGAGAATGGGCCGACTGACTCAAGCTGATAGGAGGTCAACTTTGACTGAAATAACCACTCGTTACAATCGAGGTATGCAGCAAAGCATTTGTGAAGCCACAACACGCACAATCTTGAGGCGGATGGGCTACAACAGCAGAAGACCCCACCGGGTACCACTCATCTCCACTACAAATAGGAAAAAGAGGCTACAATTTGCACAAAGCTCACCAAAATTGGACAGTTGAAGACTGGAAAAATATTGCCTGGTCTGATGAGTCTCGATTTCTGTTGAGACATTCAGATGGTAGAGTAAGAATTTGGCGTAAACAGAATGAGAACATGGATCCATTATGCCTTGTTATCACTGTGCAGGCTGGTGGTGGTGTAATGTTGTGGGGGGTGTTTTTTGGCACACTTTAGGCCCCTTAGTGCCAATTGGGCATCGTATAAATGCCACGGCCTACCTGAGCATTGTTTCTGACTATGTCCATCCCTTTATGACCACCATGTACCCATCCTCTGATGTCTACTTCCAGCAGGATAATGCACCATGTCACAAAGCTTGAATCATTTCAAATTAGTTTCTTAAACATGACAATGAGTTCAATGTACTAAAATGGCCCCCACAGTCACCAGATCTCAACCCAATAGAGCATCTTTGGGATGTGGTGAAACGGGAGCTTCGTGCCCTGGATGTGTATCCCACAAATGTCCATCAACTGCAAGACGGTATCCTATTAATATAGGCCAACATTTCTAAAGAATGCTTTCAGCACCTTGTTGAATCAATGCCACGTAGAATTAATTCAGTTTTTAAGGTGAAAGGGGGTCAAACACAGTATTAGTATGATGTTCCTAATAAACCTTTAGGTGAGTGTATATATAATTGCCCACCCAGGATATCTGCCAGTGCCAGCCCACCCTTCTATTGCTGGCAAGAACCGGCCCTAATCCTGAATATGATTGTATTCTGGGGTGGCACCAGCAGTGGCCAATTAAACTTTAGGACACATCCCTTTCATAATACAAGATGCTTTGAATCATCATAATCAGAATTAATTCATTTAAATGAATTAACAATGGTTTGCCTATCAGCGCCAAACAGAGACTCAACCAAATGTGTTTTCTTTTATAATAGCAGATGGCCTGAAAACAATACATGAAAAGAAATGAGCCAGTTATTAGTCTTGTACCACAAATTTGTATTGAAGTAAAGAGACCAACAAAATAAACAATGATTTTTGGAGGAAATGTGAAGGTTTTTTGGAGGGGTGGATGGCTCATATGATTTCCATGCGTTGTGTCTCAGAGGTATGCCTGGACAGGTGATCTTTTGACAGGGCAACGTTTGAATTCCCACCACGATTCTCCTGCCTTCTTTTACTGACATCTCTTTATCCTCTCCTCATCCTCTGATCCTTCATTTCTCGTTCAGTACAACTCGCTAAAAATAAAAGGATATGTTCAGAATAGGATATTAAGTCCTACATTTCCTGCAGTATAATAATCTAGTTCAGTGGTTCTCAAATTGGGGGCCGCAAGATGGTGCCAGGGGGGCCCCAGTTTTATGACATTTCATAACATATTTAATTTATCATGAATTCTGTGCAATTAAACCTAAAAAAATAAGACTACTAACCAACAGATCTACTTTGTATCATTTAATATGTTTTGTTTAAACAAAAGTTGAGTTTTAGAACAGTTTCTTGTCATAAATTTTCTTTGGGGGGGGGCGCGAAGGAATGCGCCGTACACAAGGGGGGCCGCATGCTGAAAAAGTTTGAGGACCACTGATCTAGTTTTATTTCTTTTATAGTCTATGTAAAGTCATTTGAGAGAATAGTATCTACTGTGAACTATGTAGTTCTGACTTGTGGAGTTTAGTTACACCGTTAAACAGTTTTTCTACATTAGGATTATTTGGGCGTGGCTAAAACAGTGGCCTAATGACACACTGGAGCCACCGAACATGGCCCCGCCCCTAACACAATTCATTAGCATTCATTCATTTTGTAGCGTTATTTTAAAGTTGAGAGAGATGCCAGTTTACCACAAGTGGGCGTGGTTTCAGCGTTGACAGTGGACACGCCCCCAGTGTTTGAAAACAGATAATCCTGCGTGTTTTTCCAAGATTTTGGTTATTTATTTTATTTTATTTGCTTTTTTACTCATTCAAATATGTCTGGGTGGTTTATATCAAATTTTTCATTGGGGTGACAAACTGAGAACACATTTAATATCAGACTTTACATGGACTTTAATGTATTTTAAGAGAAGCATTTGATATATAAAAATAGAAATAAAATTCATAGCTAATGAGGGGACAGTTTATCTGACCTGTTTTATGCTTTGTTTTATTGTTTTTCTTCAATTTCTTTATTTAATTGGCTATTCAAAATCCATTTAGGCCTCTCGGAAAGGAGGAACGGGGGGAAATCGCTGTTTAAATGACAGAAACGGGGCTGTAATTTTCTTTCCGTCTATCTCTGTCTCGGTGCATATTGGAAAGTCTTTTATGGTGAAAGTATTAAAAGGAAAATCAAAAGTTTTTGATCACTGAAAGATCTGATGACGCTGCGGTTTATGCTGTCACGGACTTTCACAATCATTTCATTTCTGTCTTTTCAATCTCTTTATTGCTGTACAATAATATCCCTGAAGCATTGATTGAAAATGTGCCGCTTTGAAGCTTTGCTCGTCTGAAATATTCCTACGTGGCCTTTCTGAATCAGACATGCACTGAGATCTAACTGTGAAGTAAACCTGCCGTACATGACATGAGAGCCATTTCCCAAACTCTAGTGTCAAAAAATATGCTTCCCTAGCTGTTACCCTTTTAAAATGTCTTAATATGTACCATTTAGGTAGAGATATGTATCTGGGGTACTAGTATGAACTCTTTAGGTGCAAAGGTGTACTTTTTGAACTTTTTGACAGCTAGGGGTGATCGCTTTTGTGAGTGTTCTTAGAAATCATTTTTAGGCATCATAGGATAAGACCTGATAAATCTCCTTTAAATAGCAGATAACAATGTATGCTGATTTAATCATATAGCAATAATTGGTACAGGTCCTGTATAGACACAACGTTAGCCGAGTTTTTATGTGCACTTCACATGGAAAGTGTTACTGGTGTGAGTGACATTTAAGAAATTTACTGTCTGTGGAATCAATAAGAGTCTTTTTAAAGAAACTCATCACACTTTGCAGCCATGTTTGCAATGCCTCCAGGTAGCTATTTCAGTAAGACCCTATCTACAGTATTTGAATGGGTGAAGACTGATATCGCTTGGTAAGGTCACGATGAAACATATATCCGACCAACCATTAAACCTGACATTAACTGTACCATACTTTTTGTTTCTTAAGCTTAAAGGTGCCAAAAATGCATTGAAATAATCTGTTATATTATACCCTGATATCTACGAGTTATGTGGCTTTATTAAGTGCAAAAATGATCCAGAGACTGTTTTAAATGTTGATTTACAACCCTTATTCTGCGTTCACACCAGCCGCGGTAGAGGCGTCAAGCGCAATTATTTCAATGTTAAGTCACTGTAAAGACGCGTTGACGCATGTCTGGAGGTCTCGCGGCGCAAATGAGGCGTTTAGCCCGGCGCGGTAGACGCGATTCCGCCTCATTTGCGTGTTGCCGCGGGAAACACGTGAGTTGAAAAATGTGAACTTTGGTGGAAAAACACGCTGTGTTAACCAATCAGGAGCTTGCTCTACTAGTGAAGTGATTACAGAAAGTGAACTGAGTCGCAGAAGCCCCTCCCACTATGTGAATTTTCACGCGAAAGTCTTGATAACTAGAATTTCACGCTCGTCTTTTACGCGTGACTGAAGCGAGTAAACTTAAAATGTTCAAGCAGCAAACTAGACGCGGTTGATGCGAATTTGACGCCTCAAATGCAACTGGTGTGAACCCATGGTTCGAATTAAATGCTATTGTATTACCTTATTTGAAAGGGTCATGAATAATAATGTTGAGTTCTGCTCTGATTGGCTGTTTCTTAGAGCAGCTTCTTCAGTAGCTCTGTGTGTTTGTGTAAACAGACCTTACGTTTGAGCCTGTATCAGATGAAGATACAGGTTTTGAGGAATAGTCAATTGTTTGGAGATTGTTAATGGATATTTCTGAGTGGTAAGTTTGTGGTTTTTTTTAGTATGGACTAGCCTAAACGCTAGCATATAGCATTAACTAGCATATAGCACTAACTCAGCAGTCACAACTTTGTTTTTAGCATTGTAACATTGTAATTAATTTAATGTGTAATTTAATGTTAGGGCCGTACATCACGACTGTAATGTCACAGTTGGTGTTATGTTGAGATTTGTCTGTTTTCCCTACTGAAAAATCCAGCTAAGACCAGCATAAGCTGGTTTTAGCTGGTCTCCCAGCTTGGTTTTAGCTGGTATTGCTGGTGTAGCAAGCTGGTCTAAGTGTGTTTTGGTCACTTTTTAAGCTGGTCTAGCTGGACTGGAAGACCAGCTGACCCACCAGCTTGACCAGCTTTGCCAGGCTGGGAGGACCAGCTTAGACCAGCTATTGCCACCTTAAACCAGCTTCCAGCTTATGCTGGTTTTTGCTGGATTTTTCAGTAGGGTTCCAGCTGTCTTTTGCATGCACGAAGTTTAAATAAGAATGAGGAAACAATCGAGTTTAAGGCTCACGATGTCATTACCATGTACAGAGCTCTTACTATTCATCTATGCCTACATAAATCCAGTTTTATATTCTACCGCACCTTTCTTTAGCTACTACACATGCGTAAACGTTGGGTACTGTACATCACTCAGTACAAAGCCCCGCCCCCAGATAGCCCCCTTGAACAATTGTAAGGTGGGACTTCCTTCACTAAAGCGGCCATATTGGTTGTTGCACCTTTCACCATTCATTATAATAAAACTGCACCATCTTGTTAATATCTATAGTCTTTGATTTATATTCTTAATCGTGCTTTCCTAGAAGGTTGCTGCCTATGTAGTAAGCAATGACGCACAAACCGAACAATGCTTTTGAGAGTCCAGACAGTAACAACAGTACACTTGAGTGGCCAAATCCGGAAGCCAAGGTTCATGCAGGAGGTTACAGTCACCACTATTACATTTACAAATTTGGCAAAGCGACTTACTTCCAGCTGTACTTTTTGTGTGCTCCCTGAGAATCAAACTCACAACCTTTGTGCTACTAACACAAAGATCTACCAATTAAGCTACAGGAAGAAAGCGATCTTGCTGGCCCCAGCACTCGTCACATTGGTCTGTTTACATATGCGGAGCTCTGCCTATATCCTGAACGGGCTGAGGAACCGCTGGGCTTTGATCCACATTTACAGCCATGGTTCTCTGGGGAAAAGCTCATGGAATTGCAAGCTGAAGAACAACGATGTAACCTGAGGCTGCTAGCTCAGCACTTTAAGTGCCTTTGAAATGAACATAGTGGGAATCTCTGGACAAATGTTTGTTGTGCCTGAACAATGGAGATATTTATCAGATACATTTGTATGCTGTCCTGTAATACCAGAGAGTCGCTTGCATGTCAGATCAAATGCATTCAGAAAAGCTTTACTTAAAAGCAATAAGACATAAAGGGGCATACATTTGAGATTTTTCCATGGGTATAGGAAGCTATTAGATTTTCTGAAACCCCTGTGATAAAACCCTGTAACTCTTAACCTTGGTGGCTGATTGCTTTTTTAAAATGATGAAACACAATGTTCAGTAATTGTAAGTTGTTCAGAATAATAAGAAAATCTATTCTTACTATAATAATTGGATGTATGAACCCTTTGGTTTATATGTCTATGTGGTGTTTTTAATATGCTTTAAGACAAACCATGTGCACATTCAGCATTTAACAAGCATCACGGTGCTAAGGTAAATGGACAAGTTGTGAAGAAAAATGTATAAAGTGAGCAACGGAAAGGGGGTAAACTTGAACCCAGTTACCAAGGGCCATTTGTCATTTCTTTGTTAGAAAGGCATTTGTAGCAGGCTTGTGAACAATTCAGAATTTCAGAATTAGCCTCCATTCAATTCATGAATTGGAATTTGAATTGAATTGAATTGACTCCCCCTACAGGAAGTTGAATTTGAATTGGAATTGGAATGACAGGAAGTGGAATTAAATTCATGGCAATTCAAAGAAATTCCACAGTTACACAACAGAAAGAATCTCACATACATTTAGTGTTAGGAAAGTTAATTGTTTGACAACCATTTGAAATACTTGGTTAAAGTAAAGCATTCTGGGAAATAAAGTCATGTTCCATCGTGTTCCATTAAAAATTATAATTACAAAAAATCAAACTTAATTATTTGTTATTTTACTAGATTTTTTAACATTAATTGCTGGGGTAAAACATTTCCTTTTAATTTAATCTGTACAAGTAATTCAAAATAATATAATTTTTAGAATATGTAATGCAATCATATCTGACATATACTGAAAGCTTCATTTTTAACACTTCACTTACTGTATAATATGTATAAGAGTTTCTTTGAATTTCTATTGAATTGCAATTCTGCTTCCTTTAATTCAAATTCGAATTGTAATTCTAGATCCTGTTTTTGACATCAATTCAATTCAAATTCAAGAATTGAATTGGAATTTAGGAGTCATTCTCAATTCAATTCTGAATTCTGCACAAGCCTGATTTGTAGGGTTTAAAACATTAATAATGTACCACTAAATTGACGAAATCAAGCCTTAGTAAATCGATTTATTTAAATATTCTCCTAATGTAAATTTTGCATCTAAACGAGAAACTCCTACAAATGCATTTGTGATCTGTGCTGGCAAAATGAGTCTGAATGAGCAAATTTTCAAAAATGAGTTACTTATATTTCGAAAACAATGTATGATTTGTTGGAATCTGACAAACAATTACAGCACTACACGTGTTAGAAGTTGACAGATTAGGCAAAGTCAATTTTGAGAAAAATCGTGTTTAAAAATTTTAAGGGGTTCAAAAACAAAATCACCGCATCCATACTTTAAAATCATTGGAAAAACTAATAGATTTAGCACACACAAAGTTAAAAACATACTACAGAAAAAATAACTTTTTTGTTTCTTTTATTGTTTGACATTGACACAGACAGCTCAAGATCTACTGTAATGCAGATCTAATATAATCTTACACATCAGATATTTTCCCCAACAGTTAACCAAACATTCACTAAAGACATAACAGATTATATCTGCATGAATTCCTGTCAAAACAGATATTTTTAAAACTCTAATTCTCTAATTCTATGTAAATGTCTATAGAGTTTAATTCAATTCAATTCAATTCAATTTTATTTATATAGCGCTTTTCACAAGTGTTAATTGTTGCAAAGCAGCTTTACATGAGAAGATGTAGAGGAGAACACAGAAAATCAATAGATAATATAAGAAGTAGAGATAGCGGCTAAGGTTAAACCGTACAAGTGAGCATATTAATAATGTAACTTATACAGTAAAGTGCTAAGTTAAGCCAAAGTTGGCTGACTCTCCCTGGGACGAAAAAAAACCCCCTAGGAAAAAACCCAATGGGAAAAACTCCTAGAAGGACAAAAACCCTTGAGAGGAATTAATATATATTTATATATACAGTCTTGTTCAAAATAATAGCAGTACAATGTGACTAACCAGAATAATCAAGGTTTTTAGTATATTTTTTATTGCTACGTGGCAAACAAGTTACCAGTAGGTTCAGTAGATTCTCAGGAAACAAATGAGACCCAGCATTCATGATATGCACGCTCTTAAGGCTGTGCAATTGGCCAATTAGTTGAATTAGTTGAAAGGGGTGTGTTCAAAAAAATAGCAGTGTGGCATTCAATCACTGAGGTCATCAATTTTGTGAAGAAACAGGTGTGAATCAGGTGGCCCCTATTTAAGGATGAAGCCAACACTTGTTGAACATGCATTTAAAAGCTGAGGAAAATGGGTCGTTCAAGACATTGTTCAGAAGAACAGCGTACTTTGATTAAAAAGTTGATTGGAGAGGGGAAAACCTATAAAGAGGTGCAAAAATGATAGGCTGTTCAGCTAAAATGATCTCCAATGCCTTAAAATGGAGAGCAAAACCAGAGAGACGTGGAAGGAAACGGAAGACAACCATCAAAATGGATAGAAGAATAACCAGAATGGCAAAGGCTCAGCCAATGATCACCTCCAGGATGATCAAAGACAGTCTGGAGTTACCTGTAAGTACTGTGACAGTTAGAAGACGTCTGTGTGAAGCTAATCTATTTCCAAGAATCCCCCGCAAAGTCCCTCTGTTAAAAAAAGGCATGTGCAGAAGAGGTTACAATTTGCCAAAGAACACATCAACTGGCCTAAAGAGAAATGGAAGAACATTTTGTGGACTGATGAGAGTAAAATTGTTCTTTTTGGTCCAAGGGCCACAGGCAGTTTGTGAGACGACCCCCAAACTCTGAATTTAAGCCACAGTATACAGTGAAGACAGTGAAGCATAGAGCATGATATGGGCAAGTTTCTCCTAATATGGTGTTGGGCCTAGTTATCGCATACCAGGGATCATGGATCAGTTTGCATATGTTAAAATACTTGAAGAGGTCATGTTGCCCTATGCTGAAGAGGACATGTCCTTGAAATAGTTGTTTCAACAAGACAATGACCCAAAACACACTAGTAAACGGGCAAAGTCTTGGTTCCAAACCAACAAAATGAATGTTATGGAGTGGCCAGCCCAATCTCCAGACCTTAATCCAATTGAGAACTTGTGGGGTGATATCAAAAATGCTGTTTCTGAAGCAAAACCAAGAAATGTGAATGAATTGTGGAATGTTGTTAAAGAATCATGGAGTGGAATAACAGCTGAGAGGTGCCACAAGTTGGTTGACTCCATGCCACACAGATGTCAAGCAGTTTTAAAAAACTGTGGTCATACAACTAAATATTAGTTTAGTGATTCACAGGATTGCTAAATCCCAGAAAAAAAAATGTTTGTACAAAATAGTTTTGAGTTTGTACAGTCAAAGGTAGACACTGCTATTTTTTTGAACACACCCCTTTCAACTAGTTGCCCAATTGCACAGCCCCAAGAGCGTGCATGTCATGAATGCTGGGTCTTGTTTGTTTTCTGAGAATCTGCTGAACCTACTGATAACTTGTTTGCCACGCAGCAATAAAAAATATACTAAAAACCTTGATTATTTTGGTTAGTCACATTGTACTGCTATTATTTTGAACAAGACTGTATATATGTATATATATATATATATATATATATATATATATATATATATATATATATATATATATATATATATATATATATATATATATATATATATATATATATATATATATAGATATAGATACGGTAGGGATAGGAGGCGGGTAAGCGGATTAAACTGGTTTAGCCGGTGGTCGTTGGTCGCGCATCGGTTGGGCATCACGTTGAAGGACAGCCCTTAGATCAGTGGTGCGATGATCTTCACAGCAACAGGAACTGGGTCTGTTTGTCTCATTGTCCTCGGGGTCGAGGACGAGACAGGGAGACAAAAACAGAATTCTATTAGCGTAGAGGCCGTTCGCATGCAATGCAAGTGTCAAACATTATAGTGGTTCAAGTCGGCTCGGTTCCAGACAGGCTAACTATTGCGGCAATAGTATATTACCCATATGAGGTATGTGAGTGCTTTGCTCTAGACAAAAATAACTACTGCGGGAAAAGTACAATTACTGGACAATTTATGTGAATGCTTTGTTAAAGAAGAATGTCTTGAGTTTAGATTTAAATTGATCGACTGTGTCTGATACTCGAACATTATTTGGTAAATCATTCCAGAGCTTAGGGGCTAAGTAGGAAAAGGATCTACCACCTTTAGACACTTTTGATATTCTAGGGATAATTAAGTGACCAGAATTTTGTGATCGCAGTTTACGTGATGGATTGTATTCTGATAGTAGTTCTTTAATATACGAGGGCGCTAGGCCATTTAAGGCTTTGTAAGTGATTAAATAATAAACAGAGAAAAAAATTAAGATAGGATGAAGCGTTTTTTTCCCGTTTTGTTTGTTTGTTTATTGTTTGTTTGAAAGCAGGAGGGCTGTTCTTTCATTTGATGGATTTGTAGAAGAGAATTTTCCTGGAAGGCATTTTGTGAAACTTTTGTGAAAATCACAAAAAATGCTGGCGGGCAATGAGTCAATAATTATTTTAACATCAATCAAGTCTTCAACTCTATTTTCTAATTTCTGCATGTTTTAAAACCAAAATGTCACGTGCATGCACGCATCTTTGAATAGTTTAACCTTCTAATGGTGCATTCACACCAGCTGCGGTACAGGCGGCAAAAATACGCTATTCATGCTTAATTGGATGCTTGAACATTTGAGTTTACTCGCTTCATTCGCGCGTGAAAGCTGCACGTGAAATTCTAGTCATTCAAGACATTCACACAGAAATTCGCGTCATGGGAGGGGCTTCTGCGACTCTGCTCACTTCCTGTAATCACTTCACTACTACAGCAAGGTCCTGATTGGTTAACGCGGCGCAGAAATCTGCAGAAGTTCAGATTTTTCAACTCGCGCGTTTCCCGCTGCAATGCTCAATTTGCGCGGAACGCGCCACAGGATGCCTAATCGCGTCTTTGCATTGACTTAACATGTAAATCACTCACGCTTGCCTGGTAAGACTCGAGCTTTGGTTTGGTTTGCATTTCAGATTTCTTCCAGCTATTCTTCCAGCTATAGGGTTAGGAAGAACCAAGAAATATAATTACCAAATTTATTTTAGAACATGAAGCAGTGTCATTGTCCACGTTTGTGTACAACAGGTTCCAGTTGCACAGCTCTCAGAAAACATACAAATAAAGATAATTTTAGATGTTTAATGACTATTTAGAGCTTTGCTTAATGTACTTATTTTTATGAAATCCTCAAAATCGACATTTATACACCATTTTGAAAGATGTAAACAATCCTGGTCCAGAAGCACTCCCTGTTTCAGTTTTTTAACACTGAACAAAATATTAATATTAATTAATATTATAGACAAAATACAACCAACAGAAAATTTTGAACTGAATTAAAATTAGTGCTGGGCAAAGATTAACCGTGATTAATCGCATACAAAATAAAAGTGTTTTTTTGCATAATATATGTGCGTGTACTGTGTCTAATTATTATGTATATTTAACCACACACACATTCATATATTCATTTCAGAATTGTTTTATTTATATATCAATTTTTTATTTATATTTAATATAGATTATATAAAAATATAAATAAATATATATAAACATGTAATTGTTTTTTAAATACATACATGAATGTGTGTGTATATATTTATACATAATAATTAGACATAGCACACACTCATATATTATATGCAAAATACTTTCTTTGCCTCTAGCTAAAAATTAGACGGTGCGCATTCTGACTCGTTTTGCCAGCATGGGTCACGTATGTAAAAAGGTCAGTCGCAAAAACAACTTTTCAGTCTACCTCTTTTCATCGCTAATTTTTCACTGCGTGTCTTTAGTAAATCCCGTCAGTATTTTTTTAACGACAAAGTAAATTAGTAAATCGTGTCAGTTAGTTGCTGTTAGTAAATCAGTTCCTTAAGATACTTTTTTTCAAACGTTACTGGTAATTTGATATTGAAACGTAAGCTTTAAAAAAAAAATTAATCGTTTTTGTTTTGGACTTTCCCTGAGTTTGGCTGAGCTGTGATGTATAATGCTGTTGAAATGATTTTATTGCTTTTTCCAGCTGTTGGCATCTGACGGCGTTCAGCTGAGCAGACCCGTGACGGTGGACATCCTGGTGATCGATGCGAACGATAACTCACCCACCTTTACTCAGGTGTCCTACAGTGTGGAGGTCTTCACGAATATGTTGCCCGGAGAGACCGTCTTGCAGGTGAGGACGCGTTATGTTCTGCTGATACACTTTTACACTGCAGCTAGGAAATCCTCTTATCCTCGCCCACGAGCCATTTATGAATCATTTATTCATAGTGAAATGTTTATTGAGATCTATAAATGAGATGCGTAGCCTGCTCGGAAATGTGTTTGTTTCATTAATAAATGAAGATCTACTGAATGCGATTCAACAGCGCAGTGTCTCAGTGAAAGTATCTCAGTCGAACCATTTTGCAGATGAAAATTGACTCATACCTTGTTTTTATCTCTTTAAGGGGATAATTCACAAAAGTACATATGTGACGTTTAGCTCAAAATACCATATAGATAATTTATTATAACATGTAAAAATTGTCACTTTGTAGGTGTAAGCAAAAATGGGTGTGTCCTTTAAAATGCAATGAAATGCAATGCAAACACTGATCGCCTTGATGGTGGTTTGTTAAAATTAAAACTCAATTGTGCTGTCATTTATTTTCTCTCTCTCTCTCTCTCTTGCTCTCGGCACTAAATGGAAGTGCTTTGGTTGGATAGTGCAGATTAAGGGGTGGTATTATTAAAATAAGATCCTTTTCTGACATCACAAGGGGAGCCAAATTTCAATGACCTATTTTTTCTTGCAGAAAATGGTTTAACAAAACTAAGTTTAAGTTGAATAGCACTTAAACATGGAAAAAGTCAGATTGTCATGATATGTCCCTTTAAGAAACAGTTTCACCTGCTAGTACATCTGTTTAAAGGAATAGTAAATCCAAAGCAGAATCAGAAACGGCATCAGTAATCACCTTGGACATTTTTCTTTAAAATCCCCATTGTTTTCACACTACACAGGAAAAATGTGGATGTTATTTGCCTACAGTGCATTTTTTCGAAGCAAACATAATTAGTTCAGGTGTTAATCAGATAAGAATAAAGTGCACTAGACTGCAATGCAACGGTGAGGTGTAAATACTGTGGACACAAAAAGTGGGGCAAAAATGCTATAAAGTGAACATAACGTGTGCGTGACTTTACCTCGGGCTCTTGTATTTTCTCTCAATAATCCTCTGCTCGTTTGCTTTATCTTTGCACTCTGTTCATGTTCTGCTCAGTGTTTATATCGTACCCCTGCGTCCGGGTCAAAATTCAAAGCTGAATCGGTCACATAAAGGCCTTTGGTTTCTCTTTAAATAGCAAGCGGGCCGGATCCTCCAGAAATGAGGTCGGGGGTGACTGCTGGTTCACTTGGGCCGCTTGGCTATGTTTTATAATCCATTTCTGCGGCCCTGGATTGCGTGTGTGCGTGCATTTGTGTTTTTCCTACCTCAGCACTCGAGTGCTTTATGCATCAGGATACGGATCAGTGATTCTGGAGAGCTTAGGTGGAGTTTTCTTTATAATGTGAGATATGGATGGGGTGGCACTTTCTTATTAGTAGTTACCCTTAGGTTATATTTTTTGTCCCTGAGGGCAGGAATTAACATGCATGGTACAGTAAGTGCTTTAGAAGATGATCATGTTTTAAGTTAAGTGGATGCATCTGAATGCTTTTCTTTAAACTTCATTTTTTGGTCTTTGATCGATAGGGTTGTTTTTTAAGAAATTTATGCAGAATAATCATGTTAGGCTGCTTTTTAAGCTCATTAATAGTGAAGGTTTAATCTGCATAATAATGAAGATGAATGGATTTGCTGTTAGAAATAGTTTTAAATAATGAGTGTCGAGTTTGAAGAAAGTAAAGTTTGGAACTAATAACTCTGTATGTGTTATGAGAAGGGTCATAGTTTTCACCAAGGAAAAATAACCAAGACCACCTTAACCAAGACTTTGGGGGGTCAAGACCCAGACCAGACCACAACTCAAATTTATCCAAGAGATTCACATAGCCCTAAGTCTAAAATGTTATTAAATTATAAAATAATTATATAAATTATTATATAAAGTTATTAACAGTTAGAGCAGTGCTGATTTTTATTTGTGGTAATTTCCTTTAATGATTCCCTGCCAGCATTTTTTTCTTCTAAAAATATAGAAATATACAAATATATAAAATGAAAGAACAGACCCTTTGCTTTCACACAAACAATAAACAAACAAACAAAAACACGGTATGTTTCTTTAAAAATATAATAATATTTAATAATATTTTTTTTATTGCAAAAAGCTGAAATAATTGCATTTTTGTGAAGGAATTTTGTTATAGATCAGATTCAGAACGATTATCAAAACGTACACAGAATTCAAAATTAGTAAATAACGTTTTGGCTTCAGTTTTTTCATAAATTGGGTAAGAGCGCCATCTAGTGGATAATCGCGCTATTGCAGATTTACATAAAAATGCAAATCTTTTCTCTTAATTGACGAGATAACTTGTCAATGGCGGAGAAATAGTTAAAGAGCTAATATGTATTTGTTATAAAATATTTTCAATGTCGAAAAATAAAAAAACTTGTGTGTAAAATGTAAGTCACTTTATTTAACGTTAAATCATTTGTAATATCACTGACACATTTGCAGTCATGCTCATATTCATAAGAACAGCCCTCTTACTGATATTGCTAAATTATATAAAATGTTATAATATAAATATCAAGATCTCATACAAGTGCTTTTGTGCAATCATATCTTAAATTTGTTGCCGTTTTGACATAATCCCCCATTCTTTTCTGACCCGGTACAACACTAACAAAGAAATATCGCAAAATAAACACGTTATTGATTGCCTTTGTAGAGCCATATACCCAGATTCCATGTGAAATTTACTAAAAAAGAATGGATGCAAAAATGATGCTGTGTATTTTTAAGTAAATCCAGCCTTGATTTTTTTCACTTCAGTGCTTCTATCAACCTAGAAAATGTGAAAAAGATAAACCCAGTAACTTAGTTTTGGTAAACCATTCTCAGCAAGCATATGAAAACATAGGTCATTGAAATTTGGCTCCCCTCGTGATGTCAGAAGGGGATAATACCGGCCCTTGATTGCATTATCTAACCACAGACACTAGCTCTAGATATCAGTCCATTTGCATTTAAAAGGACATACCCAAAAACGGCACATTTTTGCTCACCCCTACAAAGTGGCAATTTTAACGTTATAATAAATTATCTTAAAAAAGTCTTGTGAAATGTCCGCTTTAATATACGTGGGCAGCTTGCTCAAGTAAAGTCAATGTGTGGGGAACACTGAGAAGCATGTAAGTTTACAGCCATGGTATTTTTAATAAGGGTCTGACAGCAGTGTATTGTTGTATCAACACATTTATGAATCTGTCTGTTTTCTGTGTATCTCACGACAGCATTTGTATTGCATAGCAGCTCAGATGCAGACTGTAAAGGACAGTGTGCTATAAAAAAAAAAAAACATAATATTGACTGGATCATATTGTTCTTGCAGCTGTTTGCTCAGGACGCTGACGCCGGTTTAAACGGACTGATCACGTACTCGATCCTGGCTGGAGATCAGGGTGATTTCATCATCAATAACCGCACAGGTAGAATCACATTAGCTCCGGGGGTCACGCTGGTCGTCGGCCGCTCGTACGCTTTGACCGTCAGAGCTTCAGACAATGCACCTGACCCAGAGAGAAGGTCAGATACGATGCCGTTTCTTCTTGATATTTAATGGGAGGGAAAACTGGTGCAATTTTCCCCTTTATGTTTATGTCTGTCTATAAGTATGTATAGTATACATCTCTTTACGAGCGTTCTTACTATATATGCATGTAGGAGCTCCATAACTACAGTCTACATTGAGGTTTTGCCACCCAACAATCAGAGTCCTCCACGATTCCCCCTGCAGACATACAACCTAGAGATCAGCGAAGCCATGAGGATCGGAGCCATACTGATGAACCTGCAGGTACACACACAGACACAAGCCTATTGCTCACTGCATACTGCATAATAAATACCAGATTGTTGTAATTTGTCTTTAATGGTTTTTATTTACAGTGACATTTATGCATCTGATGGATGCTTTTATCCAAAGTGTTTTAGAATGCATTCATTCTATATGCTTTATCAGTTTGTGTTTATCCTGGGATCGAACCCATGACTGTTGTGCAATCGCAATGCGCTTCCGAGCTGCAGGAAGGTGTTTTAATAATGCAATGTATTGCATTTTTATTCAGCCATTTGTAATGGGCATTTGGGTGCGCGGTAGTTGGGAGTGTACAGTTAATTTTCAATAGAAGATATGCGGAAAGTGGCAAGGGATTGCTTTAGATAAATGCGTCTGCCAAATGCATAAATACAAATAAGATGTCTTTATAAACTTTGGCTTGTTCGTTCAGTGTGTGGCTTATTTTCTGTACAAGTGATTGTTGGGTTGCTCAATTACCAGTTCTCATCTGGTGTTATTTGATGTGAATTGGTATCATTTTACAGGCTACAGACCGTGAGTTGGATCCAATCACCTACCAGATAGACAGCGGTGACCCGCAGCAGGTCTTTAATCTCTCACGAACGTAAGTTTTCAATAATAATAAAACGAACAGAGATTATTGAAATAGTCTTTTAGATTTTTATATTTTTGACCCTGGACCACAAAACCAGCAATAGCCAACAATACATTATTATATGGGGCAAAATTACCAATATTTTTGCCAAAAATCATTAGAAAATTATGTGCCATTTATATATTTTGTGATTTCCTACCAAAAATATATCAAAAAATGTATTTAGCATTAGTAGTCATATAGTAATAATGTTACTTAGAACTTCATTTGTGATCCGTGCTGGCAAAATAAGTCCATGATTTTAATTCTTTAATTGCCAAGTTTATAAGCGGTGTCACTGATTTGAGGAAAAACACACACAAAATGACAGATTTTCAATATAAAAAGTGATTGTAAACTGGATTTTTTAAACCTTTTTCACAGTCTTGGGCATGTCAAAGATTGGTAAAAACATTGGCTTTGAAGCATTTTTAGTTTTTGTGTAGCATCAGTTTTATTTTTTTATTATTTCATTTATTGTTAGTGGCTGTTTTTGCCCCATTGACTTCCATTATAACCACATTTTTTATTGCAGAGCTATGACACCTTTTTATCATGCATTTTTGAATGTTGGTGTTTTTTCCTTTTGCTAAGAGGTCAAATGTGTCATTTTTACTGTTGATCACCATGTGGCACTATTAACCCTTTAGTAGGCCTGTGCAAAAACAGAGCTTCATTTCTGGCTTGTACAGGTACATTGAGTTATATGGAGTCTAACTCCAGAATAAAAGCATATCATTGTGTGTGTGTAGCTCTGTCCTTTTTGTCAGAATCCCACAAATCATACATCATTTTAAAAAAAAATTTAATAGAAAATGTTAAAATATAAATAACATATTTTTGAAAATTTGCATATCGAACTCATTTTGCCAGCACGGGTCACATTTCAGTCCTTCCAGAAAAATGCTTTTTTTGTGATTGTTGCGGGCAAAAATCCTTGATTTTGCGGCACGTTTTCTTAAAAATTGCGATGGAATATGCGGGATATTTATGCAATTTTATGCGATGAAATTGCGGGAACTTGCCAAAGCTGTGTGAACTTGCCAAAACTGCGTGAACATGCAAAAACTGTTTGCAGTTTTTGCAGCTTTTCATTGATGCTCACGTCGCGTAATTACATCCCTTCCTAACATTCCCATGACAACAGGGGACATGGCTGCGCATATGTGAAGTAAATGCAACATTTTTCAACTTTCTGCTAATATTTATATGACTTTATGCAGCGAAAGTGCGGGGTATTTCAAAAATGTGGCCCCGCATAAATATGCGGACTTTGGCTGGTTATGCATTGAATCATTCAATCGCATAATCACGTTTTTCTGGAGGGACTGACATTTGGAAAACGGCAATTTTCTCAATATTTTTTTGCACCCTCAGATTTTCAAAAAGTTGTATATCGACCAAATTGTTTTATCGTAACAAATCCAGATTTTGTATACATCTGATGGTTTTGTGGTCCTGGGTCACACTGAATAATTATTTTAATGCAAGTATAACTTTCTGTGCAGAAAACTCCAAAAACAACACCATTGTTTTTTTTGTTTTTTTTGTAAGTTGCTTTTCTGTTTTGTAAGGGATTAACAACTATCTTTGTTAGTGTTTTAGCTTCAGTAGCTTCATGGCTTGTGCTTTGTAAATTTACATTCAAACTGGTTCCTCTGCTAGTGGTCCATTTCCCATAATGGGAGCTTTAAAGGCACCAGATATTTACACAAATCGTCTCATAGCTTCAGACTTTAGCAGGGCGCTACGCGGCTTTACTGAGCTGTACCTGATAAAATGGACGACTGAAGATGTTAAGCGACCTGAAGAGGCTTTTCAGTCAGAGTAGATGTGACCACAGATTGTGGAGTTTCTCAGGGGTATTCATGAGAAACTGCTGTGAGAGTCATTATGTCCTCTTTCATCTCTACACGAGGATTCTTCACTGAAAGCACATGCACAAAGGTGTGCCAGATAAATAGAGGGAGACTGTAGCATTTGGGAGGCTTTATTTAATTAGAAGTCAGTTTTAATAACATCCCTTAAATAGACACGATAAGACACTTGTTATTAGTCCCTTCTCACCTCTTCGCTTCTCTACTTGCCCGAGCTCATCTGATCTTGTCTCTTCACTCGTCTTCTCTCACCTTAATATCCTTTCTTTGCCTGGTTTTGGCTTGTTTTCTTTCTTTTATTGGCAGTAAATGTTAATATCATAAATATTGTGAGTGAGAAGATTGGCAGCGGAGGGTCTGCACCACAAATGGCGCAATAAAAATTCACCTTTATCGACTCCTCTTGCTGGTTTTTGTTTCTGTTGAAGAAACAGCAGAAGAGTTGAAAAGTCATTAAAAGGGATGTAAAAATTGAAAGGCTTTGCCTTGAATGCCGTGTGGCCTGCGGTGAGTTTGTGAGGCCAAGAGAAAAGATCTCCAGCCGTGAAGTGTTTTATGCTTCTGTTCACAGGCTCCGGAGGACACGTTCAATATCGCTTCGGTAGGGGTCAGCTAAGGAGAAATATAGCTCCCCACGTACACATACACACACCGACATAAACAACCAGCCATGCGCCTGTTCTTTCTGCTGTGTGTGACTGCAATGTTAACAGGATGCCGACATCATCCTCCGTCTGTCTCCCAGCCCACACACACTTGCTGTAAGATATGCCTGCTGATTTGCAGAAATCCCATTGGTCGAGAGGTGATAATGGTGTTCCTGTGGTCTGCGTTTTAGAAGCTGATGATCACAGAAGCTGATTGTTCGTATGTCTGTTTCAGGCCACTCGTGGTTGTTTGCAATTGGCCGATTGTTTCATCTAGTGAGATGCTAGGATTTGTAAAGCACGTGAGGGGATTTACTAAGAATGGATGCAGAAAGCGTAGTTCATTTGCCCGGGCTGTCCAGGTTGTGTAAGCAACCAATTCACTTAAGCAGTTATGCAAATTAGACAATGTTTGAAACAATGTAGTTTGCATGGTTCACTAAACTCCCAGTCTTGTAGGTTGGGACCATCCAGCATCACTGTTAACACTTAAATCAGCTCTTATAAGTGCAACTGCAGTCAATGCTTTTGGTTTTAATACTCTTCTGTATCGTTCAGTCATCATTTGACGATCAATAAAACCACAAACAGCTATTATTGATACACTTACACTTACTGCTTGTTTTTCTGTGAGCGATTTAATCCTGAAAATAAAGCTTCCAAAATGTCATACTGTATGGTTTCATTTCCTTCAACATTTTTTGTCACACAAATCAGTGATTCTCGCGAAATTAGACTTATGAGGTGTCATGAAACATTTTGATAAAAGTAAATGCTATCAAAATAAGAAGCAAACATCTCTTCATGTACTATTTTGCACATGATTTCAAATGACATCATACAAACCAATTTAGTTTTTTCCACATTTAAGGGGAACACTTTCATTACCGCAACATGTACATGACTGGATTTGGGTTCTTTGACATGGAAATATTTATAATTAAAAAATCTAAAAAATAAAAAGCTTCAGTGCATGTTATACTATAAGCATTTACAGTAAAGAAACATGGTATTTGCTGATCATTGGTAAATATGGAGACAATAATAAGGAATATATCCAAGACCAATTTTCTCATCCTCCGCAACAATTTTCAATCATTGTTTAAGCCTTCGAGGAACTAACATTTAAAAAAATTGGTGGAATTGACATAATCAAGATGGCTACCAGGTAAGCAGTTCTTATTTTTTCTCTCCAGATAAAAGTTGAAATTTTGTTTGTCATAGTACCTAGACAACTTTTTAGTTCTCATTACCGAAACATGCATATATATTTAATGTAATGTAATAATATATGTTGCGGTAATCAGTGTTGGGGAAAGTTACTTTTAAAAGTAATGCATTACAATATTAAGTTACTCCCAAAAAAAGTAACTAATTGCATTACTTAGTTACTTTTCATGGAAAGTAATGCTTACGTTACTTTTAGTTACTTTTGCGTTACTTTTTCTTGGTTAAAGCTTGATCTCTTTCAGGCCTTGCAGGTGTTTTTATGACTGAAAAGTTCTGCATTCAGAAATTGCATATTTCATCACAAAAATGTTTAGCTGTGGCCTGCCATCTCAGTTTCTGACTCAAACTGTTTCCACACAGGCACAGAGAGTGCATACGTTAAGTTTAATTCAGTACATATTTTTTAATCAAATTAATTAAACTAAAAAAGTAACTTGAGTTACTTTTTTGAAAAAATAACTCAAATATTAATGTGTACATTTAAAAAGTAATGCGTTACTTTACTCGTTACTTCAGAAAAGTAATATTATTATACGTAAAGCGTTACCCCCAACACTGGCGGTAATGATAATTTTTGATAATGATAATCTAAAAATGTAAAAAATTCTATAGGAAAGATTTTTAAATCCTCTAAAAATAATGGTTATAGGAAGTTCAGACCTTAATCTTATATGTGCAAAAAAATGGCTTCCAGGGCTTTTTAAAAATTCTGATGCTGAACACCTTCTACATCTGGATTTCGTGAGAATCACCCAAATGTTCTATTGCAAAGAACACTTTTAGGACCTTTATTTTTAACAGTATGCACTAGAATGATGTTACAGTTTTTCTTAATTGTTAAGACACTAAAGCCTTTCTTCTTTGGCCTAAACCCATTTATCATATCATTCACACTTTCGGATAAAAACTTAAATAGGTTTAGGTAGGCAGACACTGATTGCAATGTGTGTTTTCTCTGATCGGATAACCATCTGGGCTGCGTTCTCCGAAACGACCTTAACGCTACGTCGTTCTTAAGTTGTACCTTAAGCTGTACCTTATCGCTAATACGTGTTTTCCGAAACGTTCTTAGTTACGTATCACTTCTGTAAGTCGTTCGTTCGGAAGGTTGGTCTGGAGCGCTCTTAGCTATACCTTATCCCACATGACTCCACTAGGGGCCATCACTTTCATAAAAGCTTACATTGCAGTCTATATAACTAAATATTTGTAAAAAAAAATGCAATACACTCCGTGTTTAATTAGGCAAACATTTTTATATTTAAAGAATAAAACATTTACATAATTAGACATCATTACATTGATGGTTGTTAGATTTTTAATTATGTTTTCCAAAGGGACATCAACAGCGAACTATTAAATGCTACAGGCTTAAGAAACGATTTAAAAAATATATTTTGGGTGATGGAGTTGGTGAAACTGGCAGCTACAGCGAATCCTACTATTTCATTTGTGCATTTCATATCCGTCTAACGGCTAGTATTTTAGCTGCATAAATAAATCAGGTAAAATTACAAAAAATAATTATGATTATTAATGTTAATTCGACTTTGCATCAAAGTTTTTTTATGTTTTATAACTTTGAGGCAACTGCATGCCATATTCGTTATAAACATTCAAAATAAACTGTGCACTTGATTACTGCTTGTATAGTCTCCTAAGGTCAACAAAATTTCCACATTAAAACTAATCAAATGTAAGGGGCTGCTTTAAAGAAAGCGATGAAGACGTGAATCCATGTGCAAAAGGAGTTTATTGTAAAATCCCATAAAGGGCCAGCAAACAAATCCAAACAGGGTAATCCACAATCAGAATCCAAATAACAGGCGATATATCAGGGCAGGCAGAGTTCAACCAAAATCCAAAAACAGGCACAGGTCAAAAATACAGACAGATCCAAGTAACAGATAAAACAGATAACAGATTCAGGTACAGATAAACAGAAACAGGCAGATAAACAGACTAGGTATTGGCGATGTAATAATCAGCCAGGAGCTGGTGAACAGGATGTGACTTATGTACAAGAACAAACAGGAAGTGTGAAGTGAAACATGGCAGGATGTATTTCAAAATAAAAGCCAGAACAGAGCAGAGTAACAAAATACAAGTTCAAATAACAAAAATACACAGAATACAAGCAAACACAGAACAAAACCTTACAGAACCCCCCCTCTAAAGGGCGACTCCCGGAGCCCAACATTCAAATAATTAAGTCCAAATAGAGGGTGGGCGGGCGGGCCAGGACCTCTTGGCAAGGCAGGGCAGTTCAGGAGAGGTCCTGGGTCATAAGGCCAGGATGGTCCAGGGTCGTGGGGCAGATGTGGGCCTGGGTCATGGGGCAGATGCGGGCCTGGGTCATGGGGCAGATGCGGGCCTGGGTCATGGGGCAGATGCGGGCCTGGTTCATGGGGCAGATGCGGGCCTGGGTCATGGGGCAGATGCGGGCCTGGGTCATGGGGCAGATGCGGGCCTGGGTCATGGGGCAGATGCGGGCCTGGGTCATGGGGCAGGCTTGGACCTGGGTCATGGGGCAGGCTTGGACCTGGGTCATGGGGCAGGCTTGGACCTGGGTCATTGGGCAAACATGAAGCTTGGTCATTGGGTAGGAATAGACCTGGAACACAAGGAGAGGAAGGATCAGAGTCCACTTCGGTCTCCGCCTCGGCGTCCTCTGCCTCCTTCCTGTGTCCGGGTACTACCCCCCCCCAAAAAAAAACTTGGAAAAGCTTCCAAAGCCCAGGGTGGCGAAGCCTCAGGTGGTGGACCAGACAAATCAGATGAATCAGGTGAGCCAGGTGAGCCAGACGAATCATGTGAATCAGGTGAGTCAGACGAATCAGATGGGACAGGTGAATCAGGCAGGACATACGAATCAGATGAAGTGAGCGAGTCAGATGAATCAGGCGAGTCAGATGAATTAGATGATTCAGACAGGACAGGCGAATCAGGCGGGTCAGGCGAATCAGGCAGGACAGACGAATCAGGCAGGACAGCCGAATCAGGCAGGACAGGCAGATCAGATGAGTCGGGCAGCTCAGATGAGACGGGCAGATCAGATGAGACGGGCAGATCAGATGAGACGGGCAGATCAGATGAGACGGGCAGATCAGATGAGTCTGGCAGATCAGAGGAGTCTGGCAGCTCAGATGCGTCGGGCAGCTCAGATGAGTCGGGCAGCTCAGATGAGTCGGGCAGCTCAGATGAGTCGGGCAGCTCAGATGAGTCGCGTGGTTCAGGTTCAGGGTCTTGAGGAACCTCGGGAACAACAGAGCAGAAGGCAGACCAAACGAACCACAGGGCTATGGCAAATTCGGAAAGTACAGAGTCAATGAGACATACCTCTGTGGTCGTCGATTCAGGCAGGGCGGCCATCTTGACTTCAGGTGCTGGGTGGATAATAGCCCTCATGAGTGAAGGTGTGGTGGTGATGATAGCTCTCTGAAATACAGGTGCAGGAATGATGGTAGCTCTCTCGAGAACAGGTGCAGAAACAGGCAGGATGGCGGCCGTTTTCGGGACAGGCAGGATGGTGGTGGTTTTCTTGAAGACAGGTGCAGGTGCAGAGACAGGCAGGATGGCAGCCATTTTAGGGACAGGCAGGATGGCGGCCATTTTTGGGACAGGCAGGATGGCGGCCATTTTGGGAGTAAGCATGGTGGCAGCCATTTTAGGATCAGGCAAGACTTTAACAGGTTTGGGCAGAACATGTCTAGGTGTGTGGTGAATATTCCCTGGTTCATTATCCACCACACCCACAGTGAACGGAGAACCACACAACAGCAATGCAAAGTCAATATAACTCTCCAGGGACCAGGCAGACATATCATGGGGCATACATAAACGCAACCATTCGTCCAGAGCATTATAAAAGATCCGTTTCAAAGTGTCTTCATCATAATGTACTTGATTAGACAAATCCAGAAAGTCACTTACATAATCCTCAATGGGCCGGTGGTTTTGACGGAGTGCAAGTAGTGCAAAAACAGGTTTCATGTTGCTGGTGGGAAGTTACTGACCTTCGCTGGATTCCGGGTTATGGCTGATTATTCTGTAAGGGGCTGCTTTAAAGAAAGCGATGAAGACGTGAATCCATGTGCAAAAGGAGTTTATTGTAAAATCCCATAAAGGGCCAGCAAACAAATCCAAACAGGGTAATCCACAATCAGAATCCAAATAACAGGCGATATATCAGGGCAGACAGAGTTCAATCAAAATCCAAAAACAGGCACAGGTCAAAAATACAGGCAGATCCAAGTAACAGATAAAACAGATAACAGATTCAGGTACAGATAAACAGAAACAGGCAGATAAACAGACTAGGTATATGCGATGTAATAATCAGCCAGGAGCTGGTGAACAGGATGTGACTTATGTACAAGAACAAACAGGAAGTGTGAAGTGAAACATGGCAGGATGTATATCAAAATAAAAGCCAGAACAGAGCAGAGTAACAAAATAAAAGTCCAAAATACAAAAATACACAGAATACAAGAAAACACAGAACAAAACCTTACATCAAAGCTAAAATCTAAAGCAATCATACTATATATTTATAGGCTATTATATAATATTTGATATGTTATATTTAGACAGACAGGCTCCAGAAATGCGTCCATTAAGCTTTATCCGCATTGTTAACGCGGTGCTTGTGCATACAGTGTCCAAGCACAATAAACGCGTGAACTAATGAACAACAGCAGTTTGTTTTTATATATTTTAAGTGTAATGCACAGCCAAGTACTTGCACAACCCACTTTATTCCCCTGTGCAACGCACTTATTGGGAACCCCTAATATAAATTATCCTTTCAAGTGAAGGCATAGCGGATGAATTGGAGCAGTTTAACTCTTTCCCCGCCATTGACGAGATATCTCGTCAATCAAGAGAAAACGCTTCCCCGCCAATGACGAGATTTTCCGTCTTTCCGCAATACCGCTATTATCCACTAGGTGGCGCCCTTCCGCAACTTTTAAAAAACGGAAGTATAGCCCTATGGCAAGCTGCTGCATGTCCGTGTCTGTTTTAAAGATCGCTCTGAATGGGATTTCTATAAAAAGTCCGTCACAATAATAGAATTATCTCTGCTTTTTAATCAAAATGTGGTGTTTTTGCAGAAACCTACCCATATTCAAAAGCTGATTACAAAAGAACTCCTAAAGGTAGGATGAAACGGGTTTTTTTGTTTGAAAGCAGAGGGTCTGTTCTTTCATTTGGTAGATTGTATGTTTATATATTTAAAGAAGAACATTTTCTGGAAGGCATTAAACTTTGGTGAAAATCATGAAAAACGCTGGCACTGGCTGGCAACTTTTTTTTAAAACGCTGGCGGTGAATGAGTTAAACATGATACGTTTGGAAATAAAGTTGCGGGTTTTGCACGGGTTTGATATAAAATATAGAAGGTTGAATTTAGTTGTTTGCAATTTGAAATATTTTTAACAGATATTCCTAATAAGTTTAACTTGAACTATTTCTAAAATGTTTATTTAATAAAGAACACCGCTATCTCATAACGCAGCGAAACCTATTACATGAAGTGAATAATTGATTGTCGAGCAATCGATATCAACCTATTCAGCACCTCCACCATGGACAGCACCCGCTAAGGTCGAACTTAAGAAGGTTTACCTTAAGCAACATCCTAAGGTATAGTTCGGAGAACACACGTAGGAAAGGTATACCTGTAGTTAAGGTTTAACTTAAGAGTCTTCCTAGCACGCTAAGAGACAACGTTATCGGAGAACGCACCCCAGATTTGTTAAAAATCAACAATGGCACAATAAAAAAACAAGGAAAATGAGTCTCATTCACTAATACATTTTTCGGATTTATCCACACATTTGAACTTATCAAAAGAAATTTCCATCTAATTACAGACATGAATTTGTTTTTTAAAGTGGCCCTTTTCTAAAATGACCTTTATTGCATTGTGTAATGTAGCTGTCCATCAATGTAAACGGTCTGCAAAGTCGTTCATCTAAGAGTGCATGACAAATAAAGTTATAGTATAATTATAGTATTTGATTATTGCACACATGCACTGTAAAAAGTGAAACATTGGATTAACCTAATAAAATTGAAGTAACCATTCACAATAAAGATTTTACATTGACCTAATGTTCAGAAACCATTCAGTTCAAACTAATTTTTTGCATTTCATTCAAACTCTTTTCTGAATTTGGTGTAAATCAATATTTTAGATTGGCTTAAATTAAAAAAAATGGTTTTAAACAGACTTGATCTAAATTGAGTTTTCTTCAATCTAAAATATGTATTCATTGCAAATAATATGAAAGGCTTCATAATAGCCATAATCTAAAATTTTAAAATTCTCTCAATATATATACACACATTAAAATGAGTCATAGAAACGTTCTTTTAAATATTTATTAAATCTTTTTTTAAAAATCACTGTTTTTACAGACTTTTTTGGCAAAACAAACAGACAGTTCAAGTAATCAGTTCATTTCAAGTTGAATTTCATATGTAGCAGTACAAAAATATATCAACATAAGAACAAGAATAAGAACAAATACCTAATGTAAATCAAATACAAAACATAGATATTTCCACATACAGTAAAGAACAAACAACGATACTATTACGATAGTGAAGACTGGGGTGAAGGCATTTCTGCCATCCGGTGTATGTTCTTCATAGCACTGAAATCAGTCAGTCAGAGTTCAGAGCACCAGGAACAAGCAGCAGCTTCCCTAAAATTCAAATCCAAACATTAATCAGTTTTACAGTTTCAAAGTGTAAATTAATTTCCCTCACATTCATTTCCGCCTTCGCAACTTTAAAACATATAAAATCCACGTTCATATTGGCATTGAGCGCCCGGAGCAGAGCCAGTATGACAAAGTTTCTCCGAGCGGGAAACTCAGCGTATCACATATTGAGGTAATTCGTTTAACGTTAATTGTCAGCAGAGAAATGCAAAATACTCAAGCCTTAGTCATGAATACAAATGTAAACGCTATACCACTAATGTAAAAAGTTACGTTATAGTAATTTCTAATCTGCGTGTCTGTTTATTAAAATGATATGACGTTACCTTAAGTATTTAAATGCTGAATGAGTTTCCCCATTACATTATGCTAGGTCATGCTAGCCTGTAAACCTGGTAAAACGGTGCCAGTCACCTTATAAAAACTGAACAAGTCACCTTATAAAAATTATAGTGTTAGTGCTGAACGCAGACGTGTAATTATTGTTAATTCCTCCTTACCTGACAAACGTGTCCTGTTCGCGCTGTTAAGCAGATAACCGTCCATCAGAACTTCTGCGTTCGGTCTCTCCCAGAACTCTCTCGCGTTGTCACCTGTGCGCATGCGCAAACCGTGCTTAATCTAATAAAGTCGTTTGATCGAATGTAAAATATTAATTTCATTGTTATGTTATAATATTATATTGTATCAATCTAAGAAAATAGTTTGATCGAATGTATCATTTGAATTTCATTGTTGTTATAATTTTATATTGTATCAATCTTAGAAAATAGTTTGATTGAATGTATAACTTGAATTTCATTGTTATGTTATAATTTTATATTGTTTCAGTCTAAGAAAATAGTTTGATTGAATGTATAATTTAAATTTCATTGTTGTGTTATAATTTTATATTGTATCAATCTAAGAAAATATTTTGATTGAATGTATAATTTGAATTTCATTGTTATGTTATAATTTTATATTGTATCAATCTAAGAAAATAGATTGAAAGACACATACAAATTACAAAATGTAATTTTACTTAACAATCTAATAATTTTAGGCTATTGGAATGAAAAAAATTATATCAAATGAAAAACAGCAATGTTTTACTTTTTACAGTGTGTGGTATACCGTACTTTCCGGACTATAAGTCGCAACGGAGTATAAGCTGCATCATTTAAAAATGCGTCATTAAGATGAAATAACATATATAAGTCACAGTTGACTATACGTCACGTTTATTTAAAAAAATATATTTCACAAAATCCAAGCTGACGAACAGACATTTAATCTGGAAAGGCAAGTTATTCAACTAAACATTAGCAGACAGAACAGCAGGCTGAATAGATGTCTGTACGCTAAAGCAATATTATCAGTTATTTAAACAATAAACCATATCATACACAACTTACCTGGAAGATTGAATCGGCTAAATTAACCAAACAAGCCAACTAGCGAGAAGTTCGCATACTCGTCATTTCACATCACTGAATCCATTGAATTACATAAATACAGAAGAAGCATATGGCGGACCCTCGCGACTATAGACGGTAATGTTGTCTCATAATTGTCAAAATTAATTCATACTGATTTACAAGGCACACCTGACTATAAGACGCAGCACCAGCCAAGTTATGAAAAAAAGCACGGCTTATAGACTGAAAAATACGGTTGTTCTTGTATTTTTTCGTACATTTAAAATAAATTTTAGTGCCAAAGTTTTTTGTTAAATTACGTTTTTTTTAATGAAAACATTCATATGCACATTTCACACACGCATGCTTATCTCTTATTTTTACAGTTTATCTTCATAGATCTCTTTTTGAATTAAAATCACTTCTTTTTTATGTAAAGTACTTTGAATTACCTCTGTGTATTGAAATGCACTATACATATAAATGTGCATTACCTTGCCTAGTGAATAAAACTCAATGACTTTAATTAAAATATTTGTAAGGCAAAGCCTTTTCGGCTTGTTGAGTGTCTGGGTTTGTTGGATTGCGAGTGGTATGTGCATAATACACAGAGTTTTGCATTGAAATGGCAAAAGTGCCCCACATTTTGTATATTGTGTGTGTCTGTGTCTTACTCCTTAGTTATAATACGTTTACACCATTAATAAAGTTTATTTTCCTTCCTTGCTTTCTTTAGTACAGATATAACATGTTATATTTCCTCTCTGTACTATGTGTCCTTGCATGCTTACTAAATTCACAAAAAACACAGCTAAAAGGGTTTAAAAAGTGATTGGCCTTTCAAATAAGGTACACAAATAAATAAATAAAAAATATAATCATATTAACTTTTAACAAGAGGGCTTTTGGTAATTTGATTTAATAATAGAGACAGAACCGTTTCAGTAAGCACCTAGGTTTGTGTTAATGGGTGTGTTTTGTGTCTGTTCAGTATAGGTCTTCTGCTGCTGGCCAAACCTCTGGACAGAGAAACCACTGACCAGTATCGTCTTATCGTCACCGCTTCTGATGGGCATCCAGGAGGGGTGAGAGTCCACCCGTCCCTTAATCTCATCATTCAAGCCTGTAGCACTTACTGATTCAACATAATGACAGGACTTGCTGCATCTTCTCCTTTCTTCTTGCACTTCTCTCCTCTTTAGTCAAGACAGAAAAGAAGTTTCTGTATAACTTCTTAGTTTTAATGTATTTTCTTTGCATATTCAATACTGTCAAGAGCTCCTCAATCCTGTTATGAGACTAAATGCAAATGCACTTACCTTTTATAAAAGCATTCGCTTGCGCTTCATCCGCTCGGCTGCTGTAATGAGAGACCTTTAGAAAATGCAGACATGCTGCTGTGCTTAATAACTGCTTGTCATACATGACTGATATCTGTTGAAGTGATGAACATTGACTCATTTGATGAAATATATTTTAAATCAAAAAGTCCCCGATAGAAAAATCATTTTGGACAAACTAACTCATGAAGTTACGGTCATGGGAAGTGCTTTAGTTGATCTAAAAAACATTTGAGCAACTGAAGGAAATATTCACTGCATGTCAATATTGCTCTTGTCTCTCATTGCTGTGTGTTTGATGATTTTCTGCACATACTACAGTATATACTTTATTGATATAGTATAAAATAACACACAACACTTCTTTTTCAAGTCCACCTGAACATTTTTCGCCTGGCAGCAAATCTATCTCTGAATCTGCATGACGGCAGATTTTTCTTCTGCATTATTTTTTGGTAAATTAATTTTTCATGCACATCTCCAACCCACTGGGATTTAAATTTTTCATGCTGATCTTAAATGATCGGTGGGATTTATATTCATTACTGTATGCTACTAAACTAGCGAGCTGCATGAAGTCGATTGCTTATGATTTAATTACGATTCTGTAAATGTGCTGGAATAGAGTCAGAATCTAAACGGCGACACTCTTTTTTCCAGTGGTTTTTAATATTTGAAAAGGCAGCGAATAGGGCAGATAGACAGACAGCAGTGAAAATCTCTGTGAAGTGATTTTGAGACAGAAAATCTGAGTTTGACAGCCAGCACCTACTGAACTCCAGGGTTTTGTGAAACTATCTAAGAAGTTGTACTACGTTTTTTTTTTTTTGAAGGTGTGTATGCACAACCAGAACTTGCAATTCCTTTTCAAATGTCCCCATGAACAAATAGGCCTACCTTCATTTTCACTGTTGCACCAATGTAAATTCCTGTGTAGGGCTGCTCATAGTTCGCCCCTTTTTTAACTACGTAGTAGTGTTGTAGTCAAGACCACCGAGACCAAGACCAAGACAGGCCGAGACCGAGACAAGACCATGACTTTAAAGGGTCGAGACCAAGTCAAGACCAAGACCAGTGCAAGTCACTGCATTAAAACACTTACGATAAAATGTGGAATATGCATATGATTAGGAACTTTTTGTTTGTGTGTGTGCGTGTGCGTTAGTGATGCGCGGGTCGGCGTTTTTTCCAACCTGCGGGTCACGCTTTTATGAAATATTTGGCCCGCCCCAACCCGCCCCCCAACACTGTATCTATTTTTACAACCAGCACCGCCCCGCCGCCCGCGATCGCAAAGGCAATGCCGGTAGATCGCACATAAGTTAACTGTGTATTCTCATGCTGCTCCATGCCTCCACGGGAAAATTGGCATTATGAGTAATTGTGAAACACGTAAGTCTTTTTGAGTTGCTGTGCCTTTCTTCTCATATTTGTTTTTATAAATCTTATGCCTGCCCGCTGCAGCTCAGTCGTGTAAACTTCCGAAATTTACAAGGATGCAATCGCATCGCATTCTTGCCTTCATGCATGAGCTTATGCACGCGCCCAGTATGTATGTGTGTGTGTACGCGCGTGAGAGCGAGCAAACGAGGGAGAGAGAGAGAGAGGCAGCGTTGTGCTGATATATGCTTGCTTTTGATACTATTGTAATTTTCTTTCTAGTTTGTTTCATTAAATCTTCGCTTTTTTAAACAGTACTCGACATGTGCTCCAGGATTTTTTTTTAACTCCTCAAGAAAATAGAGTAATGGTGATATCCCTAAATCCAATGTAGAGATAAATGCAGTATAGTCCACGCATTTAAAGTGTTTTTAGCATGTAGAACTTGTCGGCTTTATCATTTTAAAAGTAGATCACCACACAAAAAAAAAAACAGTCTTTGTATTATCTATTCACAAATTCCCTACCTTAATTTCTCCTGCAGATCGTCTTTCATCTTTTAATTCTCCGTTTGTTTTGTTGTTGTGGCTGGCAGCGGGAGCTACGTGGCGCTTCCGTGACATGACGTCAAAGGTTTGGGGATATCAAGTTACGTTGCGGAAGTTACGTTGCAGAAGTTACGGAAGTTACGTTGCCACATAGGCCTACGTAATTTAACCTTATCAAAGAACGTAATAAAATGTACAAATATATATTCCCAAATATTTAATATATATGCTACAGGGAATTAGATGCAACATATCAGTTTTTTAATTTTGTTTTTAATGACCCGCCCAAACCCGCCCCGCATTAAAGTTACAATTTCTTTACCCGCCCCAACCCAACCATGGCCCGCGGGTTAAGAGACGACCCGTGCATCACTAGTGTGCATGTGTGTGTGTGTGTGTGTGTGTGTGTGTGCGTGTGTGTGTGTGTGTGTGTGTGTGTGTGTGTGCCATCAGAGAAGTTGATAAAATAATCAAAGGCATTGCAGATATGTGGGAATTTATCTTTGTCTGTAAGCAAATAAAAGTGAACAAAACTAAGGAGCTGAAATCAACTTAAAGGAATAGTCTACTCATTTTCAATATTAAAATATGTTATTACCTTAACTAAGAATTGTTGATACATCCCTCTATCATCTGTGTGCGTGCACATAAGCGCTGGAGCGCGCTGCGACGCTTCGATAGCATTTAGCTTAGCCCCATTCATTCAATGGTACCATTTAGAGATAAAGTTAGAAGTGACCAAACACATCAACGTTTTTCCTATTTAAGACGAGTAGTTATATGAGCAAGTTTGGTGGTACAAATTAAAACGTAGCGCTTTTCTAAGCGGATTTAAAAGAGGAACTATATTTTATGGCGTAATAGCACTTTTGTGAGTACTTCGACTCGGCGCAGTAACACCCTCCCTCTCCCATTATGAGAGTGAGAAGAGGAGCGGACTTTTCAGGCGAGTCGAAGTACTCCCAAAAGCGCCACCACGCCACAAAATATAGCTCCTCTTCCAAATCCGCCAAGAAAAGCGCCACGTTTCACCCTGCACCACCAAACTTGCTCGCACAACCACTCGTCCCAAACAGGAAAAACGTTGATGTGTTTGGTCACTTCTAACTTTATCTCTAAATGATACAATTGAATGAATGGGGCTAAGCTAAATGCTATCGAAGCGTCGCAGCGCGCTCCCGCGCTTACGTGCACGCACACAGATGATAGAGGGATGTATCAACAATTCTTAGTTAAGGTAATAACATATTTTAATATTGAAAATGAGTAGACTATTCCTTTAACCATTTATTCTAACTGTCTTTCCATGGCTTGCCATACACTTAACACAATGCAGGTGTTTTAGTATTAAAATTAGAAAAATTGTCATTGGGAGAAACTTAAACAATGCCAACATCATATGCCAAACCCGAATAACCTGCATAAAATTAATGATAAAAATAAATTGTGATGTGCCATCAGTTGTGGTCTTGACCGGTCTTGAAATAAAATTCTGAGTCCTCTTTGTCTGAGACGAGACGAGAAAAATGTGGTCGATTCCAAGACGAGACCAAGACCTTTAAAAAGTGGTCTTGAGACCGAGAACTACAACACTACTATGTAGTGTCTTCACAATGTATTTTCTTCATAATGTGTTAAGCAGAATTGATGTGGCATTAATGATACATGATGCACCAGAGTGTTGTTTGCATTGTCATTCTGGGCCTTCATTTATTAAATAAATAAATACTGCGAAATTTCAACTTAGTTGAAGTATTTTTTTGAAAATTATATAATAAAAATTTGAAATACTAATAGTAGAAGTTATACTTATTTATTGGCAAGGTAGCCAAACGATTTTTCAGCTATTCCCTTAATATAGGCCGTTTCAGCAGTAACAACATAAACAAGCGGCTGTCGCGGTCCGCACGTAACATCCGGTAAACTCCGCTAAGAATAAATAACAACAAAGTTCTTTAAACGTAGTTTATTTATATAACAAGCAAAAAAAACAACACATAGATTACCTAGGAAACCAAAACATTTGTTCTTTTCGACGAGGCATTTGTTCAAGAGATCAGTTTAACAACTAGTCACACCATTAAAAAAACGAAACCAGGAGTAAGGTTCGGATCCAGACGTGTATCATGTGCGTCAGATGAAACCGTCTATAATCACTAGATTTTATTGAAAAAATAAAACACATCAATATTATAGGGTTGTAGAATATAATAATTTCTACGATGCTAATGTGAATGATTACTGCATCGATGCATAAAAATATATTATTAAAAAAGCCTCTCGCTCTCTCTCTTGCACATGCTCTTTCTCTCTCTCTCTCTCTCTCTCTCTCTCTCTCTCTCTCTCTCGCATGCTCTCTCACGCTCTCTCGCGCGCTTGCTCTCTCTCTCTCTCTTTCTCTTTACTTTGTAAATGAAGTGCTTTTTTTACTTGAACCGCTGTTAAAGGATTAGTCCATTTTCTTAAAAGAAAAATCCAGATAATTTACTCACCACCATGTCATCCAAAATGTTGATGTCTTTCTTTGTTCAGTCGAGAAGAAATTATGTTTTTTGAAGAAAACATTGCAGAATTTTTCTAATTTTAATGGACTTTAATAGAACCCAACATTTAATACTTAATTCAACACTTAACAGTTTTTTTCAACGGAGCTTCAAAGGACCACAAACAATCCCAAACGAGGCACAAGGGTCTTATCTAGCGAAACGATTGTCATTTTTGACAATAAAAATAACAAATACCCACTTTTAAAGCACAACTTCTCGTCGTGTAGATCCGGTCGTGATGCGCCAGCTGACCCCACTACGTCATCACGTCAAGAGGTCACAGAGGACGAACGCGAAACTCCGCCCCAGTGTTTACATGTGTTGAGAAAGAGGACCGTTCCTACGTTGTTGTATGTCAACTGATACTAATTAATGTCTTTGTGGCAGTTTATTGTTTAAAATGGTCCGCAAATGTGCGTTTTATATATGTAACACGTGACCTCCCTACCTCACTACGCATTTACGTTAGGTCGCGCTGGACTGGACCTTGACGAAAAGTTGTGTTTTAAAAGTATATATTTTTTATTTTTCTTGTCAAAAATGACAATCGTTTCGCTAGATAAGACCCTTAGGCCTCATTTGGGATTGTTTATAGTCCTTTGAAACTCCGTTGAAAAAAACTGTTAAGTGTTGAGTTAAGTATTAAATGTTGGGTTCTATTAAAATCCATTAAAATGAGAAAAATCATGCAATGTTTTCTTCAAAAAACATAATTTATTCTGGACTGAACAAAGAAAGACATCAATATTTTGGATGACATGGTGGTGAGTAAAATATCTGGATTTTTCTTTTAAGAAAATGGAATATTCCTTTAAGAATTCTTTATGATGTGAAGCCCTCAATCGATATGATAAAGATGCCCCATTGCCTCTCAAAGCATTATGCGCATAATCAATGGAGCACGCATCTCTGACGCAGAATAGAGGTCTTCAAGGGTCCACTTAGATCCGAAAACCCAAGGTCCGAACCGAGAGGTTACACGTATGGCTCGTCATGGGTTGGGTATAATAATAGCGGCAACGGGTAATTTAAAATTAATGTGTTTTTCGGACCCGGAACGACCCGAACTCACTTTGTGCATATAGTACTTTTCCAACCCCTCTTCTGTTTGTCAAGAGCGCATGCAACATCGTGTGGCTGGCGGTAGGTTAATTTTTGTTGAGACAGGCCTGTCAATCAGTTTTTAATGCACATTTTAGGAGTTACCTTGGTGTCGTCGTCAGATAACAAATGTAAATGAATGTAGCAGTGAGCCTAATAGGATGCAATGCCAACGGGTACGGGGATTCAGACTGCACACACATCGGTGCCATTTACATTTGGGTCCTGTTGGGTTTAAAATTGCCACTGGTTCAGGTCAGTCTCAGGTCTAATTTTCTCGTGTTTGTCTCGGCTCGTCTTTCTTTAAAAAAAAAATATGCACGTCAGGTTCGGGTAAAAAGTGATTTGGGTCATTTCGGGTCGGGTACATTGCGAAGACCTCTAGCGCAGAGTTTTAATGCGGGACTTTAACAAGACAGACAAAAAGTAAACTTGTAAAGGTAAAAGTGTAAGGGAGATACTTGTATAATAATATTTAATATTAAATATTAATATATAAAAAATTTAATATAACAAATTGAGAATGCAACGCATTGTGATATCGGATTGAATCGAATCATTGACGTAAGAATTTGAATCAAATTGAAACATAAAATCAGTGATGATTTATACCCCTAAATTAAAGATATATCATAATGAACTTATTGTTGTATTTGTCACTTAATCAAACAAGTCAATATTATTATTCCACAAAAAATATCAGGTCGGCTGATAGAAATGTCATTCCAGGACCAACAAGGATCTTGGGTGTTTATCCTCACACATCCAATGTTGTTAATTCGCAATAGACATTTAATTCCTTTGATATCTAATATATTTCTCTGTATTTGCAGATATCCACCGCCACCGTGAGCATTGTTGTGACGGACGTAAATGACAACGACCCAACCTTTGACCTTACTCTACCCAGAAACCTGACAGTGCAGGAGGAACAAGCTAATGTGTTTGTGGGTCAAGTCAGGGTAAGTACCACAACAAAAGTTAAAGTTCATGTCACTTTACCCAACTACTCTGATTGGTGGTGTTCGTCCTGCCAGCTGTAGGTGCTTCTGGGGGTCTTGTGTGCCCTCACCTGTCATTCAACATAGATCTTCAAACAGCACTATCTATTATGCCCCAATTATGTCTTGGTAAATTAGAGTCATTAGTCTCTTTACAGTCTGTCCCTGACGTCTGCTTCTGTTTTGTCCTGCCAAGCCCTGCGGAGTTTTAATTGGAGTGTTAGATTAATCTTGTTTTGGTTAGTTAGAAAGATAATCGATGGAAGACGCATCTGGCTTTTAATCACAATACCGCCGTCATTTGCTCTGGCATCACACATCTCTTTATAGACGTCCCTTTGTCGTTCTGTGATGTCTTGATCATAGGGTTTGGTGCTGATGTCATTGACAGGTGTAAGATAATGTGCACGGATAAAACAGATGTGGTCTTTTGTTGAGCGACATTATATTTATCAAAAACATAGTTTTCTTATAGGCTTGCAAAGTTTGGCATGGCAGAACAATTTGAAGGCGACACAAAAAGTCTATTGTTTTGTTAAGTAGTTGGATTTATTTTTTATTTAAAATGTTAGCTTTAAGAAAGCTGTCGCATCACCGCATCTCATCAGCATGACACTTACTCAATATAACTAAGGGGAAAAAATATGCAGCACAAATTTAAAACAACTTGGTTTTTCAAGTCAATTCAACCCACAATTTTAAGTTTTGGTTTAAAAAAGTTTAAATAACTTTGTTAAAAAAATTTAATTTATTTTTTGAGGTTAAAGTAATCTAAAAAAAGATATGTTGATTTGACAAAAATTGTGCATTTTTTTACAGTAAGGGTACAGTATCATTTTTCAGAAAAACTTTATTTTAAAGGCTAATGTTTTAGACAGAGATATATTTTTGCTGTGGTCAGTAACTCACAAGTGTGGTCTATCAATACCAGGTAAAATTTTGTAAAAATGTAAAACGACTTTTTAATTATTTCACTTTGAACATAAGTAGTGCATTGTTACTTTTGACCATGTCAGCTTGGACGAAAGTAACACAACAGAACAAGATTTTTGTGTTACACTTGTTTTTAGTAAATATACATGACTATGACCTTGTTCATATGTTACTGCAAACATATGTTCTCATTAGCTTTTTGCAAAAAATAAGTAAATTATAATTTCATTTTACATTTCAGTTTCAAAAGTACGGAGCCCCTAAGGGGACATGGAGCAAAAATTAAATAAAGTTTAGTTTCGTGTGCTCACGTGAAACTTTCGCGTGCTCACGTGAAACTTTTGCGTGCTCACGTGAAACTTTCGCATGCTCACGTAAAACTTTCACGTGCGCACGTGAAACTCTCGCGTGCACACGTGAAAATATCGTGTGCGCACGTGATAATATTGCGTGTACACATGAAACTACAGCATTTAGTTTTGCGTGCTCACGTGAAGCTTTCGCGTGCGCTTGTGAAATTATTGCGTGCGCCCGCGAAAGTTTCACGTGAGCATGCGACACTAAACGCCGTAGTTTCTCTTAACTTAAGATTTTTTTAATCCATTGTCAGCTAAGGGGGTCGGTACAAAAGCAACCCAGCAATTGTTGAGGATAAAAACATGTTCAACGGTATGAACACTATGAAATTAAATTAGAATAATATAATTTTCATAATGCAACAGTATTAGAAGCAGGACAAAAGTAACAAGTGTTACTTTTTGCCAGGTTCTCCCCTCCTATACCCATCATGCTTACACAGTCACTTTAAACATCCTTGTCTTTCTCTCAACACGGTAGCAGAGAGATATCTCCACTTGTGTTTTTTGGTAAATTAAATAAATAGAAACATAATTTGCATTTATATACATGAAATGCTGTTTCTCTGTTTTCAATCTCTTTCTTTTCATTTCATCATTCTCTTGTCACTGAGACACGGGCTGTGTCTCTTGCCACGTTCATACGCAGGTGCTCACCGAACTTTGAGGTCCCTTTCTCAAATTCACACACGGGTCCCGCTAGAGATCAAAACCTCCTGGATTCTTCTGCTGTGACAAACAACAAGCATACAGACAGAAACTTATGTCACACCCCAGGAATCCCACGCCGCACACATCCGCTCATTCAATGTGTTCCTGCACTACAAAGTGCAAAACCCAAAGCCAAACATGTTACGGTCGCAGTATTTGTGATGGTGACAAATAATTTTGTGAGCCTATTTGTGCATATGAAACTTTCAAATTTCATTTTAGAGTTTATACTGAAAATGAAATTCGAGCAACATCAAAGCAATAACATAGTTATAGCAGTGACGCATGTCCCTAAGTAACCTTAACCAATGGCACAAATTTAGGGTTTTGAAAATAGTTTATTAAAAAAAAAATTATTGGCACAAAAATTACTTATGTTTTAAATATGCAAATTACATTGTAGTTTTGCAGTAAATAAATTGAAATCATTAATATGATTTTCAACTTTTGTTGTAAGCATAGAGTGTAATTTTAGCACATAACAGTTGTTGAAAAACTTTCCCCGGCGTTGTGATAGTAAACAACAGTGACTACGAAGCAGCTTTAAATGTATGTATTGTTATTTGTTTATTTATTGTTTTGTTTACATATTCCTTCCATTAGTTAATTATTGAAGCGAGCAGATGCTGTGTAAGTGTGTTGTCAGGACGTGTGATGAGTGCTTCTGGTGAGACTTTCAATCCCCGCTGCTCAGATGTGGCCGTAATTTCTCCGGGCCCGATGTGCTCCTTTCATTTCTCTTATTTCCATTCATCCGCATTTGGATTTCATCCCCTCATCTTTTCCTCCCTTCTGGATGGAGTCTCTGATTCCTCCATCTTTCTCTCTGCCATCTGCATGTGTAATTACTATAGGAAGGAATTATAGCAGCACCTCTGAAATCATTATACCCAAGCGCTGCACCCCTGCTCTAATACAAATGAGATGGTCCAATCACGCAGGAATTAGGAAAAGTTAAGCACATTTAGATTTCTTTGCCCTTAAGGACTGCCAGAGATGTGACTTCTGAAGGCTTCGGGTGTCTAAAGTTAGGTGTTATTACCAAAATTTGACATCATGGTAGCAATTTACTCTGTATCACAAAAAAAAAAAAAACTAAAAATAGTCACAAATAGTACAAATATTTTAATTTTGCATCATTGTAAAAAACTACTTTATACTATACTATTATATAATATAGACGGTTTCAGCAGTAACAACATAAACAAGCAGCTTTCGTGGTCAACACGTAACTTCCGGTAAACTCCGCCAAGAATAAAAATGCAAGAAGTTTTCTGGAATTAAAATCCATATTATTTCCTGTGTATTGTAGGATAATATCATAAAAATTCTAGACTTTTTAAGCACACATGCTAAACTGTTCACTTTAAATGCTTATATCTTCTCTATGTGAATGTTGATTCATACCAAAATGCTTTTTTGCATAGTTGTGTTTGACAAATGAAAATGTCTCGGGTTATGTATGTAACTGTTGTTCCCTGAGAAGAGAACGAGACACTGCGTCTTCCTTGTCATACTTCCTGCGTCCCTGTAACGCCGTCTTTGGCAATATTTCAGATAGCGATATACTTCCTGGCTCCCGCGTCACCCTGTCTTTGTCATTAAGCCTCACCATTGGTTGAATTTGATATTCACATTCAAACGCACTTACCCCTGGAGGTGTCCCCAAAGTGTCACCGCAGTGACGCAGCACGAGTTCCCTCAAAAGGGAACTGTAACAATGTATCTCAATGTGTCCCCACATTTAGTCCTTGATTTGGGGGTATTGGATCTGGAAAGTCCTTGAAAGGTCCTTGAATTTGAAGTTTACTCAGGTGTGGGAACCCTGTATACTATACAATACTATATTATACTGTTCTATACTACTGTAGTTTATACTATACTGTGCTATATGTAAGCAATAAGGTACGAGAGGCTGTGCTGTATCGTGAATAAGTAACGGCTGAAGGGCGTTGTTAGGCACGACGCGAAGCGGAGTGCCTGCAACCCCTTCGGCCGTTGCTTATTCACGATGCAGCACTTGCCTCGAGTACCTTATTGCTTTTATAAAACGGTTACCACACAATATTAAAGTAAAAAAAATATTAGTGCAACTTTCATGAAGTTAAATTAATAAAAGCATTCCTTCCGCTAGAAAAAATAGTCCCTGACTGCGGAAAACAACAGGAAAGTTCAAATAAAAACAACAAACTGTTCTCAGACTTTGTCTCATTATATGTTTATGTGTTGCTAAGGGTGTTGCTAAGGGCGCAGTGATATTAAATAGAACCGTTGGGTGAAGCGGTCATAGCAGTGTTTTATTGCGAATAAAGCACACATATTGACCAATCAGAATCAAGGATTGGAACTAACCTTTTTAAAATATACTTTAATGTACTATACTATACATCAGGGGTCTCCAACCTTTTTTCATTGGAGAGCTACTTTCTAAAAAATAAAATTGGCCGAGAGCTACTTGTGTCACGTAATACCTAAATTAGTGAGTTAATAGACACCTGTCTATTAACTCACAGTGATTGGAACTCTTTCCCCGCCAGCAATTTTTATTTAAAGTTGCTAGCCAGTGCCAGCATTTTTTTATTTTTCACAAAATGTTAATACCTTCCAGAAAATGCTTTTCTTTAAACATAAACATACGATACATCAAATGAAAGAACAGATCCAACAACAACAACAAAAAACTTTCATGTTGTCTTTATTTATACTTTTTTATTACCTCTTAGATATAGGTAGGATTCTTCCAAAAATACCACATTTTGAATAAAAAAATCAATTATTAAAGATCAGATTTAGAAAGATGTTCCAAACATAGAGTTTTTACTGCTTTTGGATTCATAATAGGGATGTGCATGTATGTCACGTATGGCTTTCTGGTATCTCTTGACATTTGATGTTTTAATATGAGATGATAACCCATTGAACTTGTGACGACGACTGTATTTTCGTTTTATCAAAAATGAATCCGAAAATCACGGCATCCTTTTTAAGCATAGTGCCTCGACTCGAGGTGTGTTCGGTGTTGCGCGGATCGTCCGGTTGCCGCGGCGCGGGCTTCACAGCTTTGCGCGGATCGACCGGTTGCCGCACCCTGTCTTTACTACCGAAGGAACTTGCAACACTAACCAGACATCCAAATGCGCAATAACCACAGAAAATAAATAAATAAATAAACCCACGAGCGAGCTACCTGCAATTAAGACACAAGCTACCTGTCGCTCGCGAGCGACATGTTGGAGACCCCTGCTATATATTATACTATATTTTACTATACTATACTATACTATCTTGTACCATGCTGTACTATACTATACTGTAATGTCCTATACTATGCTATAATGTACTGTACTATACTATTCTGTACTATACTTTATACTCTATACTATACTATTGTTTGAAGAGTTCAGATGCAAAACCCTCTAAGTGCATCTGACAAGTTTTCTTGTAAATGAGCATTTTTTATTAGGCTCTTATGTTTAGGTTTCGTAATTTCACTTAAATGTCAACGAAAAGGTTATTAGTCAGTAATTGAAATGTCTTATTTTCACAAATGTCACTTTAGTCATTTTATTTGTACTTAACAAGTTTCACTTCCTTCGCTGCAGAAACATTTAATATCCTACTTTTGCCCACATGCACACACATTAAGCTGTCTATAGTTGTATGCTTCATATCGATACAGTGTTGCAGAATCTAAAACATTTCTCACAGTATAAGTGTGTCTGAAAAACTGAAAATCATTTGTCCATAATACCTCGGTACCAGATCTGAGTGGCAAACCCTTATGATAAACAAGCAGGAATTATAAAGTATCTGCATGAATGTTGCCTGATCACAAATGTGAATCTTTGTTTCCAGGCCACCGATCCTGACGCGGGACAGAACGGGCAGGTTCGCTACCGGCTGCTCTCCTACGCCTCTCTTTTCACCATAAACTCCACAGGCACCATCGTCACGGCGGTACCGTTGGACAGGGAGACGCGGAGCCGGTACGACCTGATTGTGGAGGCATCCGATGGTGCGGTAGACCCGCGTAGGGCCACCATCACACTTCTAGTGGAGGTGATGGACATCAACGACAACAGCCCTGTGTTTTCACAGGCCACGTACACAGTCAACGTCCCCGAAAACACGCCTGCTGGAACCGTCATACTGAGACTCAGTGTAAGTGCAGTCGTTAAAATTTACAGTACTATTTATTTCTTAAGACAAACTTAGTTTTAACATAATTTGTTAATTAAAGTGTTAATCAGCTGGTGTCTGTTTGACTCGTTCACCTAACTAAAGCTGTTTGTGATTGTTTGTGGGCGTGTGTTTCCGTCTCCTGTCCTGACACTAACTGGCTGATTATGTGTTTTTTGTCTCTATTGAGGGTGTTGGAGGTAGCTCGTCTGCAGTTTTTTCGTTTATTCCCGACGGGTCTGCATATTTAACTAGATAAATATTGACACGCTTGACAGACACAGTGTGAAAGGCAGAAGATGATGTCTTGTGGTAAATGTGCCTCTGAGCGTCTGGGCTCTTGGGAATTTTAGTGGGACGCCAACAGAACACAATCACCAATGAATTCGATACAAACTAGGACAAATGTGTACAAAAAGTCTCAGAGGTGAATTCATTAAACAGTCCAAGTTTTTCTGCGGTATTTCAGCACAAATCCTGCATCTTATTTGCATATCATCTGCAGTGTAAGTTAAGCAGGTGACTATATGTCGCTATGTTAGTATATTAAATGTCAACATAAAATCAAAATGGACTGACTTAATGCACACTCCTAGTCCTGTTTTGCACAAGTCTATGCTTATTAGTCCAATGCAGAAGGTGTTAGACAACCCACACAGCATGTTGAAATAAACAACCAAACTTAACAAGCACCAATTGTAAATGAAAACTGACATTTTCAGTTACTCGCCAAGAACTACATCATAAAACATAATACATATTAAAATCTAAGAATAGTCTTGCCCTTGGAGACGTAGACGTAACATGTGGTTTACCATGGGTCTTTACATGTTTACAAATAATAATAAAAAGCGGTTTTCACAGTTTTGCATTAAATTTGCGTAACTAATTGCGTTATTTAGATCCTTTCAATGGAAAGTAATCCTTACGTTACTTTTAAGTTACTTTTGGGTTACTTTTTATTACTTTGCTGAGGTTTGATCTCTTTCAGGCCTTGCAGGTGTTTTTATGATCACAAAAAATGTCAAGCTCTGGTCTGAAATTTTGACTCAAACTTTTCCCGCTCAGGTGCACAGAGTACGTAATTTTACGTTAATATGTTCAGTTTAATTAAGTACATTATTTTATTTTTAAATTGAATTAATTAAATTGAAAAGTAACTCGCATTACTTTTTTAAATAAGTAACTAAAATATTAATGTGTACATTTATAAAGTAATACGTTCAATCAGGAAAAGATTGCAGCAATTTGCAAATAGCAACCTGACTCAACTTCCAACGATCCGATCAATTCTCGATGGATGAATTCAAGTCCAGCCCTACCTTTTAACATCACAACATGGAAAATAAGACATAATCTTGTCAAATCAATCTTACCCCAAGCCACTTTTCTCTAGTTAAAAAACATGGCTCCGATCATCTCAGTGGAATAAGATTTTGTGACTTTTCCAGACTATTTGTCAATATTCATATAAAAAAATGGGCTTAAGTCGTTCTAAAGATGTGTAAATGACCCCAATGGAAAATGAAAACACAGACACACACACACACTTACATCCAGTCAAATTTCTGTGCCATTTTGTAAAAACAGACTTTTCAAAATGCATCAAAAACTACAAAAAATATACTATTTGAAATAATATTTATTTTTAATGCCCTTTCTAATGTTTACATATACATAAATTCACAAAATGTATTACTAAAGTAGTGATGTGAGCAGTTGGCCACATCCAGTGAAATGAATGGGTCTTTATGGGCCTGGTCGAAATTATTTATTTCCTAAACTATAATATTTTTTTAAACACCTGATGGCCGAATTCAACACATAACATCTAGATCAATATCTAAAAACGATTTTAATGAAATTTAGATAATAATTTATGTGAATTTTTCACAAAAAAAAAATTATATTTTACAAGCCAGCTAATGGTGTAGTTGAGGAATTGAATGGTAAACATGTACCATACTTCAGAAAAGTAATATTTTTATGGAATGCGCATTATTTGTAATGCGTTACCCCAACACTGTGTTTTAGTAGTAAATATGCATATATAAAAAGCATACAAAAAGGCGACTAAATTGAATGTATGGTAAATAATACTAAAGTATACTAAATAATACTTATTTTGTGCCATTCATGGCAACATAGTGAGTGAAATCTTCCCTCAGATGTGTGCGTGTTGGGGTTGTAGGTTTGGTAATTGAGTGACACAGTTTGAAGAAGGTGATTTTGCTAGCATATTTTTATCTCGGTTTGTCTGACACCTTCAGGCCCCTGCAGTGCCAGTTGGTGTCAGAACGTCAGGGGTCTCGGTGACAGATCTGGTCTGGAGCAGATAAAGTCATCAGATTCTTTGTGATTTTTCTCTCTGGGGAATTTTGATGGTTTATTTATACAATACATTTCTATTATCTTTCAGATAGGTGTAGAATTTAATGGAACCTAAAATGACACCTGAAAGATTTCCACACACACAAAATCTCTCCTCTGAGCATTAATTTGGCATTGACTTCTAATGAGCATGATTAGCATCATGTTGTGCATGCAATTATCATGTATGTGTATGTACACTCTTGGGTCATGAACACATGTTGGGTTACAAATAAACCTATGGTGGGTTGTTGCAATGCAATCTGGGTTGTTTCAACTCATGGTTGGGTTAACAACAACCCAGCATAGGTTTATTTGTAACCTAACATGTTTTCTGTCCAATATTTACCCAGCATTGGGTTTAAAATATATGCATTGTAAGAAATATGCTGCATTTTTGTTAAATCAACATAATTTTTGTGTTACTTTTACATTTATTTATATTTTATTTTTTATATTATATATACATTTCCAATAATATATACAAAAATAAACTTTTTCTTAAATTTGTACATGTATGTGTGTATTCATATATACATAATAATTGCACACAATACACACAAAAATCTATTATGCAAACACAAACTTTTATTTTGTATACAATTAATCGCAATTTATTTTTTGACAGCCCTAATTTTTAAATATATTTAAAAATATACAAAAAATGGCCAAAAAATGTGCTGAAATACATTTTGGAATATATTTACACAAATATTTTTTAAAGATATATATTTTGGCCATTTTTTTTAAATTTTGCAATATATTTAAAAATAAAAACATTTTAAAGCATTAAAAAATATTTTCAATCCAATGAATTCACGTAGCTTTGGAAGAAAAACTTCAAAAGTATACTTTATAAAATGTACTTGTATTTAGCATATATTTATATTTAAAATATTTAAAATATATATATATACAAAATATTTTATGGAAAAGAATCAACTTTTTGCCACATGGAATATAAAATTAGAAATGTATTTGTTGCCCCTGAAATACATTTTTAAGTATATGTTAATATATGAAGTGAATTAAATTTAATTATTTCCAAATTCAAAAATATATTTAATTGACTTAATTAACTTTTTACAATATGTATTTATCATATTTTTAAAATATATTTTTGGAGGAAAATGGCGTTTGTGCACCCTGGTCATGCACTTCGGGATGGGGATTCAACATAAACCGCTACAGTTAAAGAGAAATTCGCCCTCCATTTGTGCCTTATTTCTGTGGGCTTTTATCTCCAATGATCAATAGGAATGTGATTCCTGATGATATGACCCATTTGAGGAGCTTGTTAGATACGAATGTAGTACACGGTGAAGTCTGAGATCATTAATTCTTTCTTTCCTAACCTTCACTCTTTTGTCTCTCTATTTTTCAGGCGGTGGATGCAGATCTCGTCTATAAGGTGACCTACAGAATCAAAACAGAAGCGGCCCGGCAGCTCTTTGCTGTGAACCGGCTGACCGGCGCCGTCTCTGTGCTTCAGGCTCTGGACTTTGAGGACCTAACAGCAGGGAACAGCACGTACACCTTTGAAGTGGAGGCGCTGGATCACGGCGGAGTCTTGCCACCCGGCACGGCAACAGTCATCGTTAGGATCACGGTAAGTCAGTCGAAAGTGCCGTCCCAATCATCAGCCACCATCGAAGTTACAAAGTTTTTCTTGAAAGTTCAGCAGGTTCCTGACGAAAAAAAAAGGTTTGGAACCGGAGAGGAAAGAAGTGAATTTTCATCAGGTTTAGTGGCATGGGAAGAAGCCGGTGATTGGATTAGATCTTTCAGAGCTCATCCAGCGTCAATGTGGCTGCATGCAGAAGCTGTTGACTGTGTTCCAGTAATGCCTGCAAAAGATTTGATCTCTGAATTCAATTAGTCCTGAAAGGGAAGCTGTTGTGTTGGCAGGATTGTGGGCGTTGTTTACTGGATCTTTGCCCGCGTTTGCCTGTGTTGCTGTCGTGTTATTTCTGGTTGACGGTGACAAGGTGACAGACAAAGCTCGACGAAGGTTCGGATCTTAGCCTGGCACAGCTATTCTAGGCTTGAATGACTCATTAGCTTTGTGACTGCAATTATGGGAGGATTTTAGCGGGAGCACTCTCCAGTGCCTCCGAAGATTAGCCGGGGGATCAAAACTGAAGGATTAGCCTCCTCCAGTTTAAAGCAGCTGTAGCGTGTTTGATGAAAGTGCTTTAGAAAAAATGAACTTGTTGAAGTTCATGTTAAACTTTCATTTTTAAGTATATAATGCTTCAATAAATGTGTTTTGGCTATTGATGGTCACAGAAGATTAGGACACATTTAGGAGCACAATATTTAATAATTGATGGGTTTTGATAAGGTGTGCTGTAGGGATGTTCATTTTTCCGACCGACAACCGCAGCTTGTTTACCAAACATTAACCGTTAACTGATAAGATTTTAATATTAAATCGGCATTGAGTAAAAATACAGTTGACCTTGTCTATGACCCGACAAAAACAATACAAACCTTTTATCTAATCTGGGCTGGGTTTCCCGATAACGTTGTTAACGTCTCTAAGCGTGCTACATCTCTACGAAGACTCTTAAGTTAAACCTTAACTACAGGTATACCTTTTCTAGGCGTGTTTCCCGAACTGTACCATAGCGGGATTCTTAAGGTATACTTTCTTATGAACAACGTTACCAGGTGCTGTCTATGGCGATATGTATATGCTCGACAATTAATTATTCACTTTATGTAATAGGTTTCGCTGCGTTATGAGAAAGTGGTGTTCTTTATTAAAGAAAAATTTCACAAATAGTTCAAGTTAAATTTATTAGAAATATCTTGTAAAAATATTTCAAATTGCAAACAACTAAATTCAACCTTGTATATTTTATTTTATTTCAAACCCCGTTGCACAGGGGAATAACGTGGGTCGTGCAAGTCACCTGGCTTGGCTGTGCATTACACTTAAAATATATAAAAACAAACGGTTGGTGTTCATTAGTTCACGCGTTTATTGTGCTTGGACAAAATTTCTGGAGCCTGTCTACCTCAAATATAACATATAAAATATATATATTATATAATATAGAAATATATATTATGATTGCATTAGATTTTAGCTTTGATTAGTTTTAATGTGGAAATTTTGTTGACCTTAGGAGACTATACAAGCAGTAATCAAGTGGAGCAGTTTCTTTTGAATGTTTATAAAGAATGTGGCATGCAGTTGCCTCAAAGTTATAAAACATTAAAAAACAATGCAAATCAATGCAAAGTCGAATTAAAATTAATAATCATAATTAAGAAAATCAACAATTATGAAACAATAAACTAACACAAAGACATTAATTAGTATCAGTTGACATACAACAACGTAGGAACGGTCCTCTTTCTCAACACTTGTAAACACTGGGGCGGAGTTTCACGTTCGTCCTCTGTGACCTCTTGACGTCATGACGTATTGCGAGGGGTCACGTGGTGCATCACGACCGGATCTAGACGAGAAGTTTTGTTTAAAAATATTTTTTATTTTTCTTGTCAAAAATTACAATCGTTTCGCTAGATAAGACCCTTATGCCCAAGGCCGCGTTATCCTAATGGGCAACATGGGCTGCAGCCCAGGGCCCCGAACACACTCCGAGACTAACCCTAACCCTTCTATTTTGAGTTTTTAAAAACATTTTGATTGACGTAATTATGCGTAAGTGCTACCTAAAGCAGAGGCCCCCAACCACTGGGTCGCAAGAATGTTCTGAAAATTTTTTAATAATAGCTACGTAATAGCTTATGGGATATTTTGTCCTTTAAGAGCCGACTTCAAATAACATCGATCATTTCCACTCTTGTACAAGGCCGCAGTCTCTCTCTCTCTCTCTCTCTCTCTCTCTCTCTCTCTCTCTCTCTCTCTCTCTCTCAGCGCATCGGCAATCACATTGCTGTTTTTAGAGTTTGAGTATACATTACTTCTAAAATACAGAGGTATTATTTATGAATCATTTGCAAATGTACCTCGCAAATCATATATACGTGTAGACGTTCAACCTTGTAACATCGCAAATGACTGAAAAGTAATTTCAGAATTATCCAGATCAAACCATGATCAAAATAAACTCTTTAACTGCAGTAATAATATTTTAACGGGTACACTTTTAACGTAAGACAGCATCCAAGACATAATCTATTAAAGACTTCTCCCTGTATTAATTTCGTGTAAGAAGGCCGTGTCTTTATTTTTTGTTTGTGTATGGATCGACTTTTTTTTAGTTTAACTGTTTGATGGATACACGAATAGCCATCTTCTGTGGTAAGTCCTTACATTTAAAAAATGTATATGCAAAAGCGAAGTTGTAAGATAAGGCAACATGCATGTTTATTCTGTTTCATGTTTATTTCGTTTCGTTTTGTATAGCCCTTTTTATTTTTTTATTTCTGCACCGTTGCAACTGCGAGCAGCAGAGCAACCTGCCTTCGCTTTTTAAAAATAGTGTGTGTTGATAATAAACGTTTAAACTAACATTGTGATATGCTGAAAATATTTATTTTAAATAGTTGTTATTATAGGGAAGTGAAGTGTTGATTTAGAGGCTCAATTCATCATACATGTCGTCAACTTGCTGTCGGCCGCTAACCACTAGTTATCATAAAAACTTTAACAAACAAAAACTGCTCTAAAATGTAAATATAAAAGAAATATAACTATTTTGCAATTTAAAACAAAACTGAACTGCTTTAATTGCTGCAAGAGTACAGCTGTACAAGCTGTGTAAGCAGTTATTTTTTGCTATTTCTGCGGATTTCTTTTGCAAAATCTATGCAGAATTTTGCAGAATGATTTAAAATGTTTTAAAACGATCCGAGAGAATGTGCGCTGTGAATATTACAAAAAATACTATTATACATAAACATATTATACATTTTATTAAAGGATTACCCTGAATTAAACTAGACCAACATGAACCAACAGATAATGTATAATGTGCTTTCACGACCATAGAGTTTTATATAATATACATATATTACTGTCTACAGTGTAACAGTAAAAAGAAAAGGCTTCTCATAATAAATGTAGCGTATATAGCAAGATAATTTCATCAATTTAACAACACAATGTATATATATTTATCTTGTAAACGGATTTGAAATAATACATAATTGTCGTGTCACGTAGCAAGAGAGACGATAGAGATCTCATTAACATCTCTCCGCAGTAAGTTTTATTTCAAATTCAAGTTTTACATATTAAATAGACTATTAAAAAGTTTGTGCTTCTCTCATAAAAACCCCACAGCAACAGCACAGACTTCTACTCACAAACATACGCGATGCAGTAAGTATATCTGCGGACACAAATTCCTAATGGGGAGAATTAAAAAGTTCGGACTCGGGTCGGACTCGGGCTGAGAATTCTGGGCTCTACTACTTTTGCGTCAACTTGATTTTAATAATTTAATTGAGGAATTATATTTAAAGAAGAACAGACAGAAGCACGTTTAGTTGTGAGTTGCATTTAATAAATGTTATTTTCTGTGCTGTTTCTGATTGTAAAATTATTACTTGATAATATTGTTTATTTAAATAATTTCAGCCTACTTTGCGTCAACTTGATTTTAATAATTTAATTGAGGAATTATATTTAAAGAAGAACAGACAGAAGCACTTTTAGTTGTGAGTTGCATTTAATAAATGTTATTTTCTGGGCTGTTTCTGATTGTAAAATTATTACTTGATAATATTGTTTAATTTATTTAAATATTTAGTAATATTATTTAAATAAGTTTTACTTATTTAGTAAGTTTTACTAAAAAAATTACGCAATGGGGCACATTTTCACTTAGTAAATCCAGCCTTTATTTTTTTCAGTGTATATTGGGGGGGCCTCAAACCAGCTTTAGCCCAGGGCCTCACAAAGGCTTAACCCGGCACTGCTTATGCCTCGTTTGGGATCGTTTATAGTCCTTTGAAACTCCATTAAAAAAAAAACGTTAAGTACTGAGTTAAGTATTAAATGTTGGGCTCTATTAAAGTCCATTAAAATGAGAAAAATCCTGCAATGTTTTCCTCAAAAAACATAATTTCTTCTCGACTGAACAAAGAAAGACATCAACATTTTGGATGACATGGTGGTGAGTAAATTATCGGGATTTTTCTTTTAAGAAAATTGAATATTCCTTTAAGCTTGTAGCATTTAATAGTTCGAAGCTGATGTTCTTTTGTGAAACATAATTAAAAATCTAACAACATCAGTGTGATGATTTCTTATTATGTGAATGTTTTATTCTTTAAATATAAAAATATTTGCCTAATTGAACACAGAGTGCACTTCAACTTTTTGTTTTACAAATATTTAGTTTTATAGACTGCAATGTAAGCTTTTATCACAGTGATGGCCCCTGTGATGGAGTCAAGTGGGATAAGGTACAGCTAAGAGTGCTCCAGACCAACCTTCCGAAAGTATGACTTACAGAAGGTATACGTAACTAAGAACGTTTCGGGAAACACGTATTAACAATAAAGCTTAAGGTACAACTTAAGAACGACGTAGAACTAATGTGGTTTCGGGGAACCCAGCCCTGAACAGAACCAGAGCAACTGCGCCCGACTGCAGAATCCGACGAGTTTTTTGGCACACGTCAGCGTGACATCAGAGCAAGTCGGTTGTAACTCAGACACTTTTTTAACTGGCATGCATCTCGCGGCGATCACCAGCGGTGATCATCTCAAATGTGAAGTGAAATACGGGTCTGCGTAGGAAATGCTAACAATCGTGGAACCGGCCTTTTTGATGAGATGCGCATGACAATCCCATGTGATTTATCATGCAGCCCTGCTACAAAGTCAGTGCAAAGACGCAAATATACACTGTAAACCTAAAAAGTTAACTCAATTCAAACCATTTGAGGAAACCGGTTACCTTAATTCATTAAAGTTTTAAAACTTTCACTTCACTTTAGGAGTCCTGTAATTTGCATATATACACTTATATTTAATTCTTTCCCCGCCATTGACGAGTTATTACCTCAATGAAGAAAAAAAAACATTTGCATGACAAAACATGTTCCTGATAAGTTTTTATGTTAATCTGTAATACCATGATTATCCAATTTATAAAAAACTGAAGCAAAAAAATATATATTTACTAATTTTAGACTCTGTGTATGTTTTGATAATCGTTATGAATCAGGGCTGCGTTCCCCGAAACCTTCTTAGCTCTACGTCGTTCTTAAGTTGTACCTTAAGCTGTACCTTATCGTTAATACGTGTTTCCCGAAACGTTCTTAGATACGTATCACTTCTGTAAGTCGTTCGTTCGGAAGGTTGGTCTGGAGCCCTCTAAGCTATACCTTATCCCACTTGACTCCGCTAGGGGCCATGACTGTGATAAAAGCTTGTGTATATTGCAGTCTATATAACTAAATATCTGTTAAAAAAAGTTGAAGTACACTCCGTGTTAAATTAGGCATTTTTTTAAAGAATAAAACATTCACATAATTAGACATTATTACACTGATGGTTGTTAGATTTTTAATATTTTTCCAAAGGAACTATTATTACAGGCTAAAGAAACTATTAAAAAAACATTTTGGGTGAAGGAGTTGGTGAAACTATGGCAGGTAGCTATACAGCGAATCTTAGTGCATTTCAAATCCGTTAAATCTTTAGTTTACCGGCTATTTTAGCTGCAATAAAACAAATCAAGTAAAATCGCATGCCACGGGAGCACATTCATCACAAAATCATAATTGTTGATTTTCCTAAATATTATTATTGATGTTAGGTCGACTTTGCATCAAAGTTTTTAATGTTAGGCAGCTGCATGCCATATTCTTTATAAACATTCAAAAGAAACTGCTCCACTTGATTATTGCTTGTATAAGGTCAACAAATTTCAACATTAAAACTAATCAAAGCTAAAATCTAAAGCAATCATAATATATATTTATATATCACATATTTTATGTTATATTTAAGGTAAACAGACAGGCGCGACTCCAGAAATGCGTCCATTAAGCATTATCCGCATTGTAAACGCGCTGTTGCGCATCAAGTGTCCAAGCACATAAACGCGTGAACTAATTAACAACTATTTGTTTTTATATATTTTTAAGTGTAATGCCAAGCCAGGTGACTTGCACGACCCACCTTATTCCCCTGTGCAACGCATTTATTGGGAAATTATCCTTTAAAGTGAAGGAATAATGGATGCATTGGAGCAGTTTATGCATTATACTTTTGGACATGAAGTTGCGAGTTTTGCATGGGTTTGATATAAAATAAAATATACAAGGTTTATATTTAGTTGTTTGCAATTTGAAATATTTTTACCAGATATTCCTAATAAATGTAACTTTTTCTATTTCTGAAATTTTTCTTTAATAAATAACACCGCTCTCTCATAACGCAGCGAAGTACCTATTACATAAAGTGAACAATTGATTGTCGAGCAATCGATATCAACCTATTCAGCACCATTGCCATGGACAGCACCTGGTAACGTCGTACGTAGGAAAGTATAACTTAAGAAACCCGCTAAGGTGCAGTTCGGGAAACACGCCTAAAAAAGGTATACCTGTAATTAAGGTTTAACTTAAGGGTCTTCGTAGCGCGCTAAGAGACAACGTTATCAGGAAACGCAGCCCTGATCTTTAACAAAATTCCTTTACAAAAATGCAATTATTTCAGCTTTTTGCTAAAAAATTTTTTCCCCTATTTTATTTGTTTGTTTATTGTTTGTTTGAAAGCAGATGGTCTGTTCTTTCATTTGATATATTTGTATGTTTATATATTTTTAGAAGAAAATTTTCCTGGAAGGTATTTTGTGAATCTTTTGAAAATCACAAATAATGCTTTTCGAGGAATAAGTTAAAGCAACACTATGTAGTTTTTTTACCTTTAAATAATGTCTCTAAAATTATTTCAGTGATAGAACAACTTTTAACTGGACAAATTGTACTGTTGCTGCAACCTGAGCAACCTCCTAGCTGCTACAAGCACACCTTGAAAGTGGTGGTGGAGGGTAGGAAACACAGCCCCGCCCCTCCCCCTGCCTGCAGAAGAGTGTCTGATACCAGGCACTGTTGCGCTTTTCAACCACATGGGGGAGCTGTAAGTCATTTTTACATGGAAACTACATAGTGTTGCTTTAAGTTTTTAAGTCTGCTACAAGCACACTTTGAAAGTGGTGGTGGAGGGTAGGAAACACAGCCACGCCCCTCCCCCTGCCTGCAGAAGAGTGTCTGATACCAGGCACTGGTGCGCTTTTCAACCACAAGGGGGAGCTGTAAGTCATGTTTACATGGAAACTACAGAGTGTTGCTTTAAGTTTGTGTTTTAAAACGTAAATGGTTTGAGGCAATAGATTGAGTTTACTTATCAGGTTTTACAGTGTATGTAAACTTGGAGATTCGAAAGACGTGAATTGCATACGTAATAATGTCGACTTCATTGTGTTCAAAGTGTAAGACTGTCGTGATATTATTTTAATAAACCTGGTTAATCTAGCATGATATACCACTAACAACTCCCACAGGAATTACATCAGTAACGCTTCACTGGATTATTGTACATCCCACAGGTATGGTCCATAAACAATAGGTTGACAATTGCTTGGAATATTCCTTTAATATTGTTTCTTTTGTAAAAGCGTATGTTTATACATCCTGTTGACTCGTTTCTTATGAAAAAAAAAATAATTCCCTAAGATTCCTCCAGTCTTTACATCAAGTGTCTGTTGTGGGGTGAAAAACAAATCTGTGAAATTCTGGATGTGCTGCTGCTATCATCAGATGTGCCTTGAATCTCGAGTTTCCAATTTCAGTAACAGATTTCTGTTTTCAGTGATGTTTACCTTCAACTTAGCAAAGTTTGCAGCAGGTTAGATTAACTGTGACGGCGAGGAAGTGTAACGAATTGTAATGGTGCTTTAGCTGAGGTGAAGGAATATCATTAATGTCTGGGGAGAGGCTTCTAAGAAATATTTGCTAAAAAATTTTTCTTGAATGCTCCGTGCAAAGATGAGAATCATTAGGAATTTATTGATTATGCATTTTATTCTCATTCTACTTCAAAGGTTTTGTTCTTTTAATATAGGAACCTCCACCCACCCTCCAATTTGTTTGTTATTGTGTTTTGTTTATGAACCATAGTGTGAATCAAAAGTTTGATATTGAAAATGGTTTTCAATGTAGGGTTGTGCCAAAAGACGATAGGCAGACATATCAATCACGATATGTAGCTTGTTTGCCCATTAATGTTTTAAATTATTAGTATGCTCATATTATTATTATCATCATAGTTTTATATTAACATTCCTGCTAAACCTGCACTAGCGACTCCGACACGCATTGCATGCTTTTTCTCGCGTGAGAGAGCTTGTAATGGCCATGGACTTTTCCTCGCACATATGCTTAAAAATTTGAAATGCATGCTAGGGAGGTTGTTATGCATGCATGGGCGAGTAGTTAAACCAATGAGTGAGTTGTACCTGTTTTCTGGCATGCAAGTAATTTTTCGGACATCAGTGATGCGCTCGGATTAATGGCATCTTGTTTAATGCTGCGTTCACACCAGCCTCGGTAGAGGTGTCAAGCGCTAGGGATTTCAATGTTGAGTCAATCTGAAGACGCGTTCACATGCGTCTGTAGGTGTCGCAGTGTGAATGAGGTGTTTAGTGCAGCGCGGTATACGCGATTCCGCCTCATACGCGCATCTAGTTTGCGCGAATAACGCGAATTGAGCGTTGTCCCGGCAAACGCATGAGTTGAAAAATTTTAACTTTGGTGGAAAAACATGCCGTGTTAACCAATCAGGAGCTTACATAAAGCGATTCTAATTTCCGCGTGAATGTCTCGATGACAAGAATTTCATGCCCAGCTTTTACGCGCAAATGAAGCGAGTAAATTTAAACTGTTCAAAGCAGCAAAATAGGCGCGGTAGATGCGGTTTTGACGCCTCAAACACGGCTGTTGTGAACCCACGGTAAGAAGGTTGAGGTCGTGAATGTGTTGCCGGGTGCTCTTAAGGTAAAGCAGCTTCTGTTTTTGTCCACCAAATCCAGTGGCTTCTCATAAATATGTACATTTTAAGCACATAAATAAATAAGGAAAGTATTGCCCCGCCCCCTCTCACTATGGAGCGTGTCACCCAACACTAGTTCAGTTAATGTTTTTTTTTTTTTTTAGTTCAATGAATGTCATTATCAGTTAGTTTGGTCTGTGACATCACTTGCCCACCACCCCTTGATATGGCACCAACTGGGCAGAGCAACGGGATTTACATGATGTCACAAGACAATGATTGACAGGATGATGGCAGAGTAACAATCGCAATGTTTGTTATTAAAAATTTAATTTCAGTTTAATACAAGTGACTTTGTCTATGTTTGAAGCAGATGGGCCTGACTTTATAACTGCAAAGCTCGTGCTGTCGCACCGGGGCGATGGCCAAGTGACATCACAGACCAATCTAATTGATAATGACAAACACAATAATTTCATTATTGAGTATTATCAACTATTACCAAATATTTGATTAGTTATTACAACCTTAATGGACCATATATTTTAATAACAAAGCCCTGAATGTGTATCTTCTGAAAAATCCACAGTAGACCGATTTAAGTACACGCTACATAAAGGTCTTTGCCAATTTACAAAAGTGAATTGGACTGTACAGGTGACATTAACCGGCATCTGTTGATGCGTACAGACAAAGAAAATGACTTGTCTCTCTATTGGTTTTTGTATTATTTTGCAGCTCCCAGTTTATGAATCCATAAGTGAGATCGATAACCTTGGGGCAGGTCTCAGTGAACATTCAGGTGGGGTCATCTGACCTCTCACAACAGTTTCAGGGTTGTTTCGATCCTTTTTCCTGCTTCCTATGACCCCCTGAGAAGAGCAGCCCGCTCCGTATGGATCCATATGTCTTCCGCTGTAGTCTAAGTCACTTGTCGGTTGTAAAAAGGTCAGGGTGTATCGATGTGGTCCGAATCTAAAGAGATGTTGAAACTCACAGCTTCTCTCGATGGCCCAGTGCTAAACTTTAGCAGATCTTCAATGCTCCGTTCTGCTGCATACAGTGCTTAACAAATTTATTAGACAACATGTCTATTGGTCTGAAAGACCATCTTGTATTGTAAAGTTCTTTAATGTGGACTCTTAGATTTGGAGATTTCTTCACGTTTTACCATTTTGAACAGTAGTGATGAATGTCAAATTGAATTTTCATTGTTATATCCAAAGTTGCACAAAAATAAGTCAATCGTAACATAAAACCATTAAATGGTATGTTTCTATTAAAGGGACACTCCACTTTTTTTAAAATATGCTCATTTTCCAGCTCCCCTAGAGATAAACATTTGATTTTTACCGTTTTGAAATCCATTCAGCTGATCTCCGGGTCTGGCGCTACCACTTTTAGCATAGCTTAGCATAATCCATTGAATATAATTAGACCATTAGCATTGCGCTAAAAAATAATCGAAGAGTTTCGATATTTATCCTATTTAAAACTTGACTCTTCTGTGGTTACATTGTGTACTAAGACAGACGAAAAATTAAAAGTTGCATTTTCTAGGGAGATATGGCTAGGAACTATACTCTCATTTTGGCGTAATAATTAAGGAATTTGCTGCCGTAACATGGCTGCAGGAGGCGCAATGATATTACGCAGTGCTCGAAAATAGTCCCCTTGGTAACTTTCAATAGCAGGGGACTTTTTTCTGGCACTACGTAAAAGACATGTCAAGTCATTTCAGAGAATTGTTTCTAAAAAAAATTATAAATGTTATAAATATATTGCTGAAACACATAACAAAGACTGTGAACTATGTAGTACTGAATTGTGGAGTTAAACACATTTCTGTGTTCAGGATTATTTGGGTGGGGCTAAAACGGTGCCTCGATGACACACTAGAGCCACAGAGCATGACCCCACCACTAACACAATTGCAAGCATTATATCAGGTTGTAGCCTTATTTGAAAGGTCAGAGTGACCGACATCTTTCCCGCGATGTCGGTAACACCAATGTAATCGCTAAAATGTAGAGGAGAGCAGGGCACAACCTAACGCTTTTTGGTTTTGGCTCAATCATTCAAAAAATATTTGAGTTTGATTAATTATATTTTTACACATGCAACACACACATCTCTGCTCCAAATGAACATTTGAAGTTTGTTTCTAGTACTTACCATTCTTAGACAATTACACCAAATGTGACAGAAGTGCAAACATTACAACTTACCCCATAGGTGGCGTTAATTGTAACAGGCAGGGGGTAGTTGTAACTTAATTAATTAATTAATACTATTTTGTCTATATACTTAAGTGGATATTGTTTATATATCTGTCTATAATAGACAGGTATCCACACTGTATTCATTCATCCAGCCTTTTTCTAACAATAGTTCAATTATAAATGGATACAAATGTCTTAATATGTGAGAAAAAGCAGCACAATTATGACAAAACTTTTTATTTATATGTGACCCAGTCTGTAATAATCATACTACAGTTTCAAAATCAAATTCTGAGATAATGAGCATCAAAGTCTGATTTCAGCCATTCATTTCATTATGATTTTAATCTTTGACGTGACCTTATTCAATCAATAATAAAGATATGAACAAAAATAAATTTCACACAATTTTTGATAAGACAGGCACATTTTGTTGGCAGTCAGCAATCATTCGTGTGTAGTCTATTTAAAACAACGACAAGAATTATGCTAACGTTAGCGTACGTAACGTTTTCATATCGTAAGTGCTGAGGGGTTAGTTGTAACACAGCTACATCTCAAAATATTTCAAGCCCACCAAAAAAGTTGCTAAGAGCTGCAAACATATTTCAAATGATGCTATGTTTTAGTCAACAAGACACTGATTAATATGACATAACATTGGATTTGGTATCTTACACACCCAACTTAGAAACTGGAAAAAAAAACATATGATGAAAAAATGTACTTACATGCCACCAAAACACTCGTTCATCAATAACTCTCTGAAAAAATTATACATTTCCAAATATTTGCGGGAGACCAAATATATATTTTGGCAGTGTGAAAAAAATACCGGAAAATCAAAACGCTCAACCTTGTGCAACAATGTAAACAGTCCCAGCGTTAGTTTTTGCCCAGCGCACCCCTACATTTAAAATTGACTGACATGTCTGTCTTAACAAAAATTAACCTACCGCCAGCCACACAATGTCGCAAGCGCTCTTGGCAAACAGTGGAGAGGTTTAAAAAGGACATTGACGCACATACGCGAGAGAGTGCGGGTCTTCGGGTCCGTTCGGCAAAAACACATCAATTTTAAATTACCCGAGACCGGATGCCGCTATTATTATACCCGACCCGTGTCCGAGGCACATGTGAAACTTTTAGACCCGAACCTGATTGGGTCTCGGGTCGGACCTTGGGTTTGCAGATCTAACTGGACCCGTGAAGAAATCTAACCTGCATGACGGGCTAGGGCTGGGCGGTATGACGGTATATTCCGTTACCGCGGAATAAAATGTCAGACGTAACAGATTTTTCTATTCCGTCTATTCCACGGAATGCAAATAAGTGGGAGTGGCTAACTCTGCCCTCCAGCATGTTACACTGAGTGTGACGGAGAAACACGTAAAATAGTTCACTTATAAAAAATGAACGAGTCATTTGTGTAATTTTTATAATAAGTGCCAGTGAATCCACCGCGGGTCACGCAGCGGGACTCTTGTCTTGCTCTAGCGCTCTCTCTCTCTCACGCGCTCTCTCTCTCTCACGCGCTCTCTCTCTCTCACGCGCTCTCTCTCTCTCTCTCTCGCTCTCTTTCTTCTCATGCAGCGGCCGGTCTCTCGCATGCAGAGGTCTCTAGGCATGCGCAAGGAGCTGCGACGCCAAATAAAGAGTTCTTCTCGCACATTATGCTAATAGTTGTAAAGTTTTCTGAACTTTAAGCAAGCTAAGACAAAACTCGCGTTTATATCAGTGACACGTGCGCTGCTGGAGCGATGTAGTTTGATGCGCCATTTGCTTATACAAAATATTTGATCGGAAAGACAAGCAAATGTTAAGGTCTAATAGAAAGTAAGGGCGTCAAGACCTTAAAACAAACTTTATGATCATCACATCATAGCACCTGTCACATTTATAATATCTAGAGCTTCTTCTCTCATATACAGGTATTTATCCTCTCTGTAGGTTTTTGCATATATTTATACCTGTTCATTTTACATATTGCATATGTTTAATGTAATGTATGCATAAATACAAAATACAATGAAGCCATACTATAGCTTCAATAGTCTATAAAATTAATAACTCAATTAAAAACAAGATTCTGTCTAATCAAGACTTATCTGTTGTTATCTTCTGGCTTTTCACTTTAACATTATTAACTTAAATTGCTCATATTTTAAAACTGTGGTGAGCATTTAGTTAAAAGCTATAGTGAGTGGTGTATTTCTGTAAATTTTTATCATCAAAAAACAATATAAACTGAAAAACATGTATACCGTGAAATATTCCGTTCCGTGAAAAAAAAGACTAATTCCGTGAAATAGATTTTTGGTCATTCCGCCCACCCCTATGTCGGGCATTTTAAGGCCATAAGCATGATGCACACTAGACAGATGGCCAGTCTATTGCAGGGCACAGATTATAATTTGTATTTATAAATCATTTAGTTATAATATGCAAACTTTGCCTATAATATTTTTTCAAAAAACTCTTTGTAATGCATTCAGTGATTTTCCTGTCCTCTCCATGTACCCATCCAATCCTTAAGTTGAAAGGATACAAGCAATGCAGCGTCTGAATTGGCCAGAAGAAGGTATTATAATCTCATAATCAAGCTGCCAAGCGTTTGGAACAGCTTTATAGCCTGTATCACGTCTATGGTGACTCTAAATGCTGCCTACACATGCAGCTCACTGGGTTTTCAGAACAGAGCCAAAGTGCTTAAAGTGCTAACTGATGAGCCACATCAGATACGTATTTCAGCGGAGCATGTGCTAAACTGGAGACGAGTTTGCTGGGGGCTTCCTCACATTTCAAACACCGTCCTCCTCTCACTCAGCTCTAATCAAAGGATGCCATGAGATGAAGAATAGCCCGCTCTCCTCCCACAGGGCAACATCCTCATCTCCCCTCTCTCTATGCACGAGGAATGTTAAAAGAGCACTGTGTCACAACAGTGTACTTACATAGTTTACTCCCACACATTGGCCAGTTCTATAGAAATAATTGTATTTGCAGCTATATTTGTAACACATATTTTATTTATTTCACTAGCAAAATTGTGCACCTTTCTATAGGACTTTAATAAACAGTAGTTGTCATGATAAATGAACTGCATTAGACTGATGCAGAGGTCACATTAACGGAATAATTTTCATCATTGATTGCTTATTAGCAGTGATGAAAAAAATCTGAAGGCCGTCCATTATTTTGACAGATCAAGCTAGAAGTATAGTTCAGTTTTTACGCTTCTGCAAGGGTCCGCGTACAGTCCGCATAATGCAACTTTGGTTATCAGAATAGTACCCGCCCACTGTACGCGCACCGCCAAATATTTCTAACCAGGTACAGGATAATGCTGTGTGTAGCCCAGAAGATGCTTAGCATGTTAGCGCAATGCGCATGCGTCAAACGTCTGTGTAAATGTACGAGTTGCCTATGAAAGGCTATATGTTCGACTGTGTTGGTACATTCTCATACGCGTAAAAACTAACTATAATCCAGGCTTTACACTGGGGGTTAATTATTGTAACTTATAACTGTATTTCCCACACCTGTCCAGATGGTGGCAAGTTTTCATAATCATTAGCCAATAAGTATTATACAACAGTTCTTTCTGGTTCTCGAATCTGATTGGCTAAGAGGTATGCGATATTGTGCTGATATCGGCACTGTAACCGCTTCACCTTTCGTATCATTCCGCCACCTAGTGAATGGAGGTCCTAAGCAGGCTCATCTCTGAATGGAAAAACACAGACTCTCACTCTCCGTGTGTCTCATTAGTTTACTAGCTCATAAATCAGTCTGTCAAAGATCAGCGCTCTTGGATGTTACGTTAAAGTTAATGGGAGAAATGTCTTGTCACATCGTGTGGACGATTAACACTTGGAAAGAGGAATGTAAACACTCATTTTTTTCTGGAGCTAAATCTCTTATCAGAACGCGAAAACACCGTGGAACTGCAGGTAAGCACCGCAGCTTTTAAATGTGGACATTGATCATTTACTTAATCGTGACGTGACTATTAAAACATGTTATGAGATATCGCCACTGGTATATTTATAAGCAGCATGCAAAAACATATCTCTGACACTTATAAAAAAAACGTTTTTTATAGTACTGACAAGAACAAAGTTTTATAATAATAATCGAGTGCTCGTATCACGTTAAGAATAAATGAGAAAGCAATAGTAACGTTATACAAGTAGTTTTATTAACTTTTACCTCGCGCCAAAACAATAACAACACAAAAGACACTAAATATGAATTAAAAAACAAGTAATAGTTTGATCATGACACCAAATACTGCTGATTTGATCTCATTTTGACGATCATAAACAAACAAGGCCAACATGAGAGCCAGGGTATCTCTGTTAGAGGTGTAGCCCAGAGAGGGCGGTGGTCAGCGGGGCGAGTGAACACTGACGCCCGCTCATGCTTTGGTCCTCATTCGTACCGAATCTCACTAAGCAAACGTTCAAACAGGCGCTATCTTTACTAATCGACTGCAGATTTAAATATAGCTGTAGACAGCGATACGGGGCCAAGCAACAATGGTCCTGCAACACGCAACGAAGCTGAAAGGACATGCAATTGAAGAATGCAATGTAGCAGATATGTATGGGAACTACCAGCACACAGGACTCAGAGATGAGAATGAACATAATGACAAAATAAAAATTTTGAAGTATAATATTTATTTGCATGCTGAAAGAAGGACCGATTAGTCCAATGCTGACCTAGAAAACAATTGAACCACCAAAGCATCATACATGTTACACATGAGACTTAAACCAAAAGAGCACAAACGAAATAATACCTGTAAAAATAATAAAGTAAAATACAAATAATGAATTGAAGCTTTTGACTCTTAAGTAAGAGACTTCAATTGCTGCCCTAGCCAGGATTTGAACCCATGATCTCCAGGTTTCATGCCTGTCACTCATCTGGTTGAGCTACAGGGGAGACCTACATACAGACAGCTGCTTAAGCTAGATTGCTGTAGTGACAATGTGTATGTTCAAGTTTGGAGAGATTTTTCTCAAGAACAGAATACTTTTTTAAATCCCCTGTAGGGGGGACAAACCTGTTCGAACATTTGACTTTACATGACACAAATTTGTCAACCATTTTAAATGCTGCCCTACGCTGGATTTGAACCCGCAACCTCTGGATGTCATGCCCATCACGCATTTGGTTGAGCTACTGGGAAGGCATAGTTTACCCCGTGAAATATTCTCTGTAGAAGTTTAGTTGATTAAATGGTTTCAAAGTTATTCCTGTTGACAAATGTATTACTTTTGAACAAAGATAAATATCAAAATTCTGTTTGGTCATTTCTATGTGGCTCGGTCCAAAGATAATCTGAGCCAAATTGTGTAACAATTCAACAAACACTGCAAAAGTAGTAGCAAAAAAACTGAATACTGTACTTTTCAAAATGGCCGCTTCTGCATTTTTGAACTGGTGATGATGCTTGGCCACCAAATTGCAAGCCGTGCAGAACATGGAAAACAGACTGGTTGAGAATAATAGGTGAGAATAAACTCAAAACAAATATTAATAGAAGAACATAACACATGCATCAGACGGGATTCGAACCCTTAACCTCTGAGTTTTGATGCATGCGATTTAATAGACTGAGCTACACAGGCAGTGTAGCTAGCCAAGGTTTTCAGAGCTGCAAGCATTCAAATGGAGGAAGGAAGGTGCAGATATGACATTGCAGAGCAGAAATAACAAAATTACAATTTATATGAGAATCAGATAGTTTAAGTGAGAAGAGTTAAAGTTTAAGTCAAGAAAAACATGTTGTATAGGAATGCACAACATGTTATAATACAGTCATAATAATTTAATATGACGATGAGACAATGTCACAGGGACAGTCAACTTTGGACAGGTATTTCTCGGGAATGGCAGAGAATATCAAAAATGTGTTTGGTCATTTCTGTGCGGATTGCTCCAAAGTTTATGTGAGCAGAGCCTGGCATAAAATAGACTTAATTTGCAAAAGTAGTAGCGAAAAAACTACTTCACATATGCTATGAAATAAGATATGAACAGAATGTTGAAAACTGACAAATGAGATATCGTTGCAATCGACATAAACCAGTGAATAAAAATTCACAAAGAAAATGAATATCAGACAAAGTTTTCAGAAGTTATGGGCTGTATTATATAGTTTATGAACCCTAGGTGGCGCTGTCTTCAGATTTCCCAAGTACCTTCAGGACATCATACCGATGCATCCTACCGATTTTTGTGCCGATACATTATATAGAATAATAGTTATCCCAATTTAAAACAAAATTCAAAATAGTGGACAGGCGGTTTGGTCATTTCCGGCATAATATATATCGACAGATTGGTCATGAGCCAAAGAATCCATAGACACCAAGATCATAATTTTCTATCAAACATTTCAATAGTTATGGGCAAAAATAGGCATTTTTCATATATCATGACCCATAGGTGGCGCTGTCCTCAAATTTGGCATGGTACCCCAGTTCATGGTCCTTATGAAGGGTACCAAGTTTCATTTCAATTGATCAAAGAATGACCGAGATAATGACTCAGAACGAATTTTGGGTCGACATCGATAAAAGTACGCATTTATTACTTTTGAACAAAGATAAAAATCAAAATTCTGTTCGGTCATTTCTCTGCGGCTCGGTTCAAAGATTATCTGTGCCAAATTGCGTAACAATGCAATTAACGCTGCAAAAGTAGTAGCGAAAAAACAAAATACTGTACTTTTCAAAATGGCCGCTACTGTAATGGGTGGAGTCTTAATGTAAGGAGGTCATTGTAATGAGCGTGAGGAGAGGAATCAGATGTAGTAGGTAGAGTTTTTGTTGATCAAATGATTCTACAGTTATAACCATTTGAATATTGAATTTTTGAAGTGTTGGTGGCGCTATAGAGTTAATGCTAGAGACCCCATAGTTGGTCACATGACTATTTAGGACCACCACTACAAGTGTGCCAAATTTGTTTCATTTTCCTATGTACGGTTCATAGGGCTGCCATAGACTCCCATTGGGGAAGAAGAAATATAATAATAATAATAATAATAAATATAGCTGCAAGCAGCAACTCGGGGCCAAGCACCTTCAGCGCAATAATGAGCACCCAAAGCAAGCACAGCAAGCACACAAAACACAGCAAGCTCACAAATCACAGCAAGCTCACAAAGCACAGCAAGCACACAAAGCACAGCAAGCACACAAATCACAGCAGGCACACAAAGCACAGCAAGCTCACAAAGCACAGCAAGCTCACAAAGCACAACCAGCACACAAAGCAGAGCAAGCACACAAATCACAGCAAGCTCACAAAGCACAGCAAGCACACAAAGCACAGCAAGCACACAAAGCACAGCAAGCACACAAAGCACAGCAAGAACACAAAGCACAGCAATTACACAAATCACAGCAGGCACACAAAGCACAGCAAGCTCACAAAGCACAGCAAGCACACAAAGCACAGCAAGCACACAAAGCACAGCAAGCACACAAAACACAGCAAGCACACAAAGCACAGCAAGCACACAAAGCACAGCAAGAACCAGCACAATGCAGAGCAACAACAGCAAACATGGAAAAATAGAACACATGTGAACTAGAGACAGGTTGAGAAGAATTGATGAGGAAGAACAAAACATCATGACTCAGGTGGGATTCGAACCCAGGGACTCAGAATCTCAATGCATGTGGTTTAACTAGATGCGCCACTCAGTTGACACAGTTCATGAGGCAGCAGACAAGAGATTAGAGAGCTGAAAGGATTAACATATGTCAATCACCAAAGATGCAGGAAAGACACAGCAGAAGCACCACAATGCAGAGCAACAACAGCAAACATGGAAAAATAGAACACATGTGAACTACAGACAGGTTGAGAAGAATTGATGAGGAAGAACAAAACATCATGACTCAGGTGGGATTCGAACCCAGGAAGTCAGAATCTCAATGCATGTGGTTTAACTAGATGCGCCACTCAGTTGACACAGTTCATGAGGCAGCAGACAAGAGATTAGAGAGCTGAAAGGATTAACATATGTTAATCACCAAAGATGCAGGAAAGACACAGCAGAAGCACCACAATGCAGAGCAACAACAGCAAACATGGAAAAATAGAACACATGTGAACTACAGACAGGTTGAGAAGAATTGATGAGGAAGAACAAAACGTCATGACTCAGGTGGGATTCGAACCCAGGAACTCAGAATCTCAATGCATGTGGTTTAACTAGATGCGCCACTCAGTTGACACAGTTCATGAGGCAGCAGAAAAAGATTAGATATCTGCAAGGATTGACATATGTCAATCACCAAAGATGCAGAATTGACACAGCAGAAGTAGAAATAACATAAATACAATGTACATGAGTTCAAGTGAAATTGAAGACAAGCAGATCATTATGTATAGTAATGCTATACAATGTAATATACAGTAATATTCATTTACTATGGCAAATAGACAACGTCACAGGCACTGTCAACTTTGGAGTGGTATTTCTAAGAAAGAGAACAGAATATCAAAAATCTGTTCAGTCATTTCTGTGCGGATTGCTCCAAACATTATACGAGCAGAACCTGGCAAAAAATAAACAAAATTTGTAAAAGGAGTAGCGGAAAAATCATCTACCAAATGCTTTACAATAATACATGAACAGAATTTTGGAAAATGACAAATGAGGTATCGTTGCAACCGGCATAAACCAGTGAATACAATTTCAGAAAGAAATTCATATCAGAAAAAGTATTCAGAAGTTATAAGCAGTTCCATAAGAACTGTTATAGTTTATTACCCCTAGGTGGCGCTGTTCTCTGACTTCCCAGGTACCTTCAGGACATCATGTCAAAGCTCCTTACCACTTTTTGCACGGATATGTGCAATAGTTCAAAAAATATAACAATTCATGTGAAATTTCAAAATGGCGGACAGGCGGTTTGGTCAAACCCGGCATAATACACATCGACAGATGCGGCATGAGCCAAGCAATCCATAGACATCAAGATCATAATTTTCTGACAAACAGTTCAGAAGTTATGGGCAAAAATAGCCTATTTTCATATCTCATGACCCATAGGTGGCGCTGTCACCAAATTTGATATGGACCCCCAGTTCATGGTCAACATGAAGTGTACCAAATTTCATTTCAATTGATCAAAGAATGACCGAGGTACAGCTTCAGAACCATTATTGCATCAACCTTGTTAAGTTCACGCATTTATTACTTTTGCATAAAGATAAATATCAAAATTCTGTTCGGTCATTTCTATGCAGCTCACTACAAAGATCATCTGTGACAAACTTCATAACAATTGAACCAAATTTGAATGAGGAGTAGCGAAAAAACAAACAACTGTACATTTCAAAATGGCCACTACTGTAATGGGAGGAGTCTTACTGTAAGGTATTAAAATCAATTAATGTGAGAAGGGCAATCACGTGTACTAAGTAGAATTTTCATAGTTCAAATGTATCATTAGTTATAACAGTTCGAACATTGAATTTTTGATCTGCTGGTGGCGCTATAGAGTTACTGCTAGAGACCCCATTATTGGTCACATGACTATTTAGGACCACCACTACAATTGTGCCAAATTTCATCATTCTACTACTTATGGTTCATAGGGCTGCCATAGACTCCCATTGGACAAGAGTAAGAATAATAATAAATATAGCTGCAAGCAGCAATTGCGGGGTCAAGCACCTTCGGCGCAATGCACACACAGCACAGCAAGCACACAAAGCACAGCAAGCTCACAATGCACAGCAAGCACACAAAGCACAGCAATTACACAAATCACAGCAGGCACACAAACCACAGCAAGCTCACAAAGCACAGCAAGCACACAAAGCACAGCAAGCACACAAAGCACAGCAAGCTCACAATGCACAGCAAGCACACAAAGCACATCAATTACACAAATCACAGCAGGCACACAAAGCACAGCAAGCTCACAAAGCACAGCAAGCACACAAAGCACAGCAAGCACACAAAGCACAACAAGCACAGAAAGCATAGCAAGAACACAAAGCACAGCAATTACACAAATCACAGCAGGCACACAAAGCACAGCAAGCTCACAAAGCACACAAAGCACAGCAAGCACACAAAGCATAGCAAGCTCACAAAGCACAGCAAGCACACAAATCACAGCATGCTCACAAAGCACAGCAAGAACCACCATAATGCAGAGCAACAACAGCAAACATGGAAAAATAGAACACATGTGAACTACAGACAGGTTGAGAAGAATTGATGAGGAAGAACAAAACGTCATGACTCAGGTGGGATCTGAACCCAGGAACTCAGAATCTCAATGCATATGATTAACTAGATGCGCCACTCAGTTGACACAGTTCATAAAGCAGCAGACAAGAGATTAGAGAGCTGAAATGATTAACATATGTCAATCACCAAAGATGCAGGAAAGACACAGCAGAAGCACCACAATGCAGAGCAACAACAGCAAACATGGAAAAATAGAACACATGTGAACTACAGACAGGTTGAGAAGATTTGATGAGGAAGAACAAAACATCATGACTCAGGTGGGATTCGAACCCAGGAACTTAGAATCTAAATGCAATTGGTTAACTAGATGCGCCACTCAGTTGACACAGTTCATGAGGCAGCAGACAAGAGATTAGAGAGCTGAAAGGATTAACATGTCAATCACCAAAGATGCAGAATTGACACAGCAGAAGTAGAAATAACAGAAATACAATGTACATGAGTTCAAGTGAAATTGAAGACAAGCAGACCATTATGTATAGTGATGCTATACAATGTAATATACAGTCACATTAATTTATTACTATGACAAATAGACAACGTCACAGGCACGGTAAACTTTAGAGTGGTATTTCTAAGAAAGAGAACAGAATATCAAAAATCTGTTCGGTCACATCTGTGCGGATTGCTCCAAACATTATACGAGCAGAACCTGACATAAAATACACAAAATTTGTAAAAGGAGTAGCGAAAAAATCATTTACCATATGCCTTACAATAACACATGAACATAATGTTGGAAAATGACAAACAAGGTATCGTTGCGATCAGCATAAAACAGTGAATACAATTTCACAAAGAAAATGTATATCAGACAATGTATTCAGAAGTTATAAGCAGTTCAATAAGAACTGTTATAGTTTATAACCCCTAGGTGGCGCTGTACTCTGACTTCCCAGGTACCTTCAGGATATCATGTCGAAGCTCCTTACCATTTTTTGCGCGGATATGTCCAATAGTTCAAAAAATATAACAATTTATTTGAAATTTCAAAATGGCGGACAGGCGGTTTGGTCAAACACGGCATAATTCACATCGACAGATGTGGCATGAAGTGAGCAATCCATAGACATCAACATCATAATTTTCTGACAAACAGTTCAGAAGTTATGGGCAAAAATAGCCTATTTTATTATCTCATGACCCATAGGTGGCGCTGTCACCAAATTTGGCATGGACCCCAAGTTCATGGTCCACATGAAGTGTACCAAATTTCATTGCAATTGATCAAAGAATGACTGAGCTACAGCTTCAGAACCATTTTTGCGTCAACCTCGTTAAGTTTGCGCATTTATTACTTTTGAACAAAGATAAAAATCAAAATTCTGTTCGGTCATTTCTATGCGGCTCACTCCAAAGATCATCTGTGCCAAATCTCATAAGAATTGAACCACATTTGAAGGAGGAGTAGCGAAAAAACGAAATACTGTACATTTCAAAATGGCCGCTACTTAATGGGTGGAGTCTTACTGTAAAGTATCAAATTCAATAAGCGGGATGAGAGCAATCACGTGTACTAAGTAGAATTTTCATAGATCAAATAGTTCACCAATTATAACAGTTTGAACATTGAATCTTTGGACTACTGGTGGCGCTATAGAGTTACTGCTAAAGACCCCATTTTTGGTCACATGACTATTTATGACCATCTCTACAACTGTGCCAAATTTCATCATTTTCCTATGTACGGTTCATAGGGCTGCCATAGACTCCCATTGGGGAAAAATAATAATAATAATAATACTAACAGAAACAATAGGTGTCTCAGCACCTTCGGTGCTTGACCCCTAATAATAATACTAACAATAGCAATAGGTGTCTCAGCACCTTCGGTGCTTGACCCCTAATAATAATAAGAAAACCATCAAACGCAATAGTGGCCTGCCGCCCTGCGGGCTTGGCCCCTAAATATAATACATATACATTCTCGACTGAACTAATCTTAAAACTACACTTTGTGACCACGAAACGGTAATATAAAGTAACGGCTTTTCCGTCCATTGAGTTGTTATGAGCTTCAAAGCAGCTGAAAGTTTTACCTGTCATTCTGGCCGCCCTCAAATCCGTGGCGGAAGAAGTAGTTCTCAAACAAAGAGGCTTTTAAAATAACTCCGTTGTTGTTTTCTAGTTTTCGTTTTTCAAACGTGTGCCGTCGAACTGTTGTATAAAAGCAATATCGCTCTCGGAGTCGTGTGATATAGCTCTATATCATCACGGCTGTGATTGCCTCCGGCACTCGGCCTACGGCCTCGTGCCTCTGGCCTAATCACAGCCGTGATGATATAGAGCTATATCACACTCCTACTCGAGCGATATTGCTTAATTAAGGGTCGTTCAAATTATAACGTTATATACACGTTAACCCTTGTAGCTTGGGTTTGGGGATAGGGTTATGTTAGGGTTGGGTTAGGGTTATAAACAACTTTTTGTTACATAAATTCACATTCTAATCCAAACTCCAATTTTGACACAAACTCCAAGCAACTATTGTTTAAAAAATAGACAAAAACAGGAGAAAAACGCATATATTAACTCATTCCCCACCATTGGTGAGTTATCTCGTCAATCAAGAGAAAACATTTGCATTAGAAAACGTGTCCCTAATAATTTTTTGGTTATCTGTATTACCGTGATTTACCCAATTTATAAAAAAACTGAAGCAAAAAATTATTTATTAATTTTAAACTCTGTGTATGTTCTGTTCTTATCGAGCCCCTAAGGCAGGGTTTCCAAAATCTTACCCTGGAGGGTTGGAGCACGGCAGAGTTTAGGTCCAACCCTAATCAAACTTACCCACCTGTGATTGTCTAGTGATCATAAAGACATTGATTAGCTTGCTCAGGTGTGTTTGAACAGGGTTGGAGCTAAACTCTGCAGTGCTCTGGCCCTCCAGGGTAAGATTTGGGGAACCCTGCCCTAAGGTGACATTGGAGTAAAAAAATTGAAAGTTTAGTTTCATGTGCTCACGCGAAACCTTCATGTGCAGATTTTTTTTAAGTTTAGTTTTGCGTGGTCACGTGAAACTTTCACGCACACACGTGAAACTATCGCACGCGCACATGTAAATAAACGTGGTAGCATTCTATAACCAACCTCACACCCGTAACTTTTCGGGTTTCACAACCGTATTTACAGAGAAGCTGTGGCGTGTGAACAGAATCGCACTGGACAACCAGTTGTCTGTCACGTCATTCGTTGCTCTTTGTGTTAAGATAACGTTACAGTGCATGAAAATGACTGCAAACTACGCAGCAGAATTGCTCCATAAGGTTAATGTGATATTATATTACCTTTATAGATGCCACAGAACATATTACATTACGCATAAAATTGCGTGCAGCTCAGTAAGTGAGATATATACAGATTAAACTTGAAAAGTGGACGATTAGTATAATGTTAAGTGTATAATAAAAGGGATAAAAAATTAGCTGTTTATTTACCCACCTTTTATCTTCAGTGAAGCAATAAAGAAGATATTTTGCAAAAAAAACCCATCTGTGATTCATATAATGCAAGGCAAAAGATGCGTCACTTTGAGAGGTCAAAAAGCAGATATATCCAATACAAAAGTAATCTCCATGACTCCTGGTGACATTTTTTTGCTGCTTGTGAAGCAAATCGGTCGGTTTTTGCAGGATATTGAATGTTATTTACAACATTATTAGCGTCCATACAGAACTGTGGCAACATATAAAGTGCACTTTTTACACTCCCGCTCTCTAGGTGGCGCTAAGAGGCTGGTTTTGCCTGCGGTTGGTAAACCATACTCCCTGCGCCACCTTCAGAGCGGGAGCGTAAGTGCACTTCCTATTTGGCTGCGTTAATGCTTTAAATAAAGTTCAATTTCTTGCAAAAACGTATCGATTTGCTTCACAACTCATTATGATTACTTTTGTATTGGATATATCTGCTTTGGTAAAATGTGCAGTTGCTGAAACTGATTTTATGTTCATTCATTTTGGAAATTAAACCTTTAATAAGGAACCACCCTTGTTTATTTTTCTCTGCACAATGGTAAGCGTTACACCAGCCAGCTGTTTTTGTTAATTACATAAATGAAGTTTTGCCCATTGCATAAATAATACTTTTTTTTATATTTTCGTCAGTCACTATGGTTACAGGCGCCGCGTGTAACTAGCATACGGGTTTGAGGTCGGTTGCTCGTTCATACAGGCAGTGCTCTATTTGTGTCTTTAATTTGCTGTGTGAACAGGACACTTCCAGACTCACACCTGTAAGTAAATACGGTTGTCACTCCCGAAATGTTTTCGTGTGAACGCACCCTTAGTTTCAAGTGCGCACGCGTTAGTTTCAAGTGTGCACGTGAAAGTTTCACGTGAGCACGCGAAAGTTTCACATGAGCACGTGAAAGTTTCTCATGTGCACGCGAAACTAAACTTTATTTAATTTTTACTCCATGTCTCCTTACGGGCTCCGTATGTTCTGAATCTGATCTCTAACAAAATTCCTTCATAAAAATGCAATCATTTCAGCTTTTTGCTAAAAAATATTTTTTAAGAAAAATACCCATTTTTAAGAGTTTATAAGCAGAGAAAAAATACAGATAGAATGAAAAACAATTTGTCCTGTTTTGTTTGTTTGTTTATTGTTTGTTTGAAAGCAGATGATCTGTTCTTTCATTTGATATATTTGTATGTTTATGTATTTTTAGAAGAACATTTTCCTAGAAGGAATATTGTGAAACTTTTGTGAAAATCACAAAAATGCTAAGTTAAATTACATCCTAAAACAAATCCCAAATCTAAACCCAAACAAACTGGTTTAAAAAACAGGAAAAAAATTGAGAAGCCAATACATAAAATGACACAAAAAGATGCACCGTGAACGTGAATGACTGCCGTATCATATGCACGCAAAATTGGAATTTGGCGCATGTATTGCCCGAGTTTCTTTTACACTGCGTGCTATTTATATGCATTTCCATGAGACTTGTGTTGGTAATAAAATAACTTTTTCCAATCTCACTGTAGTATTTAATCAATGTAAGTGGTCAACGTTTGCCAAAAGAACATTATTTCAGGTAAAACCTTAAGACTTGGTACATCTTTAAAATTCTGTAAAGATGATGTCAAGTGCTTTTTGTAATGGTGGTGAATATAAGTTAAATACAGGAGCATCCATATGCTGATGAATGCTCTGTTTATCATTGTGCAATCCCTCAGTACTGCCAACAAACACTGCCTGTCCCAATTCTGTGTTAATGAGAAGTGGGGCTTTATAATGCCCGGAGAGAGCTGTCCTTCAATTGCACCATTTATCTTAATGCTACTGGCTTGGCTGTTCCAAGACCTCCGGAAAGAGGGGTGATATGGATATGTTAACTGCTAACTGGATCATGCTAACCAGCCTAACTGTGTGATGCCTTGTGTTTCTACATTTGTGTGTTTTTACAGGATATGAATGATTTCACGCCCGTCTTCAGTCAGCAGCTTTACAAAGGGATGGTTGCTCCAAACGCAGAGAAGGGGACTGTTATCACTACTGTGTTTGCAGAAGATCAGGACCCTCCAGTAAGTACACAAAACTATGAACTATGACCTCTGTCATGTCCAGCTGGTGGTCAAATATCTTATTTATATGGAGTTACACTTTATTTTGATTGTCCTTTTTTGACTATAAGTAACACTGCACATACATGAAACAGCATGTTGAATCGGCGGTGAAGCTCATCTTGGATTTGGATCCGTTATTAATGGCTGTACGGCTTAGCCAACCAGTGCCTGAGAAGAAAAATGGAAGTGATGAAGCAAGCAAAGGGAATGCAATGAACGCTTGTCTAACATGTTTTTGTGTATGATTTTTTTTTTTTAAAGAAGGCTTATAAGATGGATATACCACAAATCCGTCTGTGGTGAGTGATATTTTTATAAAACTGGTAAGCGAGCGCTGCTTTGTTTATTTTTTTGTGTACCAGTAGTCACTAGCTTTTTTGGTTTCCCATTTCTAATAACGAATCGAGGGATAACCTTCTGATTTATCTGATGAAGCAAATACGGAAGTGACTTAAACTGCAATTCAACGACTGGCCACTAGAGGCCGGCTCCAAAAGGGAGTCAATTCCCATGGACTCCCATGTTAGAATGCCCAACTTTACAGCAGAAATAATATGTTTATATCCTAGTAAAAAAAGTGATTTTGTTCTATATAGCAAATTTCTCCCTTCATGACAACTGTGAGGGAGGTGACATTTTTTGTAACTCATCCGTTTAAATTATATTAGCCTTAAAGTTGTGCATAATTAGGGGCATTCGCACTTGAGTGACGGGTGAACTGCCACTGCTGTCACTACCGTCAAGTTAGGTGGGCGTGGTTTCAGCAACCAGCCACCTTAGCTTCACCCACTTCCCGCCTCTTTACCCATTTTTGGTTGTCAGCGAGTGATGCGTGGTGACGTGATGCTAAGATGGTGACGGCAGGCACCGCCTACTATTGGCTTCTAAAAATCTCTTTACAAACCTATGGGTGACGTCACGGACACTACGTCCATATTTTATGCAAATACAGACTACTGCCACCTGCTGGTACAGAAGGTTACCTCATCTCATGCAGGTGCAGGACAAATTTGCTACTTGGCCACCATCCGCTTAGTGTGTCAGGGCTACTTTGTTGACATCGCTTTAATGTTCCTACCATTATAGTCAACAGAATGTCAAAGTGGACCATCAAAAATAAAGTAATATCATTAAGTTTTGTAATACATTGAAAAAAACGCACGTGGGGTCCATTTTGGGTCAGAGTTGGATTGGGCTAAGGATTGGAAAACATAGGCATGATTTCATCATTTGACTCTTTAAACACCCTGCTTTGAGTTTTTCCCAGTTGCAAACTTGTTCAACTTTATGCCATTAGCATGTCAGACTAATGGTGTGGTTAAGCATGTTTGTTCTTCACCATCAATTTCTCTTCAGGCCTTTATTTTATTTCCCTGACAGACCGCTTAAACGTCCGCTGTCATGAGACCAGCCGCTTTTTCTCGCTCACTAGACTCTGAAATGAAATTATGTGCAACAACATGGAAATTTTGACGTGGCTGTGAATCGAGGAATGATTTTTGTGCATTCATCTGAAAGTGGAGATATTTATTAGGTTTTAGAATGCAGCCCAGCATGCTCCTGTGAGTTTTAAAGCTGAAGGGAAACACAAGGCCATTACAATATAACAATCATGCACATCTATTCCTACCTTATAAATTACACAAACAAGGTTATACGCTGCCTGAGGTTTAGTTTATTCTGAGTGGCAGTGCACGCATGGGGGTTAGATGTGCACCCACTGCCTGTAAATGTTTATTATCCACAGACAGTAAAATGGAGGTTGGGTTTGTGGGTCTCTCTACTGTATATGCGGTGTGTGAACGTGAGACAAGAAGTGGTCGTTAACGTATTTTATTTGCTGTCAATGACTCCCCCAATGGTGTCTAAGTTTCAAGGATTTTATAAAGATCTGAGTCTTCCAACTATACACAACTATCTTGTTTTAGTCCATATAACATGTTTTCATGTTGCCAGTGCAAACCATCATTTTGGCGTTCAATAACAACTGTCGGGATTTACTAAAGATGCACAGTTGATAATTAGCGCAGAAAAGATGTGGTCTAGTTATTTTAGCGACTGATCTTATTGCATATGCATTTCTAGGAGTTTTCCTTTCAGACGCACAATTTATTATCTAAATTAGTTAATTGATTCATGCAACACGATTTACTAATGCTTGATGACTGATAGGAGGTTACTTTTAGTTTGGGCTTTTAGTTTAGTTTTGTAAAAAATAATATGGAGGGGATTTTTCCACACTATTTTTTCAATTTAATTCAATTCAATTTTATTTATATAGCGCTTTTCACAATTGGTGATTGTTTCAAAGCAGCTTTACATTAATAGAAGCAGTGGAAAGCACAGAAAAACGACAGATAGCACAACATAATACACGATAGCACAAGCAGCTAAATTTGATGCCGCTATGAATCAACATTATAAGCGTGCGTATTGCTAATGTAACGTAAAGAAGAGGGTGCTAAGTTAAGCCCAAGAGGGCTGCCTCCCCGGGTTGAAAAACCCCCTAGGAGAAAAAAAACCCCAGACTCAGCCGGGGAAGTAAAAAAAAGTCATAGGAGGGAAAAACCCTTGGGAGACATATTTATATATACATTGAAACGATTAAGGAGATTAGGCGGAGGTTAAGCGGGTTCTGCCGGTGGTCGTTGGTCATGCATCAGCTGGGCATCACGTTGAAGGTCTGCCGGTGGGTCAGAGGTGTGCCGACTTTCACATTTACCAGAACTGGGTCTGTTTGTCTCATTGTCCTCGAAGAGAAGGACGAGACATAAAGAAAGAAAAACAAAACCCAATTAGCGTAGGGGCCATTCATATGTATACACATGTACATATACACAAACATATATCCATATATATCTATATATATCCACACATATCTACACATACACATATACACATATATATACATACACACACATACACACACATATATATATATATATATATATATATATATATATATATATATATATATATATATATATACATATACATATATATATATATATATATACACACATACATACACATACATACACACACATGTACACATACGTATTGAAGATACAACGTCATCCTAGTGAAAGACTCTGCACAGTTTGGTTTAGGGAGAACGAGAAAAATGCACGGGACGGCGAATGTTTTGGAAATGGGTGCAGTGACACCCTTTTAAGGACTGAAGTCCCGCCCCCGACTAGTGGGCTTAACACCACAAATCTATACCCATCGTGCTTTATTGAAATCCGGACGAGCAAGGGAGTAAAGAGAAACGTATTATTAAAAATATAATTTACCAAGCCATGTTATTTTTTATTTGCTGGATGAAATAAAAGAGGAGTCACTAGGAGTAGTCACACAATAGTAGGTGTTTCAGAAGTAATTTTTTGTCCTCTGTTTCTTTTCAGTGTACTATGGTTTCGTTAAGAACTAATTTGCGCTGCTCTTAGTAGATTGCGTTTGTCATTATGGAAATCAGCTGTTGCCCATGTGTTATCTTATTTGCACTTTTTTAGTAAATGACCTTCAGATATTACTAATTTGCCCCGTTTAGTAAATCTGGTCTTAAATATTGTATAAAATGTAGTTTTTATACATACACTTTTTATAAATAAACCTTTTTAATAGTTATGTTTTAAGAATAACCCTGCAAAATTTGTTAGAGAGTCAATTTACAAATTTCTCCACATCTCTGTGGAAGGGACTCAAATGTGCCAGCTTGAATATCACAGCATCTCCAATTTATGACCAGGGCTTCCTTTCATTAGTGGGTGTTAAAGTGAGTAATGTGTGTATTTTTGTCTAAGTTGGCATTGGAGCCTGTCTTATTTAACAGTTTGCTGCGTGGTTATTGAGGCTAATGAGCAGATGAGTTGAGATTTTTTCTGATGAGGATAAACTCAGGAAAAATTACACTATGAAAAATATGCACATCAAAGGGCAGGTGCCTTATCCACTGATTGGCTCACATCTTACTTTTTTCATTCCATTGACTTCCATACAAATGCGACTGCATCAGACCAAAAACGGAAGTGAAAAGTTTGCACTTTTGCACAAAGTTCAAGTTTGGTGAACACTGACTTGCGAATTCATATCTTTTGAAGGCAGGTGACCAACAGATAATTAATATGTCAAAGCACAGGGGGTGGGAAGTAGGGGTGCTGCAGCACACCCTAATTTCACAGGATTGTTGAAATTTTGGTTCATTTATATTTATTTGTTTGGAGTGTTATACTGTATAAACAATGCATATACGATTTACGATTAACATCGCTCATCTTCCGTTTTATGTATGTTTTTTCAGCCAATTTTAAATTAATTAATTAAATGCTAAAATAAAATAGCAAAATATGTCCTAAATTTTAAAATTAAATGCGCAAATAAAAATTAAAACATTCAATTTTTTTCATTTTCAAGATGATAATGCATCTTTCCTGCCAAATAAAAAAATAAAATGCAATTGATGATTCGAAATTTCATTTTCAATACAATCCAGAGGCAAGACTGCCAATATTAAAATTAAAAGGCAAACTTGAAAATTAATCTATAAATAATTTAATGTTTATTTTTTATTTTAATTTAATTTATTTTAATTTAATTTAAACATTTGGGAGATATTTTGCCATTTAATTTTTTATTTTATCATTTAATTAATTAATTTAAAATTGGCTGTAAAGCCTTCCATACCGTTTCCTATCACATATGAAATCAAAAAGGCTTTTTTCAATAAAAATAAAGAAAATGTTTGATAAAATGTTTCATAGCTGTCCCTGAGGCGGTACCCTTTTAAAAAAGTACACCTTTCAAGACTTCATATTAGTACCTCATTGGTACCAAATGTATACAATTCTGTACCTTAATTAGGACCTTTTCAAAGGGCAGTGTCCTTTTAACCATTTTTTCTGACAGTGTAGTCTCCACCTCTTGTTCCCAAAAACATGAATTCTCTCAATAATTACCCACGTTTAAACCACTGTGTCTGATCCCTGTAATGACATGATGAAATGTTCAAAGGGATGACGGCTGAGAGCAGGTGAGAGTGGATGCTGAGAGATGTTTGTGTTTCGAACCCCCTTTAGCAGTAAACCACGAGTGACTCTGTGTGCTTGTTTGACTTTAGGGGACAGGTGCATGCTGGGAGGTTAACCTGCAGGAGTCATCCACAAACACAACCTCAGCACTGCCTGACTTCACGCTGCAGGGTTTCTCAAAGATTTTTACATGGCTTTCATTATTTTCAGAGGTAAAGGACTGTGGTTCTGTCTGTGGATGACACCTGCGTATCTGTATTAATAGAGCTAATGGAACTGATATAAAAGATAGTGTGACAGAACGTGTAGCACCCAACTAAAATAAAACGCGATGCATAGGGGTGGCACAGTGGCTCAGTGGGTGGTACTGTTGCCTCATAGCAAGAAGGTCACTGGTTTGAGCCTCGGTTGGGTCAGGAGGTCTTTCTGTGTGGAGTTTTCCCTGTGTCAACGTGGGTTTACTCAGGTGCTTGAGTGTCCTCCCACAGTCCGAAGACAAGCAGGTTAGTACATTTAAGATGCCACATTGGCCTTCCACAACTTGTGTGTAGCAATCTTTATTTTTTTTTATTTTTGTGCAATTTGTTTATTTAACCTAAAGTTTACTAAACTCTACTTAGTCTTGTGGCGCTTTTCCATTGCAAAGCACCCCACGGTTTGGGTTGGGTCAGCTTACTTTTGGGGGCTTTTCCACTGGGTGCAGTACGTAGTACCCAATACTTTTTTTAGTACCACCTCGGTTGGGATTCCAAGCGAGCCGAGCTGACACCTGTCAGGACTCTGCCACGAGAGTCTGTTTTATATTTATGTTTTATAGTGGTGGCAGGGTTCTGACAGTCTCTTGTTTCGTGTGGAGGCTCATGCCTCTTTATTGTGGCATGTGCCTCTGGTGTCTCGTCTCTTATTCATTATCAGTTCATTCCTTTCACCTGTGTTGCCCTCGTTATCTTGTTTAGTTTCCCCTATTTAATCTCCTCTTGTCTCTTGTCTTGTGCTGGATCATTGTGCTGTATCGTGTCATGTTATGCAGTCTTTGGTGTTCTTTCAGTTTAATGATTTCATCAGAGTGTTTATGTCTAGTCAGTGTTAGTAATTCATGTTTAATGTGGTGTTGCCCCCTCGCAGGCTTTTGTTTTCATGTTTATTTGTAATAAATGTTCTGTGTTCACTCCCCGATATCGTCTGCGCATGGGTTCTCTTGTTCTATGTCTCCAGTTCCTCACAATACCAAATTGTGTGGTGAAAACACTATAGATCACCGATTGGTCTGAGAGAAACACTACCAGCGTCATTGCTATAATGTAAAAGATTAGCTTTACCTTCGCTGTCTGGAGTAAACCTGTTGTCATCTGTGCTTTGCTGTTAGGTCCCCAAACTCCCTTTTAGCGATGAAAAACATCCACAGGTTGAGAATCAGGAACACCATAACAGTTTTTATTCCAGACTTGCAGTTTGTGGTGGCACATTCCTAAACCTTATCCTGACCTAAACCGTGGGGTACTATGCGATGGAAAAGCAACATTAGACTGGCCACCTGGGTGTTTTCTTCAACCAGATATTTTGGGATCCAGCAATCCCTGACTGTGTCTGAAAGCTATTAAACGCTGCTCTTGGAGGCTGCATTCCAGGGCAGGAAGCTATCAAGGCACGTCTGAATCCGATGTTTGCTTTACTCCGATGAATGTCTCCTTAGATACCTTCATCTGATCGATTTTTAAATGCAGCATATAAGTGTCCTTCACTGTCTTCAAAGTCCTACAATGTGTGCATGAGGAAGGGGATAGATCGCGCAGGACCGAGCTTAATTAAGAGCGTCTGAGAAATGGACTGGAGCACAGTTTTGTATAAGTTTGAGTTTAAAATTTACTTTCAACAACTTTTGATTGTAATAAATTACACTGTAAAAAGTGAAAAGTTGTAGCCTGGTTAAAACCAGACCATTTTCGGTAGTAACTGAGATATGGTCTGGCAAAGCTTCATAGACAAATTATTTCCAAAGGGGCGTCATCAACGGGCGTCTCTCAAATGCCTCTGTGTCCAATTGGATAGACCTAAAACCAATCACAGCGATGAAGGAGATGACGTACGCAGAGCTATATAGACGGGATGCAGGTTTACAAACATTACAGGGTGGATCATTTTAGTTGGATCTGTTTTTCTGTCTTTATTTTTGCAGTGTTACTGTGATACATGTATGAATTATAATGTTAGGCTAGTAACGTAATAGTCGAATCTACTGGTATGTTAACATCAGGCACCCAGCACTGACTCTGTTGTTACTATTTTCCACGCAACAATTCCTTTGCATTTTGACTTGCAGACATCACTACTAGCATACAACACAATGCACTTTTCTTCTTTCTGCCTCTCGGTTGCGCGCGCAACCAGTTAATGACGTCGCCGTGCAACCCGTCTATAAGACTTTTGCCACATCCAGTCGGTAACACAGCCATTAAATCTTTTTTTAGATATGAAGGCTTCGAGTGTTGTTCCTTGCTCGGGTTTTTAACGAAAAGGAAAAGTTTAAATCGCTTAAAACAGACGCGATAGCTGATTCAAACGATTGATGTTACACTGCAAAAAATGATTTTCAAGAAAACATTTTCATAGTATTTTGTCTTGTTTTCAGTAAAAATATCTAAAAATTCTTAAATCAAGATGTTTTTTCTTGATGAGCAAAACGACCCAAGAATATAAGTCCAGTTTTTAGACCAAAAATATCAAATTTAAGTGATTTTGTGCATAATACAAGCAAAAAAAAAATGCCAATGGGGTATAAGCAAATTTTTCTTGATTTTTTTTTGAATTTAGTGTTTAAGAAAGAGTGTCAAGATTTTTTGCTTACCCTATTGGCATCCATCTTTGTAATGTACAAAATCTGCTTCACTGTCGCTGCGCCCGCTGTCGTCGCTGTCGTCGCTGTCGTCACTGTCGTCGTCATGTTTCTAATTGGTGCTACGATTTCTCGGTACTAGAAATGGGCTTTAATGGCTTCTTTGCCAGACTACTTGCAGAGCAAATCTAAATTTGCGGAAGTTGTCTGGGTTTCCCAGGCTAGAAAATTTGGATCAACTTTAAAAAAAATTCTTTAAAGGTGCAGTGTGTAATTTTTAGAAGGATCTCTTGAAAGAAATGCAAAATAATGTACAGAACTATATTATCAGTGGTGAATAAAGACCTTTTAAAATGAACCGTTATGTTTTTATAATCTTAGAATGAGACGTTTTTATCTACATACACAGAGGGTCCCCTTACATGGAAGTCGCCATTTTGTGCCGCCATGTTTCTACAGAAGCCCTTAACGGACAAACCTTTTACTAAGTTGTCTCCGACGATGAAATGTTTGTCCGGTGGTGGCTATCGTAGCTTCTTTATGCATTTCAAAAGCAAGGGTTGGGCAGTGGACTGAGCCGTTGGTTGCGATTCGCAACCTCACCACTAGATGCCACTAAAATTTACACACTGCATCTTTAATTGGTCCTTTCACTTTAGTTTTATGAAAATAATTTAAGTTGAAAAAAAAACTTTTTAGGTGTTACCAATTGAAGTAATTGTTTTCAGTTGATCCAACTTTTTACAGTGTTTTAAATATGTGAATGGTTATTGTAAAGAAAATTCTCTATTACGCTACGCTGTCTATGAAGCCTGTCGAATCCGTTTTTGGAGCTGCTTTCATGCACAAACGCTGCCTCCGAGGTCATTGCTTGATTGGGCAGCAAAGCAACAAGCCTAAGCTTTCGCACATAGCCACTGTGTCCCTACAAAGAATAAGTGATATAAAGGAGGAATGAATGAATGAATGTTAGGGGTATGGAACCATAACCAGAATATTTTGGGAAATGTTAAGTCAGTGCTGCCTTAAACATGAAAGTATGACACTGACATAGTTTGCTTGGACAATGTAACCAGGGCAAAGATAACCAGGCCAAAATTTTATTCTTACCTTCAGGGTTAGATGTCTTTGCACAACACAGCCAAGGTTCGGTGGAAATTATAAGAGGACAAGACTCATTATTATGAGTGGCATGCGTTTCACTGCATCTCAAGGCTGTTTCTTGATGTTTTTCTTTTGCGGGCTTGTGCAGCGTTGAGTTTTTGTTTTGATGTTTGCTGAAGAAAGTTTTTGACCCTGGATTCCCCACTGAAATACCAGATTCATCGTTTCGCTTGTGTTGCGAATCACCATGGAGATGCGGTTCGGCTCAATCTGTCTCTCTTAGGCATGACCGGAATTAAAGTCGGATGATTCTCGCATTTAAAATCTGCGTCTGAGAAACGGCCTTGAAAGGAAAAGTGTGATACGGCTCGAGGACACGAAGCGACCGTCCTCATTAGGGTGCCGTTCAAACCCATTTGATTACGGTACGAGCTCTGCCGCGTCGGTGCCGGTGAAGGAGATAATGGCAGTGTATTTCTATGCGCGCTGCAAAGGTCACCGGGTAATGAAAGCTCCTCCTTTCCTTTGTGCTGGTTGAACCTCGTGTCTTGCGCTGCGACTCCCTGACTTTCTTTTGTTTGAAGAGATTTAAAGGGCTGAGTAATGAACCTCCATCCTTGAACTGTCAGTACAGAGAGGAACAACCAGAAGCCATTAATCACAGAGCCAGCACATGAATACAATCAGCCGGCGGAAACTTAATGTGTCTTAGTAATGCGACCGGCTCGCGTTTGAGTGTTGACAGTGATACCCGCCGAAAATAACTTATAAATGTCATTCGTTGAACTGATAGCCGCTTTAGTCTGTATTAGGAGGACGGAGGCTTTTCTCATTTTTTGACAGTTTAACCAACGCTAGTAAACAGCAAAAAAATCATTTGATGTCAGTCTTCCTGTCATGTATCTTGCATGATGTTTTCTTCTACATCTTTTACATAATCTTCACTAAATTAGCTTTGTGTTTACAACAAATAAAAACAATTGAACATGACAGGACTTTACAAATAAATATTGTTAAAGTCATTTCAGGCCTAAACATAGTGGTGTGATTGTCTTGCTGCGGTCAGATGAGGTAAACCAAAGTTTTACTCCTCTTGTCGATCTCTTGCCAAGCAAACCCCAGTGCTGTTTATTTTCACCTCCTGCACAACAGACGCTGTTCAATTATTCATTTCTTTTTTCTAAATAGCGCTTTGAAAAAATGGCGAGAAGCAGAGAAAATGACACAGAAATAAGCCATAGAGAAATTTAGACACGGATTTAAAAAAGGAACTAGAAACCAATTTCTTGGCTGTCAGAGATGTAAATGCGATGTTGTTTCTGTCTCTTTCTCCTGCAGTATAAATGACTTCTTTGTGTTTACGACATCTCAAATCATCAAACATTTATGACGCAGTCAGACAGAGAAACGATAAAGTATCGGCAGAATGAGGTGCAGCAGACGATGTCTGTGTAGCTTTGATGTTTAAAGCTGATATTCCAAGAAGTCAAAGCATTAAAAGAATAGTTGATGGGTAAAGTCATTGTTTTCTTCATCAGTCTTGTGTCGTTCCAAACTCGTGTTTTTTTTAATGGAACACTATGCAAGATGTTTCTGCAGAATATCAAAGCAATCGTATCTTGACCAAAACGTTTCAAAAAGCACATTAAAATAAAGTTTTCCTTTAAATTAATTGGTAGAGCTTTGTATAAGCAGAGCTCTCTGAATGTGGGCTAATAGACATCTAACCATTACCCAAAAATAAATGAAATAAAATAAATCAATAAATGAAACCAATCACCCTGTAATCACTTACATGATTCAATTCAATTTATTTATATAGCGCTTTTCACAAGTGTTAATTGTTGCAAAGCAGCTTTACATGAGAAGATGTAGAGGAGAACACAGAAAATCAATAGATAATATAAGAAGTAGAGATAGCGGCTAAGGTTAAACCATACAAGCGAGCATATTAATAATGTAATGTATACAGTAAAGTGCTAAGTTAAGCTAAAGTTGGCTGACACTCCCTGGGACGAAAACCCCCCCTAGGAAAAAACCCAATGGGAAAAACTCCTAGAAGGACAAAAACCCTTGGGAGGAATTTATATATATATATATATATATATATATATATATATATATATATATATATATATATATATATATATATATATATATATATATATATATATACGGTAGGGATAGGAGGCGGGTGATGGAGTATCAAACATCTTGCTTATTTTGTCAAAAACTACTTACCAAATGTAACGATATTTTGGCAAGAATGGGGTTACTCAAAGCCAGACTACATCGGATCTATAGTTAACCTAGATTGTAAAATGATTGCTACTGCTTGCTGGGCTGTGAATTGCTTTAAATAAAGTACAATCAAATACAATCATACGTATTTTACAAGATGTCTTATTCGTATGAATTTACTGTACATGTCTACATTTGTACATTGAATTGATTTGCTTTCGCAATATTGGGTTAAGATGGTGTATCATTATTGGGTTTTTTTCTAATCGTAGTAGAAAATCGTTTCTAATTCACTTCGTAAGCATTCATACACTACAAAATGCTGGGTTATGTGCAACCCAGCGCTGGGTAAATATTGGACAGAACATTTCACTGGGTTAAAAATGACTAAGTGCTGGGTTGGTTCAACCTTATGTTGTTTGTTATTACAAGCTATGGTTGGGTAAGAACAACCAAGCATTGGGTCATTTTTAACCCAGCAGTGTACCCAATATTCATCCAATGCTGGGTTAAAAAATAAACCAGCATTTTATGAATTAGCCAGCTTGTAAAATATGTAAAAATTTCCATAAGATCAGGTTAATGTATGCAGAAGGATAAATGTAAATGTAAAAGTAGTCCATACTCATGTGAACTTGCTGTAGCTGAAGCTTTATTGATAGAAACAGAGGGAGCATTACTAGAAATAAATCTCTCTGATGTTTTTCTCCAATCTTATTTGCTTTTTATTCATGTGTGCATTTGGCAAACCATTGTATTCAAAGCAACCTACAGTGAATTTAATACGCATTTCATCAGTCTGTGCGTTTAGTTGACCTTGGTTGCTAATTCGGTGTTCTTCCAACAGAGCTGCAATAACTTTTTGTTATTCTGCCAAATATTTTAATAAAATGTCATGGAAATAATATATGAAATATGATTGATGCCCTCTTGAAGCAAAGCGAACAATAGCCCATTGTACTTATATAATAATGTGATGGATATCATTAAATACAATAACGTGTCAGCTTTGGTCTTTTAACTTGAGGTGGATGTGCTTTAGGGATGTGCTGATACTCAGTGTGTTCATCCCTCAGGGTTCACCCGCCAGTAAAGTGCACTACAGAGTGGATCAAGATCTGTCTCCCTACAGCGGCAGTATCTTTGATGTTCAGCAGGACACAGGCAGAGTCGTCACCAAAGTCAATCTGAATGAGCAGCCCACAGCCGTCTTCAGAGTGAGTCTGGACCGTTTCTCAAAGACCTGCTTAACATTTAGGGGCAGGGTTTAGATTAATCCAGGACTAGGTTTTGGTTATTTAGGACATTTAAGTAGTTTTAAAAAAAAGTGAAACCATTCATTATTTGCATTTTGAGACAAAAAAATGGCACTGATGTATGTTAAGATATTTCATTGCGAAATGTTTTCAAATTAAGGCACCATGGGTGATTCTCACGAAATCCAGATTTAGCTGGTGTCCACCATCAGAATTTTTAAAAAGCCCTTGAAGCCAATTTTTTCCCCACATATAAGATTAAGATCTGAGCTTACTATAATCATTATTTTAAGAGGATTTAAAAATATTTTCTATAGAATTATTTACATTTTTTAGATTATCATTATCAAAATTATCATTACCGCAACATGATATTACATTAAATATATGCATTTACAAACTCATGTTTCGGTAATGAGAACTTAAACATGTTGTCTAGGTACTACGACAAACAAAATGTCAACTTTTATCTGGAGAGAAAAAATAAGAACTGCTTACCCGGTAGCCATCTTGAGTGTCACAGTCAATTATGTCCCTTCCGACATTTTTTTAAAATGTTAGTTCATTGAGCGCTTAAACAATGAATGAAAATTTTTGCGGCGGATGAGAAAATGTTTCTTGGACACATTTATATTCCTTATTATTGTCTCTACATTTACCAATGATCACCAAATACCACATGTTTCTTTACTGTAAATGTTTATAGTATAACATGCACTGAAGCTTTTTATTTTTTAGATTTTTTTAATTATAAATATTTCCAGGTCAAAGAAACAAAATCCAGTCATGGACACGTTGCGGTAATGAACATTTTCCCCTTACATGTGAAAAAAAAACAAAATTGGTTTGTATGATGTCATTTGAAATCATGTGCAAAATAGTACATGAAGAGATGTTTGTAACTGTATGCTTCTTATTTTGATAACATTTACTTTTTTATCAAAATGTTTTGTGACACCTCTTAAGTCTAATTTCACGAGAATAACCCATATTAGTCTGGGACTAGGATAAACCCTGTCAGGGAAACCATCCCATTAAAATAACATGACCTGGTTACTCTGGTATCAAAATTTCTTAATGTTGGGTTTCCTAAACACACTGGGTTTAATGTTAGCAGTTTTAGTTATAAGTTAAACTCTAAGAGTCGGTTCCCTGGACAGGGTTTAGATGAATCCAGGACTAAGCCTTGGTTATATAAGGATATTTTTGCTTTTTACAAATAAACATTACAAAAAGCAATACTGGTCTTGAGACAAAACAATGGCACTGATATTTGTTAGGATATGTCAGTGCAAGGTGTTTTTAAATTAAGGCCGCTCAAACATGCATTTTAGTCTGGGGCTAGAATAAACAATGTCTGGGAAACCTAATTCTCTGTTTTCGTCCAACAGAGCTGCAATTACTTTTTGTTATTCTGCCAAATATTTTAATAAAATGTCAAGCCCTGTCTGGGTTACCTCCCATAAAAGCAAATCTACACGATTGCTTAACCATTTTATACACCAGTAATACTCTACTGCAGTCTTTTGATATTTACTGTATATCATTATGCCCCACAAAAAGTATCAAAATAAATTTTAATTTAGAAATTAAAAACATTCCTCTTATTTGAACTGCATTCAAATTATTGTCTACATAAATTGCATGTATCATATTTTTTAATAACTTAATAGATCCAGACAAAAAACATAAATGCCACAGTCACAGCTCTATCTCACAAATTCTTGTAGCTGGTGGTGATCGCCTATGATGATGGAGAACCGGTGAAGATGAACAGAACTACGGTGGAAATTACGGTTCTCCAGCCCTCCAGGATCCCCATCTTCACCGAAGAGGAATACAGGTGCGTCCGGCTATCTGTGCAGAATATAGCAGCATATCTTACGACACGATCTCTTTAGGTCTCTGAGTGTTTTCTGCAGGCTTATTCACAATCTCTGCATGACTAATGAGTGTTATCTCTGAATATATGAGCAGAAGTGCTGGTGTAAAGATCTCCAGTGCATGCTGTTGCTTTCCAAAGGTCACGTCTGCAGCTTATCAGCGTGTTTTAATGCAGATATTGAAAGTTCTGGAGTAGCACGTGAAGGGTTTTAAAGGTTCCTGATACACGTTGGTTTCATTTGCAGTTTTGATTGTAGTGAAGCAACATCATATATATGATGTTAATAGTTTGGATTGACCTCACCATCAACAACACACTCTTAAATTTCCTCTGGTTTTTGTTTTTAGGATAGGAAGCCTACAGTATAATAGTTTGTGTTTCTGTACAGAGATATTTATGATGTGATATTATTTTTTATAACCCGCATCAGTTTATTCTTTTATCCATGTTTATACACAATAAAGAAACACTAAAGGATCAGTAAAACACTTTTGAAACATTACAGAGCGATTGCGACTTGACTGGTGGTGTAGTTTGAGGTTTTAGTAGCATTGGGCTTGTGGTTGTTTTATTTACGTTTAAATAAATAAATATCATACAGATAAGCTTTTTATGAAAGGTGTTTACACTTTTGCTTTTCATCATTTTTCCATGATAATACCATCCAAGTCCAAAAACAAAACTAGGGATGCACCAATATGGAAATTTTGGCCGATACCGATAACCGATAACTCTTTATATTTGGGGGCCGATAACCGATATCTATAGGCCGATAAATATTCATATTATTTTCACAATGAAAAACTCCCAGAACGCAGACATCTTGTTTTTGCGCTAGACTAGCATACTCTTCTTAAGCCCGCAACACGTGTCATCTTCGTGCTATGTCACAGAACGCACCAATAAAAACTTCACATGGCCAGCAATGAGCAAGTGAAGTGGTTCAACAAACCAAAATAATCCATCATTTATCGGCTTTCATTTATCGGCCTAATTTTGCTATCAGACCGATAACCGATAATATTAAAAATAAGCAGTTATCGGCCGATAACGATATGTCGGCCGATATATCGTGCATCCCTAAGCAAAACACTTGTAAATAAAACTCAATATTACATTATTTATATTCACCTTTTTTTGTATTAGCCCCTTACACCAGCATCTAATCCCTAAAAATATAAAAAGTAATTCAAATACATGTTTAAACATTAAAATTAAGATACATTTGTAAAAATAAAAAAGACATTAATAAATAAATACATTGATGATTAAGATTAGTTGTATTCTTTGTATTGATGTAATATTCACATACATTTTTACGTACGTTGGTGATTGAAATAAAACTTTGTAATTGTCATCGATACCACAACCTGAGTACATCTGATCACATGGTTTGATAAAATGGCATCCCAACTGTTGGATTAAACCTAAATATTTCCATATTTAACCTAGCCTGGTTTCCCCATGCTGCCTTGCAGGCAATTTTTTTCAACCTACAAGTCTAGCATGAAAACCATGGGCCAATTTTTCCCCTGAAATAGGGAACCAATCACAGAACGGGGAGGGGGCAGCAAGATGATGATGACGTCTATGCGACACACTGAGGCAGTATTGTTATTGTACTGTACTGTGGTTGTCACAGTGCCACTAAATTGTGTTGCTTTTTAATATCAATATACAGCTACCAGTTTAGTTGCATAGCTTTCAGCTGTGTGCACACTTACCTGATAAAAGTTGTTGATGCTTGAATTTATGTCGCTCCACATCACCTGGTATAATTGAAACAGTTGGCTATGAGCTACGTACAGACACATTTGATAAACATTCATTGCGCCCAAGAAACGGCTTTGTGCATTCGTAAACCACGCCTCAAATACGAGAAAATGAGTATGTGGTATTAGCCAGGCTATATTTAACCCAACCATTGGTCGAAACATCCCACCATCCCAGGTTAATCCCAGTGGCTTTAGCATGGGCTAAATAAACACCATTTTTCATAGTAAAGTTTGGGGAAGGCGCCACATACTGGTGACAATTTGTGTGTGTTAAAGGAATAGTCTACTCATTTTCAATATTAAAATATGTTATTACCTTAACTAAGAATTGTTGATACATCCTTCTATCATCTGTGTGCGTGCACGTAAGCGCTGGAGCGAGTAGTTATACGAGCAAGTTTGGTGGTACAAAATAAAACGTAGCGCTTTTCTAAGCGGATTTAAAAGAGGAACTATATTTTATGGCGTAATAGCACTTTTGGGAGTACTTCGACTCGGCGCAGTAACACCCTCCCTGTCAGGACTCGGCCTTGAAGTCTTGTTATATTTGTATTTTGTCATGGTGGCAGAGTTCTGGCAGTCCCTGGCCTTGTGTGGAGGTTCATGCCTTGTTTTTGTGTTTGGCATGTGCCTCCGGTGTCTTGTCATTTGTCCCCGCTCCCTCGTCCTCCTGCTTAGTGTTAATTATTACTTATTCCCATCACCTGTTCCCCGCTCGTTATCTTGTTTGGTTTTCTGTATTTAATGTCAGTGTATCTTTTGTTCTGTGCAGGTTCATTATGTTCTGTACCCTGTTATATGTTCTAGTCTAGTCTTGCTATCTGGTAGAGGTTTAGTGTTTCATGTTTCATGTCGTGTACCCCCTCGTGGGTTTTTGTTTTGTTAGTGTTTGTTAAAAATAAAGTGTTTTCTGTTTATCCCTGACATCGTTGCGTTTGGGTTCATCTGTCCAGCAAACCCTCACAGATGAACCTGCCACCACTGAACCCAGCGACGGTGTCGGGGCCCGTCGTATCATCTCTAGTGGGGCTTCTACTACCAGTTGTAGTATGCCCAATACCGGACTGGCTGACCAGGAGGAGTCGTGAGCAGTTCTACTCCGTGCTATGGAGAGCCGCCGTAGACTCGGATCCTAACCTCGAGGAATTGGCGGTCTTGGTCGGTCCGATCCACGGCTTGGCCGCTGTTCGGGTTGTTGTTGGGATGTCAGAGCCCGCGCAGCCCGCGCAGCCGACAGAGCCCGCGCAGTCCGCGCAGCCAGAGCCGGAGCCCGCGCAGTCCGCGCAGCCAGAGCCGGAGCCCGCGCAGTCCGCGCAGCCAGAGCCGGAGCCCGCGCAGTCTGCGCAGCCAGAGCCGCAGTCCGCGCAGCCAGAGCCGGAGCCCGCGCAGTCCGCGCAGCCAGAGCCGGAGCCCGCGCAGCCAGAGCCGGAGCCCGCGCAGTCCGCGCAGCCAGAGACTGAGCCCGCGCATTCCCAGCTGCGTCCTCGCCCCAAACCCCCGTGGACTGTCCTGTTTTAGTATCCTGTGGACTTATGTGTGTTTGATTTAGTTTTGTTTTATCTTGTTTTTGGCACCTCTTGTTTAGTTTTAGTCTGATGTGTTTTAGTCTGATGTGTTCTTGTCTTGTCATGTTAATTATGTTCTCTTGTCTTGTGTGTTCCCTTTTTGGACGCCAGGTGGCGTCCTTTGAGGGAGGGCTACTGTCAGGACTCTGCCTTGAAGTCTTGTTATATTTGTATTTTGTCATGGTGGCAGAGTTCTGGCAGTCCCTGGCCTTGTGTGGAGGTTCATGCCTTGTTTTTGTGTTTGGCATGTGCCTCCGGTGTCTTGTCATTTGTCCCCGCTCCCTCGTCCTCCTGCTTAGTGTTAATTATTACTTATTACCATCACCTGTTCCCCGCTCGTTATCTTGTTTGGTTTTCTGTATTTAATGTCAGTGTATCTTTTGTTCTGTGCAGGTTCATTGTGTTCTGTACCCTGTTATATGTTCTAGTCTAGTCTTGCTATCTGGTAGAGGTTTAGTGTTTCATGTTTCATGTCGTGTACCCCCTCGTGGGTTTTTGTTTTGTTAGTGTTTGTTAAAAATAAAGTGTTTTCTGTTTATCCCTGACATCGTTGCGTTTGGGTTCATCTGTCCAGCAAACCCTCACACTCCCTCTCCCATTATGAGAGTGAGAAGGGGAGCGGACTTTTCAGGCGAGTCGAAGTACTCCCAAAAGTGCTATTACGCCATAAAATATAGTTCCTCTTTTAAATCCGCTTAGAAAAGCGCTACGTTTTATTTTGTACCACCAAACTTGCTCGTATAACTACTCGTCTTAAATAGGAAAAACGTTGATGTGTTTGGTCACTTCTAACTTTATCTCTAAATGGTACCATTGAATGAATGGGGCTAAGCTAAATGCTATCGAAGCGTCGCAGCGCGCTCCAGCGCTTACGTGCACGCACACAGATGATAGAGGGATGTATCAACAATTCTTAGTTAAGGTAATAACATATTTTAATATTGAAAATGAGTAGACTATTCCTTTAAATCTGCTTATAACATTTGAACTGATAATTCAGTATTTTAAATCAGTGGTTTTCAAACTTTTTGGCATGCGCCCCACCCCTTCTGTAGGGCCCCCCAAAAAAAAAATTCATGACATAAAACAATCTCAAACTTAAAATTTGAATTAAACAAAACATATTAAATTATCTAATATACTGCTGTTGGTTAGTATTTCTACTTTTCTGAGGTTTAATTACACAAAAGTTATGATGAATTAATGTATTTTTAAAAAAATGGGGCGCCCCTTGCACCATCTCAGGCCCCTCAAGAAAAATTTTTTTTTAGGATGTACAATAAGTATTTGGTGTCCCCAGAGTACGTATGTGAAGTTTTGGATCAAAATACCGTATAGATAATTTATTATATCATGTTAAAATTGCCACTTTGTAGGTGTGATCAAAAATGTGCAGTTTTTGGGTGTGTCATTTAAAATCCAAATGAGCTGATCTCTGCAATAAATGGCAGGGTCGTGGTTGGATCATGCAGATTAAGGGGCGGTATTTTCCCCTTCTGACATCACAGGGGGAGCCAAATTTTAATGACCTATTTTTTCCAAATGCTTGCAGAGAATGGTTTATCAAAACTAAGTTACTGGGTTCATCTTTTTCACATTTTCTAGGTTGATAGAAGCACTGGGTACCCAATTATATCACTTAAACATGGAAAAAGTTAAATTTTGATGATATGTCCCATTTAAATGATGCTCATTGTAATGTTTATAATGTAACTACCTACTTGACACTATAATTACTGTTGCTTCAGATCTGGTGTTTCATACTTCATAGTTTAACTATCAGCTAAATGTTATTTGTTATGTATGGTATTATTAGAGACCTTTACAAGAAGTTAATCCACATGTCTAATACTTTTGGGTGAGGTGTTGTCAGATATAAGCTTTAATAATCCATTGACCTTATGTTTCACATTCAAAGTCTGGAGTTTAATTAAAAACAAACCTGTATGATGTTTTAGTTTACTTAATTGTTATGCCGCTAATATACGTTGAAAGGAAAATTGATTTAGAAAAACGCTATATAAAAACAACATCCAAGCTGAAATTATGGTTTGCACAACTACTACACAACTTTCTGTTTCTCTGTCCGCACATTTTCACCATGTGACAGAAACAGCATATGAAGAGAGACTTCTGTTTCCTTTTCTTTTCAATCTCTCTCGCTCTTTTTTCTTTCTGCAAAGAAACTCTGGAGAGAGAGTTTTGTTCTTTTGGTCAGAGAGAATATATAAATTTTTCGTTCTCATTCTATCTCATGCATAAAACGGCGACTTCTAAAAATATAATGGAGCATAGCAGAAAGAGGCTAAGAGCTTCAGCCAGTATGTGCTGGTAGAAATGAGTCTCCTGTAGTGAGATGAGGAAGGAGCTGTGAATTATTCTTTACACTGAGCAGGTTTCTGTCATTTCCAGGATGGTGAAAGTAACATTTATAGCCCTTTACTTTCACCACACTGCTGTTGTAATTCATTTTAATGAGCATGCACTGTTGTAGATGGGCTGGGGGCTATGACAGCACCGTATATAAAGTGCAACAGTAGAAATGTGTCCACAGGTAGATTTTTACTGTATGGCAGATGTATATATAAGCATAAATAAGAAGGACAGCAAGAAGTACTCACCTACGGTTAAAACAGTAAGTACTATATTCAGTAGTATGGATATATTTAGTATGAATGAATTTGTACGCACTTCATCCATCATGTCAATACATTACGTGATTTACGACGTCATAACAAGAAGTTAGTTGTTGGAATGATGTTTAACAAGCGCAATTTAACCACAAGAAACAGCTGTTTAATATATATGTATTTGCATTCGAATAGATCCGTGTTACTGTTTTCAGACATTTTTTAATTAAATGTCATCTTTAATTCTTCTTCGTTGGATAACAAGATAGTAAAGAATCCACCAAATGAACACTTCAGGATCTTGCCTGAAGTAGAAGGTCATCCGGGTACTTTTCGCCCACTGTTTTAAAATTATGTGACACAGTATTAACACTTAATGACATTTAAATGACAGTTTAATGTAATGTTAACCCATAAAGCTAAGTAGTTTCTTAAGTTTGATCATTATTCTGCTATGTCATGTTTATGACGGTTGATGTATTGGTTAATGTCAAGTTTTCATAACAAAGACAATTCTAACAATGTCATCTTTGCATTAAAAATATCATAATTGAACAAATGATACTTAATGACAGTTGTCATACATGTGCACAAATATCTTCTTCATGTTTATAACACGTGTCATGTCATGATTATGAAGGTGTCATGTCTTTTGGACACCCCTTCAAGTAAAGTGTTACCGACAATTTTAAGTTGTGTTTGCTGTGATCCCAATGTGTCATTCAGTTATAAATTATCTTACTTTTGTTTTGTGTCTGTCATGTCCATCACGGTATGAAGCACATTTTTACTTTGTTACCACAACATTGGCTGTCAGAAATTTTCATTAGCATATGAAACCCTGTCTGTGAAGTAGGGCTGCAACTAACGATTCTTTTCATAATCAATTAATTGGACGATTTTTTTCTCGATTAATCGACTAATAGGATAAAAACATAATATCTACTCAATTAGATTTTTTACTTATTATAGCTAAATAAGGCTCTAAATTAGGGAATTAACTTGTAGAAATGTACTTTGAAAAGTGCAAAAGCCTCACACTACTACAAAGTTCTACTAATATGATAGATTTTTATATTTTAAGCCTTAAATAAAAAAGTTTGTGCAGTTTTAAATAGTAAAACATCTTTAAATGTCAAAATATTAATAAACTAAATTAATTTAGTCTGCATGGATGCACTGGTAAGGACATTTTGACACATATTAATAAACTCATTTTATTTTTCAATTTAGCCATTGGTAAATATGAACATTATTTATTATTAACAAAGTAAATGATCTATGATGATATGAAAGTGATATACATGCGTTGTTACAGTAATAAACATGTGGATTTCCCCCTTACTTTAAAACAAATGCTTAGTTTGTGATTCAATACTACACTGTAAAAAGAATCCTGTGAAAAATACAGCAACTTGCTGGCAGCAATTAGCTAGTAAGTTGCTGTATTTCATTTCACAGTATTCTTACTGTAAATGTAATTGCAGTAAAATTAAAATTACTGTAAACTCTTTTAAAGTAATAATCACAGTACTGTATTTCATAACTACTACTGTAATAGGGATTACTGCATTTATTTTGTGTACTGTAATATGAAGACACTGTTTGTCACAAAAATGCCATTTATTTTATCACTTTAAATTACAAAAATTCATAAATTAAAAATAGCATAGCATACATTTTTTGTGTTACATTTTTTCTGTGAACATCTCAAAACTTTTCTGAACATACACATTTTTTTAAATGTGTTAACATTTTTCTGTGAATGTTTCATTTAATTTCAACACTTTTCTGAACATACAAAAACACTTTTTTTCTGAACACACAAAACAATCAATATTTATTAAAAAGTTTCTGGTAAATTACAAATGCATAAAAGTTAAATGATTTACATTTACAGCAGGATTTCAAACCTGAATATTGTTTTTCTCCAAGACCTTTTTTTCAGAAATATTATTCTTTTAAATCTGGACATGAACTAGTTGACTTCCTGGGCTGGACTCTACCCTGTAATGAAAGAAATTGACTATTAATGTAAAAGCAAGACAGACGGGTTGATGACATATACATAAAAGTTTACTTCGCAGTGATTTACTTTTAAATAAACAATTTTAATTTTTTTATATGCTCTGTTGGTGGTTTGTGGAGTTTACAGTTTACAGTTAGTGATACAACAGTGAAATTTATGGTAAATATTTGTTAATTTGTGAATGGAAAAGTATTGTTTCACTCGACGCGCCAAACACATATTTTGAAATGACGAACCACACACATGATGGGCTACATACATGTTGTGACAAACGCCCTCGAAAAAAGAAGTCACCGGCTGCCACTGTATTAGACTAGCTGTGCTGCTTTTCTACCTTTTGCATGGCGAGTTAAATTAAACGTTTGATATTTAACAATAGCACAACAGTTCATTTAAAAAAAAAAACACTTTAAGAAGTATTTTACTAATCGGGTAGTTGGTTAAAGAATGAGTACTCAAGTATTGTTCCCATTCTTAGTCAAAACTATATAAAAAAACAGTGCTTACCTCTGGATAAATCCCAATGTAGTGGCTGCCTCATACATAGTATGACGCAAAAAGGCTAGAGCAGAAGTGAAATCACAACCGTCACTCAATTGGAGGAGAACTCTGCCCTCGATGGAAAGCATCCATTTTTTGCCCTCAGATTGGACACTCCTAAAAAATATTAAATAAAAGTTGACATTGCACAGTATTCAATCTGATATGGTTTACTATTTTACATAAGCAAAATTAATTGAAAACACTAGCCCTACATAACTACCTCTTTCTTTCCTATTAGATCAATAACCACTAGAGAATTTTGGAATATACGTGCAAGATGACATAAAACTTTGTTCACACAGTGACTTGATACAAATACGCTTTATAGATGAAGTAACCCCTAAAATTGGCATCTATTATGTTGAGTGCTGGGATCATACCGAGCATGATGAGCCTTGGAGTGCTTAGCATGGAAATCTGGGCCTCAGCATCTGCTTACTGTAGGTGGAAGTTTCCTGTAACACAAAATAAACAAACAAAAAAATAACTTTTAGAAATCACAAGTACAATATTCATAAGAGTAAAAGTGTGTCAATACTGTACAAAAATAACTTGCATCAACCAAGAGAAAAACAGCTTCTTCCTGTTGCATGGTTTCTGTGCACTTTAACATGTTTGATATATTAATTTATACAACAGTTCTTTCTGGTTCTCGAATCTGATTGGCTAAGAGCTATGCGATGTTCTACTGATAACGGCACAGTAACCGTTTCACCTTTCGTATCATTCCGCCACCTAGTGAATGGAGGTCCTTTAAACAGCCTCATCTCTGAATGGAAAAACTGCACGCAAACACGGACAAACACAGACGCGCCGTCTCATTAGTTCACTAGCTCGTTAGGGTTGCTGCGGTGACAGAATTTTCCCACCGGTTAATCATCACGTGACAAATCCGATGATACCGATATCACCGTGTGGGAGGGGCTTATAAATGCTCATGCAGACGTGCGCATTTTACTTTCACTTTTGAATCACGCAACTGTTTAAATGCAGCGCTTGCATACGCCCGGCCCAATAAATATTATGACAAAAACGAGTAAGACCATTCAGTTGTAAGTGTTTGCTCTCTCTAACGAAACTAAATGATTTAATTACAAGAAAAATATCAAAACGTTGGTGAAAGACGGTGTCGCGGTGGGCAAGTGATCTAAAGGGTGAGAGGCTGAAGCACCAGTAATTACCGTTTCACAGACTATCGCGACAAGCCAATAGCTCGTAAATCAGTCTGTGAATCCCAATTGGAAGCGACTATTCCGTCAAAGATCAGCGACTTCCATGTAATAGGACCCTCAGTGTATGTAGATAAAAAGTCTCGTTCTAAGTTAATAAACACATAACGGTTCATTATGAAAGGTCTATATACACCCCTGATCATATAGTTTTGTATATTATTTTGCATTTCTGTCAAGAGATCCTTCTAAAAATTACATACTGCACCTTTAATGGAAGTTATGTCTTGTCACATCGTGTGGACTTGGAAAGAGGAATGTAAACTATTTTTGTCTGAAGCAATATCTCTTATCAGAACGCGAAAACACCGTGGAACTGCAGGTAAGCACCGCAGCTTTTAAATGTGGACATTGATCATTTATTTTATCGTGACGTGACTATTAAAACATGTTATGAGATATTGCCACTGATATATTTAAAAGCAGCATGCAAAAACATCTCTCTGACACTGATAAATAACCGTTTTATATAGTACTGACAAGAACAAGGTGTAATAATAATCGAGTGCTCGTATCGCGTTAAGAATAAATGGGAAAGCATAGTAACATTGTAAAATTATAGTTTTATTAACTTTCAGCTCGCGCCAAAACAATAACAAACACAAAAGACACTAAATATGAATAAGAAAACGATTAATAGTTTCATTATGACACCAAATACTGCTGATTTGATCTCATTTTGACGATCATAAACAAACAAGGCCAACATGAGAGCCAGGGAATATCTGTCAGAAATGAAGCCCAGAGAGGGCGGTGGTCAGCGGGGCGAGTGAACACTGATGTCCGCTCATGCTTTGGTTCTCATTCGTACCGAATCTCACTAAGCAAACGTTCAAACAGGCCCTATCTTTACCAATCGACTGCAGATTTAAATATAATACATATACATTCTCGACTGAACTAGTCCTAAAACTACACTTTGTGACCAAGAAACGGTAAAACAATCGTGAAATTATGAAAAATGTGTGTTATGCTTTCTTTCGAATCGGCCCGCTCTGTTTCCTCAGGCAGCAACGTAAGCGAGCAAGACCAAAAAAAAACCGTGAGGTTTAAACGAATATCGCGCCAATAAATACAAAAATACACACTTTTAAATTAATTTTGGTTCACAATGCTAACGCTATAATTAAATTAAAGACTGGATAAGTCTTACCTCATATCTCCTCAGCTGCGTTCATATCTCCTCAGCTGCGTTTTCTTTCAGCTCGAGAGTACTGGTTTCAGCCTGCGTGCGGAGGTCGCACTCGCATACGTCGTCAACCCTGGTTTATTTAAGTTAACTGAGCATTAGATTCGCAAGTCATAAGCATATTAAACAATTTACTATTAACTAAGAATAACAGTCAACTTTATAATTGTTAATATTCTGAAACAAGCATTGAGACACGGCCAATTACTATTATTATTAAATTATTATCCTTCTCTAAACTAATGACGTTATAAAATGTTGCCAAACTAGAAAATATATCGAAATCATGCAGAATTATATATTTGTGGTAATAAAATTACAAAATGCACACACAAGACGGTGAAGTGTGCTGCTCATTCTCTCTCAGTGCACTCTTAAAGTTGAACAAACAGACTTTACAAGAGTAAACTTTGGAATTAAATTAGCAAATTTACCTTTCTGAAGTAAAAATTCAGATGAAAGTGTGGAATCTCGTAGCTTTCCTTGGCTGAAGAAAAAAATCCTTTAGAAATTGCTGTATTGTGATTCACAGGAAAAATATTTTTACTGTAGAATTTACCCGCCGTTGAAAAAAGACCATTTGCAGATCTACAGCAACATGCTGTATACAAGTTCTACAGTAAGCATTTGCTCATTTTACAGTAATAATGCTGTGAAAACTACAGAAATTTGTTACAGTGTATTTTTATGAAAACAATTAAACAACTACAAACTCGCTTATATTAAAGGACGAAATTAAACCTTTCGTTTGCTCTTTTGCTTTTGTCATGGTCCTGTCAGGGTTGCCAGATTCACATAACAAAACCAGCCCACTGGCCATTCAAAATTAGTCCAAAAGCATCCTAATGACTATTCAGACCCCAAATATCAACAACTACACTGTAATATCAACTATTAAAAATCATTCAACTCGGATATACAAGTCATTTCAACTTACTATTATTTATCTTGACTAGAGATGAGTTGTTATAACTACATGTGAGTTGTTATAACTCATAAAATTAAGTTGACTTTTCTCAACTATATTTTATAAGTTGTGACAACTCATCTCTGTTGACATGACATCTGTTGTAAATCTGAGTTGATTTAACAAAAAATTGTAAGTATTTTTTACAGTGTAATGAACCAACGGCCAACGCTGTCTTGCTTTTGAACTAGTTGGTTGCGTAGTGAAAAGAAGAAGCAGTTGATAAATGTGTAGCTTGCTTGTTTGAAGAAATTGTGTCTGACTTTGAGCACGCAGCTCGCGCTGTATGAAGAAACAACGCCTGACTTTAAACGTTATAAGCACACAGTTTGTGCTGTATAAAGCAGATGTGTGTCCGCGCTTTCGGATGGTGGAGCGGTAGAATGTGACGTCACAGACTACCTCATTTGATTTTTATCAATTTGATCGATAAGTTGTTGCAGACCTCCTTGAAGTCTTATTGTACTTTTTTTTTTTACCCATGCTACTTATGACTGGTTTTGCGGTCGAGAGTCACATATTTAAATGATTTCTTCCAATATACAGGAGTACAAAGTACAGAATATTGTGATATACAATGTACTTTACTGAGATTACAAATAATTCTCATACTGTACCATAATAAAGAATCTGTCATATTGTGTACCCTTTATTGTTAGTGTGTTTTCAGAAGGTCCTTTTTCACTTTGTAAGATCGCCTTTGGCAGCGATTACAGCATTGAGTTTTCTTGTTTCTTCTCCAACCAGACAGCCCACTGGGATTTAGTCTGTTTCTCTGTCAGATTGAATGGGGAGCCTCTGTCATTATTTATGGTTTCCAACTTCAACCTTTGAGCGGGACATTGAAGTCAATTCCGAGACTTGTCCTGCGGCCACCCCAGCATTGTGCCCGCTGTTTGCTCCCGGTCAGTGCAATATAAAACGTCTTCGAAAGACAGAAATATTTTTTGGTAGCTTAATATTAAGGACTGGTAAAGTCTTTGGTTCAAGGCTTGTAATGAGTGATGATAGTTATGATTGTGCCCTGGGCAAAGCACACTAGTTGGATTGTCCCAACTTACTTACAGAGACTTGTACGTATTTTTGGACATTTATAACTAGTATCTGCCATGAGCATAAGTCTGACCATGGAGACCTATTTAACTGTACGTCCCCATCACTTGTATGTTCCCTCCCTTGACATATTAAAAATATATTTGGGTTAGGGCTTGGCGTTGGGATAAAAGCAGGACTATGTTTGTTTGACAGTTTTTAGAAATATGTCTTGCATGGTAAAATCATGCTGTGTGGTATTTTACAGTATCACTACAATGTGTAGCATTTTTCTGCTGCAAGGTTCCCAAGATGTCTCTTTCATGTTATGTACTTTTGTATCTGGGGAGATGAGGTTGTGTTGAGTCCCTCATATGGAGCAGCGGTTTCCATAGCGATTATAAATGAAAAGTCAGTCTATTTTAGGTTTGAGAGACTGGCCATTCATCGGTAAGATTGATATATCACAGCTGGCTTCTGAAATGAGCTAAACTGCTGTGCTTGCTCAGGCCAGTGTGCAGTTCATTATTATAGCGAGATATACAGTACATCCCACAGATTTTCATCAGACCATTTGTCTGAGTATATTAGGAATAAATGAACTGACAGCACAGACATTATTTGGAACGGTTTTTGACAGCTATTGATGTTTAAAGTAAACTTATCTGAGACAAATAAAAGCCAACTGCACTATTTACTTTTTTAAGAAGTGACATTGCACCATCTGCTGAATTTCACTTACCCCTTACTGTTTTTGTATGATGTTGTTTACCTATAAAACAAAATGCTGACCTGATATCTGTGTTTTAAAGCACAAACAATGGTTTATTATTTATGATTTTCCGCTAAGGGCCACTTATGTTGTCAGGTGCTGCCAAAAAGTGTTTTACCTGATATTTCCACACTTTATGGATTTGTTCCCTCATAATGAAAATCCTTTCATTTTATGGAAATGTTAAGCAGTGTGTTTTATCCCATTTACTTTCATTGCATCTATTCATCCATACAATGAAAGTAAATATTGACCAAGTCTATTATGTTTCACAAAGAAATAAAATCATACAGGTTGAGAACAAAATGAAAGTGAGTAAATGATGGCAGAATATTCGTATTTGGGCGAACTCTACCAGGCAATCACATCATTGCATTTGAACCCAAAGGTGCTGAACTCATGTGCAGTGTGTGATTGTCTGATCAACGCTAAAAAACAGTTAATGCTGCAAACATGCAGTTATGTGTCATAAACTACACAAATTAGCATCTATTTATGCGTACGAAAGAATGTAAGTGTGGTCTAATTTGCATATTCATATCTATTGTCTTAGTCGTGCAAATAGGTAGAGGCGGAGATTGATTTGCATATTCATAGATCAGTGCATACTAAATGAGGGATTTACATTCAACAGTTTTAAAGCATGTAGAAATTACTGTCAAAGAACAAACTTTTACATATGCTACGATGCTCAAAGATGAGTTTTAAAGGCGGGGTGCATGATCTCTGAAAGCAAATGTTGACATTTGAAATCACCTGAACAAACACGCTCCTACCCCAATAGAATCAGGACCTTCTTTTGATAGACCCACCCCACACATATGCAACCCAGGCAATGATGTAGGTTAGTAGACACGCCCCTTACTGCTGATTGGCTACAAGTGTGTTTTGGTACTTGGCCCGACTCCCTTTTCCAAAGTGTTTTTTAAAATTCATGCAACTTGCCTTTAAAGCAACACCAAAGAGTTTTTTTTACCTTAAAATAACGCTTCCAAAACAGTTTCAGTCGTTCATCCACTCTAAACAGGGTGAACAGCACTTTCACATTCGCTTTGCAGCCCTCTATCGGCCAAAACCGCACTAAAGACGTTTCCAACCATCGGGTAGCGGTCCTGTAGTCCGAGTGAATACTACAAAAACTTGCTTTACGGCAGACCTACAATCCAATCAGAGCCAGCTATGCCTCAGTATTTATGACAGTGGGTAATGGACATTACGCTTCTAACCTGTAGGGGGAGCAAAGAGCAAAAACTCTTTGGTGTTGCTTTAAGTAATCAAATTATAAGCTACAAGGAGAATTTAATAATTTCATGCCCATTTATGAGGAATATGGACCATTATAGATTGTGACAATTTTAAAAGCAGCAGTTACCTGACTATGAAAAAGCATGCTTAAATAAAATAAAAAATAAAGAAAACCACCTAAAAACTTGAAGAAAGACCTCACATGGGTAGGCCTATATAATGGTGCACTTACCATACTTCCCGGACTATAAGCTATAAACCGCATCATTCAAAAATGCGTCAGTCAGACAAAATAACATATATAAGTCACAGTGAACTGTACGTCACGTTTATTTAGAAAATTATTTCACAAAATCGAAAGAAAGTCACAAAGATCACAAAGTTGAAGAACAGACATTTAGTCTGGAAAGGCAAGTTATTCAACTAAACAATAGCAGACAGAACAGCAGGCTGAATAGATGTCTGTACGTTAAAGTAATATTATCAGTTATTTAAATGATAAACATTAGCATACAGAACTTACCTGGAAGGTTGAATAGTCTAAATTACCCGAACAAGCCAACTAGTGTGAAGTTCACATGCTCGTCATTCCACATCACTGAATCCATCAAATTACATAAATACAGAAGCAGCATATGGCGGACTCTCATGGCTGTAGACGGTAATGATGTCTCTTGCCTCATAAATGTCAAAATTAATTTATACTGACTTACAAGGCGCACCTGACTATAAGACGCAGCACCAGCCAAGTTATGAAAAAAACGCATCTATAGACCGAAAAATATGGTATATTATACCAAACCCAACCAAACTGCGCCCGAGTACGATTGTCCTCCCTCCCTACTCCCCCAGAAGCACACACTCTCACTGTACTTTGACCTATCTGGGCCCAGGCATGCTTTTGTCATTAGGATGTGATTGTCTTGAAGAAAACAGGAAGTAAAGCGCCCTCTTAACACTGGAACCCATCATAATGTTTAGTTTGTTTTTTATTCTAAGTCGTTAGGTGCGCAATGACACACCTCACATCAAATTGCTTAGTTGATCTGTCACATGTGCAGCTCAGACATTTACGTAACCCTCCTGCGCGCATCAGAAGGTTTGTGCGAAGATTGACGTCTGGTTTGCCCACTTGACGTCTCTCCTTTTAAGCAGCGCTCTTGACGCGGTTTGCAATCACACTGCAGGTTCCGCACCTGAGCCAAAGTGAACTGCGCCCGAGCCTACCACTGCATGCCGGCCAGGGTGCGATTAACCGCCATAGGGCAATACTTCCGGTTTTAAAAAGTTGCGGAAGGGCGCCACCTAGTGGATAATAGCGGTATTGCGAAAAGAAACCATTTATAAAAATATACTGCGAAATATATGGATATTGGATTATTGTCCAGCACTACACTGTAAAACCTAAAAGTCAACTCAACTCAAACCATTTAAGCAAACCGGTTGCATTAGTTTTAAAACACAAACATTTGAGTACTGTGAACTTAAACAAATTGAGTCATATGCAGTTATGCACTTATATTTAAGTTCACACTACTTATATAAGTGCATAATTGCACATGACTCAAGTTCACAGTACTTAAATTTATGTGTTTTAAAACTTAAATGGTCTAATGCAACCGGTTTACTTAAATGGTTTGAGTTAAGTTTACTGTTTAACAGTTACACGGTTTTACAGTGTATGTGAATTGTTTCTGCCATGATAACCGTGATTGCCCTAAATACAATATAGTCTTGGTAACCTTATGGGATATGTCTTTAGATACTAAGTGCTGCTTTGGGACTTAATAAGCAAGTCATCATGAAATTTGGCGAATATATAAAAGGGATAATATAAAATAAGCAGGAAAAAACCTGACAGGGTCATCAGAGCATCGCAGATCATCACGGTTGAATAAACTTAATCAAGTATCCAGACAGTTGTGTAATGAAATAACAGTTTTAATCTTCAAACCCACCATGTAATACCATCAGAAGCATTGAATCAGGTGACAATTACAATATAATCTATATTCACAATATATAAGGCACTTGTGAAGGTGGATGGATAGATAGATGTGTGGAAAGTATAAAAAATCAGAATAGTACTAAAAATCAAAATAATGTTGAATTATTACTATTTGTGTTTTAATTTTCTAGCAAGTGTTACATTAACCCCAACCATTAGTTAAGTAGTAACATTTGAATTTCATTTTTGGTATAATTGTATGAGCATGGTACGTTCAAACTAACTTTAAGTCTTCATTTGTAGTTTATATGTGTGTTGCTTGTATAAAATATGAATCGTACTCAAATATTTTTTTGAATGATTTGGCCAAAACCAAAATGCGTTGTGCCCCACTCTCCCCTACTGAATTGTGCTATAAATAGCCATGCAAACGATAATATCTTATTTCACCCTTTGATTATGGAGTAAAAATATGCCACTGACATGTTCTTGACGGGTCTGGTGAGACTCATCCAGCATTTAAAGTGTAGAGGTGTCAACGTGACAGAAGCCCCAGGCAAAGCACAGGATGATGAGGACAAACCCTGACAACACAAAACAACTTCCTTGCACTACCTGTTTGTGTGCGCAGGATTGTGTGTGACTTGTGGGTAAACAAGAATTATTAATGCCTGACAATACATGACTTTCTCTGCAGACATGTTAGTTAGGAAGAACCACAGCATACGATTTCAATCTTTAATGAAGTCGGGGGATTAAGCCCCACAATATTGATACAGCAAAGCACTTTATATTAGGATCTCTGTAACTGTGGTTGAATTAAGCTGACCGTGATAAAAAAAATATTTTTTTCTAAATAAAGTTGGAATCGGTCTACATTTATAAGAATCAAGCGACTCACTTCACAAAGGCCATTCAACAGGAGTCCAAAAACCAAAACTGCACCAATATACAGCAGAATAATTTCTCCACTGTTAAAACGTTTGAATAAGAGTTTGTGAAAGTCTTCATTTTTAACCGATTTTAATCCAGTGTGCTGTAATAAGATCTCCAGAGTCTCTCAACTGAAGTCCAGAGTCTAATGAGGTCTACAGAGAAACGTTGTGCGCTCTCTATAGCTCACGCCATTAGAGCTTCTGTGAAGTCTTCTCACTGCTTTAGTCAACACACAGGCCTTTAAACATCAACCCCTCTCTCAGAATGGACTTCAGACTGCATAACATTAGACTTGAATGAGCGGCGAATCCCACATGGGAGACAGAATACAACTTTACCACCTTCTCAACGGTCAAAAAGTAGAAAACAGCCAGTTTCATAGCAAGCTCCTCGTTGGTTAACCTGGTGCGAATATTCGCCAAATTTCAGATTTTTCAACCCGCGTCTTTCCCGCAGCAACGCTCAATTCGTGTAAAAACACGTCATGCACTCCTCGCCTTCAACATGTTCCGCACCATTTGCGTGTACCGCACTGCAGGATGCTTATTCACGTCTTTGCATTGCGCTTGCCGCCTCTTCCACGTCTGGTGTGAACGCACAGTTATACTCGCATGAGCAGCCATGTTGGAAAATTTCTTACCCCTTCGTTTGAAGTGAGGTCATGAAAAATCTTTGTTTGAAGGGTTATTTGGCCCAACCCTCCAATTAAAGCAGAATTGGGACATCCCTAGCCATTCATGTGAATGCCCTTAGAGGCGTAGGGGAAAGTGTAGGAGTAAGGGGTAGAAATGAAATTGGCCTTATATAGAGCATGTTATACAGTATGTTTCTATGGTATATGTGTGAGGTGAACATCATGCTGGTGATTACTAATTATTAATCGATCATATAATCAGAAAAAAATTGTGATTCTTTTCTACATTACATTTACATTAAAGGTGCAGGGTGTACATTTTAGTGGCATCTAGTGGTGAGGTTGCAACCAACAGCTCAGTTCACAGCTCGCCCCTCGCTTTTGAAACACATAGAGAAGCTACGGTAACTGACACAGGACAAACATGTCATCGTAGGAGACAACTTAATAAAAAAGTTTGTCCGTTAAGGGCTTCTGTAGAAACATGGCGGCACAAAATGGCGTCTTCCATGTAGGGGGACCCTCTGTGTATGTAGATAAAAATGTCTCAATCTAAGGTAATTAAAACATAATGGTTCATTATAAAAGGTCTTTATACACCCCTGATAATATAGTTTTGTATAATATTTTGCATTTCTGTCAAGAGAGCCTTCTAAAAATTACACACTGCACCTTTAAGTCATTTAGCAGACGCTCTTGTCCAAAGCGAGGTAAACAATAGAAGCAATTATAGCAACACAAGAACAGCAATACATAAGTGCACTAGAAACAGTCTCATCAAGTCTTACACAGTATACCTAGCCAAGGTTTAGTTCATTTTTTTAAAATACATTAAATCATCCTACATAATGTAAATCTTATTCAGTGAAAATATAAACTTGATGTGCTTAATATTGAGTAAGAGATTATTATTAGATTATGAGACTTTAACCTGGATTTCACAACACTGTCACATATAACCATTCATTCAAAAGTGATTTGTTATATCTTATCAAGAGTGTTAAATAAGAGGTGATGGCTGCATAAATCAGTTTCATTCAAATAAGTACTTTATCAGTCTTGCAGTTTCACACTGAAGAATGTAGCTTTGGTCTTTATGTTTTAATAGCATCATTGATTACTGAAGCAGATTTAATGCCCTTTTAATTAAGTGTAATGAAGTCTGATGGAGCATTGATTCTATCACTAGAGGTCACTGAATGAATGTTGTTGGTCACAGGTGGCCTTTTTGCTGATGGATTCTGTAACTTTATTGGTAGACTGCACAAGAGATCATAGTAAAACAAATCAAAAAAGTCATATATTGATATATTAGCTGTTTGTTATGCGAATATTATAGTACAGTGCATACATAAACAGAATTTACTGGGATTTTTGCAATTATCACTCAAATGTGGTGATCAAGAATCACAAGAATATGTAATGGAGGCAGGGTGTTTAAAAATGTATGGTGTGCGGGATGTTTTCTTGGCACACTTTAGGCCCCTTAGTGCCATTTAGGCATCGTTTAAATGCCACGGCCTACCTGAGCATTGTTTCTGACCATGTCCATCCCTTTATGACCATCATGTACCCATCCTCTGATGGCTACTTCCAGCAGGATAATGCACCATGTCACAAAGCTCGAATAAATTTCAAATTGGTTTCTTGAACATGACAATGAGTTCACTGTACTAAAATGGCCCCCACAGTCACCAGATCTCAACCCAATAGAGCATCTTTGGGATGTGGTGGAACTGGAGCTTCATGCCCTGGATGTGCATCCCACAAATCTCCATCAACTGCAAGTTGCTATCCTATCAATATGGTCCAACATTTCTAAAGAATGCTTTTAGCACCTTGTTGAATCAATGCCACGTAGAATTAAGGCAGTTCTGAAGGGGAAAGAGGGTCAAACACAGTATTAGTATGGTGTTCCTAATAATCCTTTAGGTGATTGTATGTGATAATATAGATCTCAGTATTGCCAAAATTACTTGTGCAATTACATGTATATAAATGGGAATAATAGCCATATAGAAATTTGTTGATTAAAATGATTATTGGTTGTCGCTGTTACTCATTTACGTGAAACTTGCTCTTATTTTTGTAGTACTTCAACCACACATCGGTTATTTCTGGCCTCTGTAATTCCCATGGTAACTGATGTGAAGCTGAGCATCACAGAGAGTTTTGTGTGACTTTGGGCTTTCGCTGACAGTGTAGCAGTTGACTGCAGCGGCACCCTATTGTCTCACAGACAGAGCAAAGCACTTCACCTCATTTATAATCCAGAGAAGCCCAGGCAATGAACGACTCTTTGTCTTTCTATGACTGCGATGGCTGTATTTTGACTGCTCTACAATAGAGACAGGAGTGCTTCGTCCACCCACTTCTGACAGCTGGCGTGTGGTCCGACAAAAGACTGAGACTTTCTGAGAAAAGTATTTTTCTTTCTTTCTTTCTTTCTTTTTATTTTAGTACTCTGCATGATCAGCAGAGATGTAATTTGCGGTCTTTATGTGCATTAAGGGTTTTATATAAAACACATGATTAAACTCTAATGGTTGCATTGAAAGTCGAAAATGTACTGCACAGAATTGGTTGATTGTTAAACTTCAGTGCCAACATGATTGCAAAGCATTTAACCCCTTACCTGAGTCCTGAGGGGGGGTGAAAAGGTCATGTACACTTTCAAATTAATTTAAGCCTAATTTTGGTATTGTTTTAACCTGGTAAGGAACACTGTGCCGTACACAGTACACCTCCCTTGCACGTGAGGCTGCATTACGTCATTGTAACTTTGAAGCATTAAATCTTCAAAATATAATGTCATGCGGCACATCGTTGGAAAGCTTAGACTTTTCGGGATTCCATTATGCGCACACACAAAGCATAATATGATTTGTAGCAGTCATAAAACTGTAATCTAGTTGTTAGTTACCTGAACCGGGCGGCGCCGATTTAGGATATTTACTTACCTTCAAAATCTTCCCTTTATCCGCTTCGGTGAAACTGTCCAAAACAAATTGTTCGTAAATCCCCAAAAGTCCAAGGGAATGGAATATCCAAGCCTTTTAATCCAAAACGATTTGTTCATCTCACAATCTTGACGTTTCTGACCGAATTACGATATAAATAGTGTATACAATTAGTTTACTAACGGACATTCGTTCCAATCTCACTTTTCATTCACGATTTATAATGAATATATTCGGATGCCACGTTTATTGTGCAACGTCTGAGGAACAAATACGCCCCCTTGTGGAATTTCAGCCATTCCATAAGAGGCTACAGAAGACAGAAGTTTCTCACTGAAGTGTCTGGACATGAAAATGTTAAATAAAAAATTGTTATAGCAGTTTACATTTGCCTAAATAAATAAAAATAATATAATAAAGTATATATTGTATACATAACATTATAAAAATGAAAATGTTTCACGCAAGAATATAAATTTTAAGGCACACTCTTTTCGTAAATAAATCGATTGAAACACTGTTGAAATATGTATTTTAGACTCTGACCGTGGGTTCACACCAGCCACGTTTAAGGCGTCAAAATCGCATCTACCGCGTCTATTTTGCCTAGTTTGAACATTTTAAGTTTACTCGCTTCATTCACTCGTAAAGGCCGTGCATGAAATTCTAGTCATCAAGAAATTCACGTGGAAATTCTGTTTCTGCGAATCCGCTCGCTTCCTGTAATCACGTCACTACAAAAGCAAGCTTCTGATTGGTTTTTCTGTCAAAGTTCCAATTTTTTCTCGCGAAATCGGGTCTACCGCGCCGCGAGACCTCCAGACTCACGTCAACGGGTCTTCACATTGACTTAACATTGGTCTGAACGCAGCATGAGACCTTTCCAATGATATATAGTTGGTCAGGATTAGATGGAAAATTACATTATAAATATTAAAGTAAACTCAGGTGTCCCGCTCATGGGTTATAGTCATAGGGTTAGGGTTATAGGTTAATGGGTTAAAGTTGATAAGCTTTTTTATATTATTACACGACACTCTAAATGCTTGATTCTGATTGGCCAGATGCGACATTCCAAGGTTTGTTATTACTGGATAACTATGGCAATGTAAATTTTATTTATATAACACAATTTAAACAACACAAGTTGACAAATGTGCTTTACAATAAAAGAATTAAAAACAAAGAAAAAAAATAATAAAAAATTTAAACACATTAAAAACATATCATACTAAAAGAACATACAGCACACATACATATCTGCAGAAATTGCAACTAATAATAAAAAAGAAAAAGGTTTGTGATAAATAAAAAACTATCGCTCAAAGCTAACCCATGGTTACCCGGATGCTGCAAATCACTTTGATAAGTAGAGTTTAATATTGCACTAAAATTAAATATACATATGTATTTTATTAACATATATGACATTATATTTACCAATGATTCAACCAAATAGTGTGTTTGTGACATTTAAGCGTATACTGTAAAATGAAAGTAAACATGTTTTCCTCGCGGAAGGTCTATATATTCATAAAAAATTAGGAAATAAAATATTTCAAATTAATATTTAATGTTCCTTACCTTACTTATGAGCTAAATAGCGGTGTAATAAGCAGTATAATGTATGGTCAACAATTTGTTATGACAAAATAAGCCCCATTAGTGTAATTCAAGATCCTCTGCTTCCTCCTGTCAGGTCCTGATCACACTGTCGGGGCTTATTTCTGCAATAACAACCTGCTGCCTATACATTATCCCTTACTTCGCCTTACTATGAACAGATATATAAAAATATATATGTGTCCCTGCCTGTGAAAACCCAGTGAAAGTCATTTTTGTGATTTACTGTTTTCTACATAAACTCATCCTACATAATGTAAAGAACATTCTGTGAAAATATAACCTTGATATCTTTAATACTGACTGATTAAGGTCTAGTCAAAGATTGAAATGAATGTAAAATCAAACTTTGATACTCCTGATCTCAGATTATGAGACTTTAGCCTGGATTTCACAGACATGGACACATATCAGCATTTAGTAAATTGGCAATTCACCAGTTAAGTATACCTGACCTTAAAAGTTACCTCAGGCTCCAAACCAAAGCTTTAGAAATCTAGTTTTCAATGCACTAATTAAATTCTCTTCACATTTTAAAGAAATGTCCCTCTTTTTTAAATGGTCTGTTACGGTGATGGCAATCCAATTAAACGTCTCTGATTTCTATGTAATATTCAGCGATGTGTGTCACATTGACCACACTGGACATGACAGTCCTCCAGCTCTCACTCCTGCAAGTTTAAATACTGAATGAAGTTTCTGCTGTGCTTTGCAGGTTCAGCCCGGTGAGCGAGAGCGCACCTGTCGGAACGCCGGTGGGACTTATTTTGGCGGCAGCTGTCAACACCACAGTCTTTTACTCTATAGTGGATGGAAATCAGGGAGGAGAGTTTTCAGAAGCCCCGGGGGAATTTACCAAGAATAAACTGCATCTGCAGGTAGTGTCATTTATTTGTAAGAAGGCCAGTGCATTCAGAAGTGCTAAGTGCTGTTTGCACACTGAGTGTTGGGTTGTGGAGAAGACAGCAGTCTTGCGTGGTTTGCCGGGACTGTGCAGCATCACTCCAGCACTGTAATCCAAATGCCTGCACTATAAAGAAAGCTGATCTCAGCGTTGGGTCAAAAAGGGATGAACCGAACCCAGTTGGTTGTAATTTGGGTTGTTTTAGTTCAGAATGCTGGGTTGTTTTAAGTCATTGTTGGGTCAAATTTAATCGCGTAATTGGCTGTGTTTGTTCATTTTTAACTTTACCCTGGGTTGAAAGTAGCCAAGCATTTTTTACAATGTGCATCAACTTTTTTGCACAGATTGCTTCTTCATCATTTGATGACAAAATGCATGCATGGATAATTAGCCAAATTCTGACGCTAATTACCTACCAAGTGCATCAAATGTCTTTACAGGATCTTTACGATATGTGTGTGAATGTACACACAGATTACAGAAAAATCATTGGCAGTGTAAATTAACCAAAGATCCTGGACAAATCCCGGACGCATTTTTCATCTTTTTCTGTAATCTCTGTGTGAAAAGGGCTTTACTGTATTGAAAAATGTACAGCAAAACTTTGTAATACATTCTTTTATTATTTGCTTTTTGGGTGACAGTAGCTCGTTGTTAAATGTGCTAGGCAAGTTCAGATCTCTATAATACCGTATTTTCCAGACTATAAGTCGTGAGTATAAGTTGCATCAGTCAAAAAATGCGTTATGAAGAGGAATAAAACATATATAAGTCACACTGGGGTGCGTTTCCCGAAAGCATCATTAGCCAACTACTGTCGTAAGTTTCGTCGTTACCGACAAAGTTCAATGATTTGGTGTTTCCCGAAACCATAGTTCAAGCGAACATTCCCAAGCTGCATCTCAAACTTGTGTCGTTGAAATGACAGCTCTTTACCTGTCGTTAGAAGCATCGTTCCTTGTTATTATAATATGTAGACTTACGTTGATCATGCCTTTGAACAAAATAAGCAAAAATAAATGTATTACAATGTATATCCATCATTCTAAATATATTAAATTTTATTTTACGTCTTTAGTTTTGTAAACAGAATTTAAGCGCTGCATTTGAAACTGCGCATGTGCACAGACCTACGAGCTCTAGGGAATCCCTGGGAGGAGTGACGTATTAAATATCTTGCGTGTGAATTAAATATCTTGAAAATAAACAACAGATAACTAAATCACGATAACAAAACCAGTCTTCCGATGCAATATATGTTTTTTACAGCAATAATCTGACATTAAATCGATTTGCACAGATTAATTAGTACTTCACCTCCCACGTGACATTGTCAACTATGTTGTTAAACCAACATGGTTCAAACGACAAATGTGCAACAAAGCTTTCGGGAAACAGTCGGGACAAGGTAGTTTGTTTCTCCAACTATGCATCGAACTATGTTGGTTCAGCAGCGAGTTGCGTCGTTTTTCGGGAAACGCACACCCTGTACTATAATTCACATTTATTTAGAAAATTATTATTCTTTTGGGGGGGGGCATTTGTTTCTCCGTTGTCTTTAAGTTAATGTTTCAGTTAACAGTTTTTTTCAGGGGTAGGTTACAGGAGCAACATATAGCGCCCTCTCGTGGCTGTAGACGGTAATGTTTTTTTGTTGTTGTTCATGTTAGTCAGTATGAATTAATTTTGACATATACTGTAAGTCGCACCTAACTATAAGTCACAGCACCAGTCAAACTATGAAAAAAAGTGTGACTTATAGTCCAAAAAATACAGTAAATGTAAAATAAACCTAATTTACAGGTTAGATGTCGTGTCGGGGTAAAATAAATGAGTGACACAATTTGAATAGTCATTACGCTGTTATGCATTTAGTACCTGGTTGTACTGATTTGTGGATGGCCAGTGAATAAGATGCTTGTTTTTCTGCTAAAATATATCAAATGTGAATACTCAATATTCAGTATTAACACACATAAGGTAAAAAATGAGCATGTATTGGTAATTATATATCAGGTACAAGCACTGTATGGTTTTTGAGCACTGTATGGTGATTTGTTAGTTGATAAGATGCTGTTTTGTGAATCCACCTTTATACATTTCTGCTGACTTGAACTTTTGCCAGCGGCAGCAGTGTAGTTGTGTAAAAGGAATAGTTATCTAAAAATGAAAATTTGTCATCATTTACTTAAAAACCTGTATGAGTTTCTTAATTCTGTTGAAAAGAAATTAAGATATTTTGGTAAGAAGATATTTAGATGAAATGATGGTAAGCACAAAGTTGATAGTACCCATTGACTTACATAGTAGGAAAAACAAATAGTATGGAAGTACTGTCAACTGTGCTTATCATCATTTCTCATAATATCTTCTTTCTTTATATCAAAATATCTTTTTCTCAACAGATCAAAGAAACTCATGCAAGTTTACAACAATTTGAGGATGAGTAAATTAAAGACAAATTTTTATTTTTGGGTGAACTATCCCTTCAAACTGCTGTGAACTGTTGTCTAATTTGATTTGTGTTTGTAGGAGAGTTCACGGTTAATAACCGCACCGGGATCATCTACACAAATAAATCACTGGACTATGAAACGGTGACCAGTTACGTGCTGCGGGTGCAGGCCGACTCCCTCGCCCTCATCCTGGCTAACCTACGCGTTCCCTCCAAAAGTAAGAACGCAAAAGCATTCGTCTCTATTTAAGAAAATCCAATATGAAATAACTGTACTTCATTTATTTTGATTTATTCATTTATTTATAGTATAAAGCACATAGTTTTGAGATACCAGACATAAACCATTGTATGTAGAGCATCAGGGCTGCTTGAAATGATGGCAGTGTTATTCTGCATTGTCTCTGTTAAATAAAAAATAAATAAATAAATAAACCCTTTATTGTACAAAGCTGTCACAGTACTTACAAAAGTACAAGATTTGCAGAGAGCTTTGATTATGTGTAATAACAGAAAGATTGCTCACATCAGGCAGTTTGATGTCTGACGGTATTGTCTTGAAATGTATTGTTGCACAAGTGATGACTGTTGTGGTAATGCTTTAAAAAAGATTAGGGAAGTTCATTCAGTTGATTTTCCCGACCGACAACCGCAGCTTGTTAACCAAACATTAACTGTTAACTGATAAGATTTTAATATTAAATTATCATTGAGGAAGAATACAGTTGACGATCTGTGACTCAATAAAAACAATACAAACTTTTTATTTAATTTGAACGTGGAAACGGCAGCAACAGATTAATAACAGAACCAGGACAGTGTACAATTTAGTTCTCAAACTGGGGGCCGCGAGATTGTGCCAGGGGGGCCCCAGTGTTAATGACATTTAATAAAATACATTCATTTATCATGAATTCTGTGTAATTAAACCTAAAAAAATAAGGCTACTAACCAACAGCACTACTTTGTATAACTTAATATGTTTTGTTTAATTATAACGTTACATTTTAGAACAGTTTTTTGTCATAAATTTTCTTTGGGGGGCCGCGAATGAATGCACCGTACACAAGGGGGGCCACAGCAGAAAAGGTTTGAGAACCACTGATTTAGTGTATTCGATTTAATTAAATTTTATTTATATATCGCTTTTCACAATTGTTTAATTGTTTCAAAGCAGCTTTAGCTCCTCCTAGGCTAGTGGTCAACAGGTGGTCATTTAACTCTTTCCCCGCCAGCGTTTTATTAAAAAGTTGCCAGCCAGTGCCAGCATTTTTTATGATTTTCACAAAAGTTTCATGATTCCAGAAAATATTCTTCTTTAAATATATAAACATACAATAAAAAAAGAACAGACTGAAAGTTCACCTCGGTTTAACCTGCGTGTGTCCAATGAAAGATTAGAGATTGGCATTGAAAATGTACATCTATTGATTCGTTTTCATGCACATGATTATCTTCTTTGTGTGTCAATCAGCACAGCTTTCAATGGGATGTATTTCAGTAGGAAGTAGTTTTCATGCCCACACCATCTGCCAGACAGGAGGCTGGATGCTGTATTGTTTTTTTTTTCATTTGTTATTCATTTTTAAACCATTGTCGCTTCTAGGATTTAATTTAGGGTTAGGGTGTCTCAAATCTATTAGTAAACACTAACAATAAAGCCTTAATGACCATTACTGGTCAGCACACCAGCTCAAGCTTTTGTGTTGAGTGACATGAAAATAAACAGGAAATTTGAATCTATAAACATAAATCAATCAATTTAAATTTGTGACTTTAGCACTATTTTGGACAAATTAGTTTTCCAAGCAGAAAATCTGGCAATGGGGTAAGCAACATTTTTTTTAACACTAAATTCAAGAAAAAAAATTGCTTACCCCATTGGCAGATTTTTGTGCTTGTTTTATGCACAAAATCATTTAAATTTGATATTTTTGGTCTAAAAACTAGACTTATTTTCATCATCATCTTAATTTAAGAATTTTTTGATATTTTTACTGAGAACAAGACAAAAATACTAAGATTTTTTTTCTTGAAAATGCAGTGTATGACTTATCTTCTTTCAGACAAAATCAATCTGAGTTATATTAGAAATGTCCTGGCTCTTCCAAGCTTCAAAATGGTAGTAAAAGCCGTGTGGATTACTTCTGTGAAGGATGGATGGACTGTTTTAGGTTTCAAGATCAGTAGCACCATTAACTACGATTATAAAGCTAGGAAGAGCCAGGACATTTTTTATAATTTCCTCTAACTTTCATAATTATAATTTTTGTCTTGTTTTTAGTAAAAATTAAGATGCTTTTTCTAAATGAGCAAAACGACCCAAGAAAATAAGTCTAGTTTTTAGACCAAAAATATCAAATTTAAGCTATTTTGTGCATAAAACAAGCAAACAAACGGCCAAAGGAATAAGAAACATTTTCTTGAAATAAGTTTACTCTTTTCATAAACACTTAATTTAAGAATTTTTTTCTTATTCCATTGGCAGATATTTTTATGCTTGTTTCAAGCACAAATTCAATTATTTTTTTTATTTTTTGTCTAAAAACTAGACTTATTTTCTTGGGTCATTTTGCTCATCAAGAAATACATCTTAATTTAAGAATTTTTAGATATTTTTACTGAAAACAATAAAAAATGTTTTTATATTTTTGCAGTGTTCCATCTCAGATGATTTTCCAAAAATCTCACAAACGTCTCCATTAGAGTTTGTCAACAATGCCACAAACTGAGCTCAGATTTGCCAAGTATCCAGTCAAAGTCAATGTTATTGAAGATTTCCCATCAAATTTGCCCAAATCCAGATTCTTTTTCCCATCCAATCTACATTAATTTGACAGCTTCACAATTGTCTCATTTGTTTCTATTGCTCCTAAGCAGTTTTATGAGAAACATCTGAGTTCATACACGAATAAAACACAACTTAGATCTCCATCAAATCTCCTGAGCTATAAATTTGCAACCTATCATCAATACAGTTTTACTTGGGGTTTATCAAAAAGTTGTAATTTGTTCCTCCTCTGCTTTGTGTGTGTCCTGCCGTACATCTTGTTTGAAACATTATGATATCTATTTAGATGTTTATAAAGGGACAGGCATGCTTTCTCTCTCTCTCGCAGCGTTCATATGGCCTTGAGTTCACCTACCTGCTTATTTTGTTTTCTTTTATTGAGTTATGATATACAGCTCTTCATCTGTGCTTTCCCCAGTGTGTGCTCAGATCCAGACTGGATGACTTTATATATTGTCGCGTAGCGCTGCTGAAGACAAATGCTTTCTGACAGAGCGTATTTCTCACATTTGCCACAGCATGAATAGAAGCAGCTGCGTTTACATTAAATCGGTTTTTACTTTTAACTGTGACAAATAGGGCCAATGTTTCCATAAACTGAGATCTTTTTCTCTCTTCCGTCTGTGGGACTTTAACCAGCAAACACAGCGAAGGTTTACATCGAGGTTCAGGATGAGAATGATCATCCGCCGGTCTTCTCAAGGTCCCTGTACATCGGTGGAGTGACAGAAGACACAAAGACTTTCACCACAGTCCTTAAAATTGTGGTACGTATTTATTACTGAACATCTTAAACTTCAAAGTCAAAATATTTGTATTATTATAAGGCAGGTTTCAGCAAATCTGAGTTATGAGATAATACAATAATGACATTTTATTTCTGTTTAGTTTGTGCATTGACATGTATTCATTAAAGCAAGATATCAGCAGAACACAAGTGACACATTGGATATTAATTCACGAGTATTGAGATGTCAGCAGGTCTCGGTGTGTGCGCTGCATTATATTTCATTTATTCAGTGAGAAACATACTGTTCACGTCCAGACACACCTGTCGACAGTAAAGCACAAATCTCTCACTCTGTTTAAAGCTACTCTCGCTTCACCATATCTCTCTGACATTATTCAGACAGCTGCTATCTCTATTTCTAATGATTTGGAGGGCAAGTTACTGATGCCCATATATTACAGCAGTGTTTCTCAATTCCAGTCATCATGCCGCCCTCCCAGAATGTTTAAGGTGTCTTCCTTTATAAAAAAATACCTGATTCAGCTCATCGACTCTCTCCCACAGACTATTTAGCGTGTGACATCGCACTACTGCGAGAGTCCTTTAAAGTCCTTTAAACTCAAATCGTTCTCGTGGTACTTAAAAGCTACTTTGAAACTGTTGTTAGATAAGCTACAAGCTACTCATCTGAAAAAGTAGTTAGCTACACAACAGGTTACTATTAAAAAGTAGCTAGCTACATTAAAACTACTTTATTTGTTAAAATGAAATGATATTACAGATAACTGAATATCATTTTCAATAAAGAATGTTTTAAGAAAATGATTTGGGGTTTAAAACAATTTTATGTAATGCAATTATGATTTTAGTATTAGTTTGTGAACTACAAATATTTATCTCAAACGGACAGTCTTTAAAATTAATATTAAAAAAATTAACTCTTCCCTTAGGGGCTCCGTAGATTTTTAATAAAATTCCTTCACAAAAATGCAATTATTTCGGCTTTTTGCAAAAAAAAAATGTAAAAAAAAAACATATTTAAGAGTTTATAAGCAGAGAAAAAATATAGATAGGATGAAACGCTTTTCTTTTTTCCCCCATTTTGTTTGTTTGTTTATTGTTTGATTGAAAGCAGAGAGTCTGTTTTTTCATTTGATATATTTGTATGTTTATATATTTTTTGTGGTGGGGAATGAGTTAATGACTTAGAAACACTTTGATTTTAGCTCTTTATAATAATAATAATAATAAAAGTGATATTAATAATTATAATAAACAAACTAAAATATATAATTAAATCATGTGGTTTGATAAATGCAAATATATAATATAAGTTATATTTCTTTTTTTGTTTGATTGACAGATGCTTAAACAGTGGCACAAATACAACATTAGTGTTATTATAGGTTTGTTACAAAACTTTAGCAGGACAGATTAGATTCATCAATGCACTTAAAATAAAAATAGACATTTGATATAGAGGCAACAATGCGGTGGGATACATTTGAAAAATGGCTTTTACTTGTATGTGCTAATGGTTTTTGACGCAAACAGATTAATATTTGGTTTGCACAGATTACATACGAACGTGTTGTTTCTTTAAGAGACATGAACTTGGACAGATATGGCCATGGGCAATTAATCTCTACATCTTCAGATTCTGCCGTCATGCCGCCCCATCACGAACATTATAATATGAAAGTTTCTAATTTACTCCAGCACGTTATTTGTGTAATTATCAGAGAAGATGACGCTGCTGTGCTCAGTCAGTGCGCTGCTAAAAGGCAAGGCATCTGGCGTCTGGTCGCGCTACACCGCTACTTGCTGGAAAAAGTATTTTACTACTGTTAAAGCTACAATTTTTGATAAGTAACTAAACTACTGTCAAACTACAGAAAAATTTAGTTAAGTTAGTAGCGTTGCTACTTGTAGGTAACTACCCCACAACACTGATGAGGAGACGTCTAAAACATTCTGGGAGGGGAAGGACGTGAATTGAAAAACACTGGGTGTCAAACATATGCAGCCCAGTCTCACGAAATTTCGTTATATAGTCACATATTTTTTTGATTCTTTTTTCGTGCTATTATCACGAAATTTCGTGTTTTTTCGTGATCGTATAACGAATTCCTGTTTTCGTGTATTGGTTAATCAACTGTTTTGTCCTATTTTCTTACCATTGTCGCTTCGGTTTAGGGCCAGATTTACATAAAATGACATCCCGAACCAAACCCAACTCTAACCCTAACGCCAGGCGACATATAAAAAAATAAATCAGAAAAAATAGTATAGATCAATATATAAAGTGACATTCTAATGCAAGCACCAAATCTAACCCTAAACCGAAGCGACAATGGTTTAAAAATAGGAAAAAACAGTCGAGTAACCAATACGTGATAATCACACGAAAACAAGAATTCGTTATATGAAATTTCGTGATAATAGCACGAAAAAAGAATAAAAAAAATACGTGACTATATCACGAAACTTTGTGAGACTGGGTAGACATATGATAGTTCTAGATAAAATGCCATACATTCCTCCAAATCATATTTGTTTTGAAGTAGAGATGTACCAATATATCGTCCAATAATCGTTATTAGTTGATAAAAGTAATTTTTCACCCTTTTGGACGATAGTTAATAAACAGCAGATAGTCATGGCTGATATATCATGTCAATCAAAAGAGAAGAGGAAAATTCTGTAAATTTAAGCTCTGTTGAAAATGTAAAGAAATATCACTAATTTAATGTTCAATATTAATGGTCATTATATGAATGAATAGTTAATGACTTGCATAGTTAATACAAGTTAATATAACCACCAAACTATCGGTACTGGCAGATATCAGTCTGAATAATTGAAGTTGTAAATGTATGTTTGGGATGCCCTTGGTTAGTTGAACTTGGGGCTTGAGGTGAGCCTCGGGTTCAAGCTCCCTTCGAAAACATCCAGCCAAGTTTATATCAATGAATCTCTATTTTGAAGTTTAAGATTTCAATTTCTTTAATGTGTATCAGGCTACAGATGTTGACACCGGAAACTACAGTAAAATGGCTTATAGACTGATCATCCCACCTGCGGCTGAGGGCCAGGACAGTTTCATTATTGAGACCTACACGGGCATCATCAAGAGCGCCATCATGTTTAGAAACATGCGCCGATCTTACTTCAAGTTTGAGGTCATCGCCACAGACAACTACGGGCTTGGTCTGAGCAGCAGAGCGGATGTGGTGGTGAGTGCGTGTGATTTTGTTTCGGGTTTACAGACGATCCTGCATGCATCATAGCTCAACATAATAACAGTTCAAACTCATTTACTGAAAATAGCTCAGTGAAATTAAGTTTTGTCGTCCCTTTGGTGAAGCGAAATGAGTGTTTGGGTTTAGCTAAAGTCAAATCATTGAATAATTTAAATCGCATAACAGTAATGCTACAAGTGCTGTTTGCTTTGATAAAAATATCCCATCAGTCTATATGCTTGTGCATTTCAAAATGTTATGTTTGGGTAAATGTGTGTTTACGTAAGCGTGTGTGCACTAGTTAGTGTGGTAATAAATATATATGAAAGGAACTCTTTCTACTGTCAGCTGAATAATTTATGCTGCTATATTTCTTGGACTACTTCTTGCCAGAGTTTGTATAATATGCAGAAGCCTCTAAGGCTAATGAATGCCAAATAAAATAAGATCTTGAAAGATCAATATTGCTGCATCAGTTTTTTTTTTTTAGAAATGATGTCATTAGTTTTTGCATTGCTTTAATTTTATTAGGTAATATAATATTCTTTTACAGTTGATTGCATATCTGTATGCATTCATATTGCTGTCCCACTGTTATTGACCTGCTGAATTTAAGCCTAAAAAAAGTTTACAAAAATCATCATCCCTGGCACCCTATGTCTGAACTAATGAAAATGCTTACAGTTGGCATTTAAACATTTTATGCATTTTCTTTCTTTAAATAGCTATGCATTCTGGATAATATTTTAAATGAGAAAATAGTGCAAATTGTCGATGCCAATTGCCAAGTGGTCTGCGTGTCAGCATATGGCACAACAGCATTTCGGATCTGAGTTCGAGTCCTGGCTCGTGATCCTGCCCCAACTTATGTTTCAGATGTAGATAAAAACGCTGAAGTTTTGTGTTAATCTTTAAAGAAAACACAGCTACTGTATTATTAAGCCATCTTATTTTTAATTTATTTTGCATCATAGCATTTCGTCATTTTTTTATTTTTCCAAATAATACAATTTTTATCCCAGATATCAAAGTTTTATATCTCACAGTCCTGTAGAAATGGACTACAGATTTAATCTAATTTTCTGACTCTCTTGTATTTCCTGTGTGTGTGTTTAAGGTGTCGGTCGTGAACGCGTTGGACATGCAGGTTGTGGTCTCAAACGTGCCGCCCACCGTTGTGGAGGAGAATAAAGATCAGCTGATTGCGTGAGAAACCTCTGCCATTATTTTTTTTTTATTTGTTTTGTGCACCATCACCCAGCTTTGCTTTCTTAGTTGCTTTGACTTTATCTAAATTGTACAACCATATTGAAAACTTCAAATAATTTTTAATAAGCAAAGCATAACCCGGTAGATCCCAATTGCTTTGCTAACGTTGGTGAAAACTATTAATAATATATATGATGCAATCTGGGAAAACCCACCACACAGTGGTGCCCCCAGAACATTTTTATAGGGGGGCTAGAGGGGGCCATAGCAAATCATAAAAAAAATTCAGTGTAATATGTGTTATACTTATTTACTTTTTCTTTATGATTAATGTAACATTACAATATGCTTTTAACTAGCAGTTAATTGCTTTTAAAACAGTTTAGTCCTTTGTAAATTGACTAAGGTGGATATGTCGACTGCCTTCCTCTATATTTTAGATTTTTATAATAACTCTATTTTAGTGTATATTTATTGTTAGTGTTTAATCTACATGCTCTATACATGGCATGCAAACTGTCCTTCATATGTGACTTTAAGAGACAATGAAGTCTATTAAATGTATATATTAAATTAGTATCCAATAATAATAAAAAAAAAAAACTTGGGGCCCCACTGCCATATATGGTGAAATTTTACCAATCATAGGTCTTGATACCATATGACAGCTGGTATGGAATTTTGAGAAAAAAATTGTTTAAAGAGAGGCAAAGAAAATAAAAGCACAACAGTCAAGTATTAAAAGTCACTTTTAACAAAAAGTCATTTGAATAAATCTTCAAAATAAACGGTCATGTGGCACATTGTTTGAAAGCTTAGACTCTCAGGATTCCATTAAGCGCACACACAAAGCATCATATGATTTATAGCAGTCATAAAATTGTAATCTAGTTGTTAGTTACCTGAACCGGGCGGCGCCGATTTAGGATATTTACTTACCTTCAAAAGCTTCCCTTTATCCACTTCGGTGAAATTGTCCGAAACAAATTGCTCATGAATCCCCAAAAGTCCAAGGAAATTATATATCCAAGTCTTTTAATCCAAAACGATTTGTTCGCCTCACAATCTTGACGTTTCTGACTGAATTACGATATAAATACTGTAAACAATTAGTTCACTACCGGAAATTCACAATTCATAATGATATATTCGGATGTCACATTTATTGTGCAATGTCTCAGAAACAAATACGCCCCCTTGTGGAATTTTAGCCGTTTCATAAGATGCTGCCAAGTATCATTATCATTAATTTAACATTAGGTATCTTTTTTTGCCTAATGCCTTTATTTTCCTAAAGTTTGAGAACATGAATTCTCATTACTGTAATATAAAAAAGCTATATTTGTGTAATGACTGGTAAGATAGAGGCAGGCAGAAGCAGTGGATCCATATGCAGACATTTATTAAAAGAACACAAAACACAGCAGGCAAAAGAAAACAAGATAATCCAGGGAACCAAACTATTACACCAAACATACATTCAACGACTGACACAAGACAACTGAAACACTGGGGCTGCGTCCGAAACCGCATACTGTGACTGAATGAGATGAAGGACCTACTTACTGACCGTTAAAACAGTAGGTACTGTATAGTATAAATCCTGGTAGTATGAATGAGATTCGGACGTACTAAATCTGCCACACTGATACATCACGTGACATACGACGTCATCACGCCATATCATACCAGCACGAATACAGCCACATCGGCACTTTTCACCATTTCCTAATATGACGCCGCCTCTTCTTCGTTGGATAACTGCTCACCCGGGGCATCATGGGTAGTGAAGTGTCCGTTGTATGCACACTGCAAAATCTAATCGGGTACTTTTCGCATACTGTTTTTAGAATACTATGAATTTGGACATACTACTTGCCTCGCCTACTGCTTTTCGCCTACTATATATTATGGAAGTAGGCGGTTTTGGACACAGCCTGGGGCTATATACACATGGGTTAACAAGATAACAAGACACATCTAGGAAACAATCTACATCAAGGACCAATGAACAAAAGACTACAAACATTGCAGACAGAACAGAACTTCAAAATAAGAGACAAGGCTAGGGAAACACAGGATGAGTTTAATACAATTTGCTATATTTAATATAATATGCTATATTTTTTAATTGGTAAACAGCATCAAAGTAGATTCTGTTGTATTGCCTGCTGTTAGTTTTAATTTAAAAATAAAGAAATAATTGGGTCTGTAAAGGATTATTCTCAATATTGTATTAATATAATGACTGTAATCTAATGAGAAGTCTAATTACAGTTTCACATTACAGTAATGAGAGCTAATGTGCTTAACTCTCATAAAAACTTTTTTTTTTGTAAATGCAAAATGCATTTTTATCATTTTGATTTTGATTATAATATGACCCACACATTCACAAGATTTCATTTTTGAAAAAAAATATACACTGTGCACACTACAGAATGCACTATCCTGTCTAATGTATACTGTTTTAAAGGGTAGTGTTATCTTAAATGGAGCGTTGATGTTGTTTTATTACTAACAGGGTTCCCATGGGTCCTTGAAATCCTTGAAAGTTTGTGAATCTGGGGGAAAAATTAAGTTTTTGAAAATATACATGTATAGATACAGGTCATTGAAAGTGCTTGAATCTATTTTATGCAAGAAGCTTTCTGGATAAATCCATATTATTTCCTGTGTAGTGTAGGATAATATCATACAATTCTAGACTTTTTAAGCACACGTGCTAAACTGTTCACTTTAAATCCTTATATCTTCTGTATTCGAACGTTGATTCATACCAAAATGCTTTTTTGCATAGTTGTGTTTGACAAAACGTCTCGGGTTATGTATGTAACTCTTGTTTCCTGAGAAGGGAACGAGACGCTGCGTCTCCCTTGCCATACTTCCTGCATCCCTGTAACGCCGTCTTTGGCAATATTTCAGATAGCGATATATTTCCTGGCTCCCGCGTCACCCTGTCTTCATCGTTAAGCCTCACAATTGGTTGAATTTAATATACACATTCAGACGCACTTACCCCTGGAGGCGTCCCCAAAGTGTCACCGCAGTGACGCAGCGCGAGTTCCCTCGAAACGGAATTGTAACAATGTATCTTTAAAGGTAACAGAATGTAACCTTGCTCTCACTTGAAATGTGTCCCCACATTTAGTCCTTGAATTTAAGGGTATTAGACCTGGAAAGTGCTTGGAAGGTCTTTGAATGTGAAGTTAAGGTGTGGGAACCCTGTTTTACACAAACAAGAAATGCTGCAAACTTTATCACAGTTTACTCCTATAAAAAAATCTGCTATGTAAGAGCATTTCATGTAATAAATTGTATAACTACAAAATATATTATCTAGTCATTACATTGTCTGTGTTTCACAGTATTTTGGAACGCTATGTGCAAGATCAGATCCCCGGTGCTAAAGTGATAGTGGAGTCGATCGGCCCCCGTCGACATGGAGAGGGATATGAACTGGAGGACTACACTAAATCAGATCTGCAGGTGTACGCCATCGACCCTCTAACCAACAGAGCCATCTCCAGACAAGAGCTCTTCAAGTAAGCCAAACACAGACCCACTCCTGATGTCTCAAACAAATAGCCTGACGGTTCCAGCGTGTTCTGCATTGCTATCTGAGAGTGGCGCTGTACCCCTGCTGCATCTACTGCGATAAATATATAGTTGTGAGCTTGAGAATGATATGTGATGGAAAAGAAAGACCGGTGTGCTGTGCGGTTTGCAAACGAATCGCTCGTTTGGTGCGGTTCATAAATCAGTTTAATGAACCGGTGACTCGTACGAATCGAACCCGAATCTTTGGACTGCACCGTCAGGCAAATCACTTCCTCGCTGAATTGGCTACGAATCCTCGCTCGTGGACCCTCGGGTTATTATCCAGAAATGAGCCGAGAACTAACACTGTGCTTTTCGAAAGCAAAAGTAAGAATGCTCATTTGTATGGTTAGTAAACCTAAAACAGTCTAATTACCTCATTATCAATTTACATAACGTCACAGTTTTTATTTAAAGCAAACATGGGTGGTTCAAGTTTGAATCTGTCTGGTGATTTTTCTAGATCTTGTTCTTTCTCCTCACGCACCCGTAATTATAAAATACAAATGCAACACGTAAATGAGAAAAAGACGATTCATTACATTTGAAAATCTCACAGCACCTGTCCAATTTAGCCAAAAAGAGAAATCCCTTAATGTTGAGAAACAGAGCGGTAAGCTCATTTCTACTCTGCTTTGCCCCATGGCATGGTGGGCGGACGCGTGTGCCTCTGGTATACAACGTGACCCATCAGGATTCTGCTCAAATATGTGTTTACTGTGCCAACACACATCTCATTCATATTCACAAACACAAGAGAGATCATCATCCACCTGCTCTATTCTACCTTGTTTTCCACACTCGTTATTTTTTGCTCTTATTTGTTCTCTGGTTTTTGTGTCGGGGGACTCAGAATTTATGATAAATTAATGTATATAATAAAATATCATTACTGTGTAATTAAACCTCAGTAAAAATAAGGCTACTTACCAAACTTCATGTTTTATGCCCATTTTTACAAGATGTAATATAAGTATCAGGTGTGCCTAGAATGTGTCTGTGAAGTTTCTGCTCATAATACCACGCAGATCATTTATTATAGCATGTACAAAATGCCTCTGTTTGGGTGGGAGCAAAAAAATGCAAATGAGCTACAGGTCCTCACAGCAGACACTGAGCGCTTTCGCTTGAAAATAAATCTGATTCATGTGAATACAGTCTGAGACATTAGTATCTGTCTGTATATATTATATCTGTAGATATATTAGTATCTTTAGCCACATTAGCGCTGTAGCATGCTAATAGGGTGGCCATTCGTGCCAGTTCCGCCGGACACGTCCCGAACAGGGTGCGGATGCAAAAATACATTGTGCACATGCACATAATAATTGTGCTTAAATTCACGTCTTTTATTTACCTCTTATTTACGTATTACATGATTCACGTCACAAAAACATGCAATAGCAAGGCAATGGCAACACACGTTGTAATGGGAATGGGGCGCTGTACATTCTACAGTGTTCATGTCTCTCATAACATTACATAAATCAATAAAATAGCGCCGTGCATTTCGAAAAGTGTGTTTTCTTTGCCTATATCTGAAAACTTTCTCCAAACTTTGACTCTGAACTTTGTACATTTATCCAGAGATAAAGCATGAACTCGACGAGAGATGCTGTGTGCAGCGTTGCCAAGTCCTCTGCTTTTTTAAGTTCAAATTTAGGTTACTGTTTAAACTGTTTTACAAGAATTTTTTTTTAGGGTTAAAAATCATAAGTTATTGGCATTTGATTCTTTTGGGCTAGTTTTGAATGTCCATTGGGATGGTTTTGATACGTGAATCTGGCAACCCTGGCTGTGAGCTTGCGCAGACTTTTGGTTTGGATGATATAAAATGTACATGTAAAGAAACATTTTAATGAGATTGCAATGTTAAATGGTACTGACGTAACCTGCAATCAGATTAAATTCAGCCGGATTGACAGAATTTTTTGCATGTAAACATAGCTATTGTTTTTTTCTAGTAGTTTGTGTGTGTACAACTACTATTTGACTCTGTGTAATGGAATAAGATTTACATTTGGATGTGCTGTTATTAAGACTGCGCTTAAATGTTCTGCTTGAGACGAGTTTGTTTTCTCATGTCTCAGGTCATGAACATTGAAATCATCTCAGCAGCAGAGTTTGCAGTCTGACACCAAAACTAGTTTTGTGCCCATTTGATCACTCACAGCGGTGCGCTGTATTGATGAATTCAGTCATCCTGCTGGGTAGAAGCACATTGACTGTGTGAAACAGGATAAAAACAGCCATTCATTCTTCAGCGCATTCGCACTACGCATCTACAACAGCATGAGTCTGCACATGCTGTTTCTTTTCTAACACAAAAGCGTATCTAATGTGAGAAGAGATGAAACACTGGTGAATGTAGAGTGAATGTGTATTAATATGTTATATTTAAAGATCACAGGATTCATTATAAAATTCATGCATGAACAGATTTGATCGTAAATGTTAAAAATGAGTAGCAATAGAGCGGAAACTAACTTATGGGCAGATATTTAAATAAGTGTGTGCATGACTAATCTGTTATGAAGGCAAATTTGGTTATAATACTTATAGTAAATACTTTTAAATATGACACAATTTGTATCTGTTTGAGCTAACATATCTGTGCATATCCCTTAAGACATTAACATCGTCAATATACAGACTGTCCGAAGCGTCATAACAGTATCATACTGTATTTAAAAGGGTTACTGACCTAGATTTCTCAAGCATCCCTCAATCTCTCATCTGCTGTTGTTGAGAACATAAATAAAATGAATGATCTGATTAAATTAGACTACTAAAATCTATCATAATAAATGGAAAATGATGTGCATGTCTTAGTCTATTTAAAATACACGTCTATAGAGAAGATGCATGTTTGTTGTCTGTATGTGGTGTTATATGAAATAATGTTTATGCTGTTGGCAAGATAAACAAACTGACGTCTATTCAGTTCAGGGAAAATGTTGGTTGGAGATGAGGCAAGGAAATATGCTCAGCTTACGAAAGACAGATGTTTGTGCAGCTGGCCAATAATCGCTCAAACTGCTTGGATTGAAGAATGCTTGGATAGTAAATATTATAGCCATGTAATATTTGTCATAGTCATATAGAAAAAAAGTATATGCCTCATGTTGTTCCAAACTTGTATGAGCTGTTTTTATTCTGTTGAACACAAAAGAAAATATTTTGATAATTGATATTAACCTCACAGTTAACAGCACCCATTGACTTCCATAGTATTTTTTTCAAGTCAGTCAATAGGTCATTGGTATTTTCCTACTATGGGAGTCAATAGGTGCCATCAACTGTGGGATCAACATGAGGTAAGAGCTAATATCTTAATTAGATTGTGAAGACCTGAAATTCTCCAACACATTCTCACTTCCCAAGGCGTCAAAATCTGAAGCATGTTCAAACGCCTTCAGCGTCAGTATGAAGACGGGTGCCCCTATGCGTCACTATATAGACGAAATGGGAACTCCGTTGCTTTCATGCTAATCCCTCAGCGTCGGATATAGACGAAAGGGAATCCCGGAAGGTGATGCCGTCACGTTATGCGACGATCGGCAGGATCATGCCGCTTCTGGATGGTAACTACTCAATTTTTTTCAAATTTTTAAACCATTGTCGCTTGTGGTTGGGGTTAGATTTGGGGTTTGGATGTCAGTTTGTTTATACTTTTTGTCTTCTGATTTTTAAGCCACTGTTGCTTGGGGTAAGAGTTCGGGTTTGGGTTAGGATGTCTGTATTGGTTTATATTTTGTGTCTTCTGATTTTTAAACCATTGTCGCTTGGGGTTAGGGTTAGAGTTGGGTTTGGGGTAGGATGTAATTTTATGTAACAGAAAGTCGTTCTAACCCCAACCCCAAGCGACAATGGTAAAAAATTTGGAACAAAAATTGAGTAGTCACCGTCTTAGAAGCGGCATGATCCCGCCGACCGCCGCACAACGCGACAGCACCACCTTCCGAGATTCCCTTTCGTCTATATCCGACGCTGAGGGATTAGCATGAAAGCAACGGAGTACCCATTTCGTCAATATAGTGACGCATAGGGGCACCCTTCACGTCTTCATACTGATACTGAAGGTGTTTGAACATGCTTCAGATTTTGACGCCTTGAGGAGTGAGAATGGGTTGAATTCTCAAGATTGAGATCTGTGAAAAGAGAACAGAGCTTATTATTGTATTATTGTTTTAGTGGTTATAATCATGTTTATTTATATTTAGTTAGCATATCTGTCATGTATTTTGGTCTTAAGCCATAAAGTGATTTATAAACAAGTAATAATACTTTCAAATATATTCTAAATGTAATGTAAAGGATCCGGGGTCGGTTGCGTAAAAAAGTTGGGTGTAAGCCCTACAATATTTACGCCTGTTGCACCATCTGAAACTACAACCAGTCTCAGCTCTGGTCAGCATAGATGATATATGCACATATGCGTTTAACCCCAGTGATATTGACTCCATTCACGTTTACTACAGTTAAAAATATACTTACACTTACTGCCACCAGTTAATAGATGACAAATGAGAGCTTTTCCCTCCTCACATTTACTAGTGCCCTCTCCCTCAAGATGCATGTGTCACGTGCAGACCCATCAAACACAACCTGCACATTAACTAAATGAAAGCCTTTACCGTTTGCACAAAACCATTTGCAGATTAATTCTAACAGCTCTGGATTAAAACGAAATTAATTGAAAGCTTTTAATAAGTTATCTGCTGTGTCTTTTTAAATATTTATGTTTTTTATGATATCATTTATTAGTGAGGTCTCTCTGCCATGCATGAAAGCACACTGCTCACGTATCCTGCGTATTAGATGCGCTAATGTCTCGTCACACTACAATATTTCTAGTTTTGCCATAGAAAAAAACTCAAGACTTTATACTTACGCCTACCCTTGACTAGTCTCAGCCTCAGACGTCACACCCACAGACTGTTGGCTGAACGTCTGATGTTTTTCGTACACTTTTCTGGAAACCCTGTGAGAATGTCGAAGTCGTCTTTGATTGGTTGAAATAAACCGGCTTTCCAGGAGACGCGATTGTTGCGGTTAGTTTCGGTCCCTGTAAAACAAAGCTCTGACGTTCCATTGAAGAATAGAATCAGTTGTGTTCACGTGGATAATAATAACCAGTTACCATTAAAAGCTAAACATTGGATTCTCAAAAATATGCAAAGTTCACGGTATAGACTCTCTAAAAGACGTCCAAGAGTTTTGCTTGAGGCAGTTAGTGGGGTCAAATATTTCGGTTCTCCTGATTTGCTTGTAGGTGTTAAAAAGTAATATGTTTCAAAAAGATGTTTATCGGGAGCGTCTCATTGGTGTGGCTATTGATGAAGTGCACAACTTTGTTCTATGATGTTGTTTATTTAGATGCTATTCGGTTGGCTGGTTATTTCAATAATTGACTTGTTGCCAGCTGGCTTGTTATTGTGGGGAGTCCAAAACGTGATGCTAGACGAAACAAACTGTGATTGGTTGTTTGACATGTCGGTCAAACAGCTCGTCCAGAAAAAGCAGCGAAAAAAACACGCAAGACTAACCCTTGACTAGACGTAAGATTTAGTCTCAGACGTATGCTACACGCTAAATGGTGCAACAGGTGTAAATTCTACGTCAAAAGTAAAGCACCTTTTACGTTCCAAACTAGTCTTACGACAAGGTTTATTACGCCCAGCTGGTGCAACCGGCCCCTGAGGACTAGGGTTGGGTATCATTTTAAATTTAGCGATTCAGATTCCGATACCAATTCCGCTTATCGACTTTTAACGATTTCTGATTCAGAATCCAGTATTTTTAGTGAGAGAAAAAAAGGCAAATACTTTCAAGAATTTTTCATTTATTCTTGCAACATTTAGGGCTCTATCTTACACCCGGCGCAATGCAGCGCAATGCGCGACGCAAGTGTCTTTCGCTAGTTTCCACCCTAATTTTCACGTTTAGCGCCGCGTTGTTTAAATAGCAAATGCATTTGCGCCCCCTTTGCGCCCATGGGCGTTATGGTCTGAAAAACGAGGTGTGTTCAGGCGCATTGTTGGCGCGTTGCTATTTTGAGGCAACTAAAATAGACTACGCCATTGACCAACAAAAACCTGGTCTAAAGTCTAAAGTCAATGGCGCAATGTGTTTTATGTTATTTAAAGAGCGCATTAGTAATAATATGCGCCTATAAACGGGAGGACAACGCGGGTTTGCTTATCACAAAGTACATAAATGCGCAGCAGCACAAAAATGCTTTTAAATATGAAAGATTAAAGGATTGAATTTAAGAGATTATTATTGAGTCTCTTGGACATATTTATAAAGGAGGACTGATTATGAGACGTTAGAAGGCGCAAAGAGCTGCTTCACCTGCAGCCTGGTAAGTAAATAAATGCTTTGCTTTAAACAAATGCGTCTGTTTTTAAATGTTTTTTTTATGCTACCTCACAGATTTATTGTATATGATGTACCTGTGGATATGGCGAGATGACAAACATTTTAAGTAATGCTTAAAAACAACTCTTTGCTAAAAAAACCGCTGTCCAAAGTGCTGAAACGTGAGGAGAGCCGTTTGTAATTTCTTTATCTCCTGTAAGTATTTTTAGAGTACAAACCTTATCTTACATACTTGTAAATTATTTTTTGATGATATTGGATAGCCATACATTTAAAGCAATTACAAGCCTGCTTTTTACTTCCATGACTAAAAGAAAACGGGTTTTAAAGGTTTTAATAAAAAAATAACAATTTCAATACAAGTGAAAAACAACACAATTATTTAACATTAATCTTAAACTGGGGATCTTCTTCCTCTGCTTAGTTTTTCAGTTTACAAAGTCCGTCATCTAAATAGGGATTAGACATAGCGCCAGCGCAACTTGCTTTTAAAGGGAATGAGAGCTGTGACTCTCATTGGTTTACTGCACGTTACGCCCAAAATACTCCCATTACAATAGGACCTACCCTTTTCGACCATGCGCTGGCGCAAAAACGATTTTTCCCGTCGTTAAATTAGCAAAAGTGGATTCGGACACGCCCATTTAGACGTTGCGCTGTGCGCGTTAGACAATGCGCTTAGATCGTTAAAATAGGGCCCTTAGTCTATAACCTGTTGGCTGTAACTGTTATCTGTGACAATTCTAAAAATGACTAATTTAGGAATAATCCAAAGCAATTACTGTACAAGCCAAAACTATTTAGGTATAAAACAAAACAATACAACATAAAAGATATAACCGGCAGTAATGTACAGTAAGAGAAAAATAAAACCCTTCATGGCTACAGTGAATGGAATCTCAAATAAAAATACTGAATACATTAGTACATAAGGGAGTAACAAGTGACTGTTTTAAAATGATTTTTACTGAATCATTCATTTAGAGTCATTCAAAGCTTTGGCTTGTCCATTAACAAAAGTTTTTTTTTTATGAATAGAACTGCATTTTTTTTTTAAGTGACAGAATGAATTATACAAATTGATATAATTTTAAATAAACTGTTCAGCTGCCTTATGTTTTTTATCGTGATTGCTATAAAAAACGAATAAACAAAAGAGATCCAGAAGTATGCTGCTTTAATTCGAAGGTGAATCTGTGTGTTGTACCTGAGTGTGAGACAGTATGCTATTATTAGCTGTATCTGGTGCGTTGCAGGAGGAATCGCGGCTGAGAGATTTAAACATGGTACATTCCTTCAGATTAATGCTGTGTTGAAGCAAATGTTTCATCATATTAGAGGTATTGCCTCCCTTACACGAAATATCCTTGCCCATGTATTGCATTTGGCAATACTACAGTCTTTTTTTCACAAAGTTTAACCAAACCTTTGAAGGTTTGCTACGGTCAGTCATAGTGTCGAGTGTAATGAAAGAAGATTCTTGTGGCAGGTCCTGGCAGATAGATACAACTGCACAACGCTCACTACTGTTCGCCGTCCGAGAATGACTGAAAAAGTCAGGAATCTATAAACAGAATCAAAATGCGCGCGGCAGATTTGCATATTGCTTTCACATGACTACTGAAATTAAGGTCAGACTCTAAAATTACACTAAGATTTCTGACTTTATTTTGTTTCTTTAGACCCCTAGAGTCAAGGTATGTGTTAACCTTGAGAGTTTCATCTTTATTTCCAAATATGACTTCAGTTTTGGCTTTGTTTAACTGGAGGAAGTTTTGACGCATCTAACTGTTTTTATTGATGCACTTACATAGGGAGTCAATGGGGTTGTAGTCATTGGGTGACAGGGCTAAGTATATCAAGGTGTCATCTGCATAGCTGTGGTAAGCCATTTGATTGTTTTTTTATTATTTGACCAAGTGGGAGAATATACAAATTAAACAAAAGCGGGGCAAGAATAGAGCCCTGTGGGACTCCACATGTCATGGATGTCCACTCAGATTTATGGTTACCTATGTTCACATAGTAACCTCTCCCTTTTAGGTATAACTTAAATCATTTGAGGACCATCCCAGAGAGCCCTACCCAGTTTCCTAGTCTATGTAAGAGTATGGTGTGATTTACCTTGTCAAAGGCAGCACTAAGATCTAGTAGCACCAGCACTGATATTTTAAGAGTTTAATCGAATATAATTTATTATCTTTATGAGCACAGTCTCTGTGCTATGATGCTGACGTAAACCAGATTGAAATTGTCCAGATAGCCATTTTAGTCTAAGAATTTGTTTGGCTGATTGAAAGCAACCTTTTTAATGATCTTGAGATCTGTAGTTGGTATGGTTTTGTCTAGGTTACTCTTTTTTAAGAGATGCTTAACATCTGCCGTTTTTAGGGCCTCTGGAAAAGTGCCTGTGATCGGAGAGGTATTTATTATTTTTAAGAGATCAGTAAAAAGTACCTTTTTAAGAAAGTATATGGGGAGCGTGTCAAGGCTGCAAGTTGATGCTTTAAGATGTTGTACTGTTTCTTCAAAGGTTTTTGAAATTAATCATGTCAAATTCTGAGAGAATGACTAATTTCTGAGGTTGTTGTAATGAGATCTGACTGACCACAGTACAATATGAGGCCGTATTGATTGCCATTATGAGTACTTACCGGTTGAGCCATCATTTTTTGAATCATTACACGTGGTTTTTATCACATAGGTTATGAGACTTTTACTTGGATATCACAGACAGGGTCTCAGATGTGCTCATGTACAATATGTACACACAATATTCAGATGATTTGCAGTAGACTACATGTACAATGCAATACTAAAACTGATACATGGCCACTTTGAATGGCCAAGAGGCCATATGACTGACACGTAAAGCAACCAATTATGTTACGCTTTATGCCGCATCGTGTTTAGGGCCGTGGAGAAGACTTCACAATAACAGACCGGTGTGCAACCATCATTCACGGACGTTTTAAAACTTTACAACATCAATAGCTAGCACATTAAAATATCTCTTTTAGATTCCACCTTTTGCTTCAAGTAAAGACGTCTTTTCAAGACGCTATACTGTGTATGCTCGCATACTTTAAAAAATCCTGTATTTGGAAAAATCCAATCAGAGGAAGACTTTGAAGCATTTCTAGTTAAGTGTGCCGTATGCATCAGACCTTCAGCCGATAGCGTAACGTCTGAGTCTGAGACTAATGACACTGTAGATCAAAAACAGTCTTTCATCAGTCTTTATACGAGGCGCATTGATCGTGTTTGAACATTCATGTTTGAGCAGTGCTTCTATTGAAGTGTTTCCGTTGCAGCAGGGCTAATTGGTTTGACGTAGATACTTATGAAGTACTTAACATGCAGGTCTCTGTAAACATTATCGATCGACAAAGTGTCTTCAGGGAAGTCCTTTAACAATATTAGTCGAGGAACAAAGCTCTGCTTTCGAGTGGGACAGGTTATCGGCTTTGTACTAATTCAAGACATTAAGTAATAACACATAGGTAGATGCGAGCACAGTAAAGCCGTATTACTCACGCAGGGGCAAATAAGTATTTCCATCATATCATGTTGCCTAGTAACCCATAAGATGAACTGAAAAGGCTAAATGTAGCTGGGGTTATGCTGTCATCATTAGCAGAATTCCTGTCTCCTTCCGCCCTGCTCAGATGCTTCACACTAGCTACGTTTACATGCAACCAAGTAATCTGTTAGTAAAGGTATTGATGGCTCAATCAGATTGTTCATGTAAACACCTTATTCAATACAATTGAGGTCGATCGAATGCAAATTTCGATCTTATTGAAAGTAGTGGTGAAGTCCAATCTGTGATCTGATCATCAGGAGAAAAGTATGCATGTAAAAACGTAAATCATAGTATTTTCTTAATTGGATGAAAAAAATACCTTGTGCACAGGCGAAAAGAATTGTGTTGAAGTTCACGTCTTATATTTACCTCTTATTTACGATTCTTGTCACAGAAACATGGCAACACACATTATTAAGGTTATGGGGTCACACGCTGAACATTCTGCAGCGTTCATGTCTTTCATAACATAAAGCAATAAAATAGTGTCGTGCCTTTTGATCATTGTGTTTTCTTTGCCTATATCTGAAAACTTCTTAAAAACAACTTTCTCCAACTGAACTTTGCCTTGTACATTTATCCAGAGATAAAGCATGAACTCGACGCTGCGTTGCCAAGTCCTCTGTTTTTTGGCAGAGTTATGGTTTGGGCTACTTTTAAACTGTTTTCACAAGTTGATTTCATTTGTTAATTGATGGTATTTTGGCTGTGAATAGTCATTTGAATGTTTTAGGGCTAGTTTTGAATTCAATTCAGTTTTATTTATATAGCGCTTTTTACAATTGTTAATTGTTTCAAAGCAGCTTTACATGAGTAGATGTTGGGGAAAACACAGAAAATCAATAGATAATATAAGAAGTAGAATATAGGGGCTAAGGATAAACCATACAAGCGAGCGTAGTAATAATGTAACATATACAGTAAAGTGCTAAGTTAAGCCAAAGTTGACTGACTCTCCCGGGGACGAAAAACACCCTAGGAGAAAACCCAGTGGGAAAAACTCCTAGAAGGACAAAAACCCTTGGGAGAGATTAATATATATTTATATATATAAACACGGTAGGGATAAGAAGCAGGGAAGCGGATTAAACTGGTTCAGCCGGTGGTCGAAGGACAGCCAGTAGAGATCAGTGGTGGGATGACCTTTACCGCAGCAGGAACTGGGTCTGTTTGTCTCATTGTACTTGGGGGCGAGGACGAGACAGGGAGAGAAAAGCAGAATTCTAGTAGCGTAGGGGCCGTTCGCATATAATGCAAGTGTCATACAGTATTGTGGTTTAAAATCATCTCGGTTCCAGACAGGCTACCAAATGCCCATTGGGATGATGTTTGGTTTTGATATGTGAATCTGGCAACCCTGGTTGTGGGCTTGGGCAGACGTTTGGTTGGGATTATATAGAATGTACATGTAAACAAACATTTTAATCAAATTGCAATGTTTAGGGTATTGTAACCTTAAATCTGATTAAATTCAGTCGGATTGACAAAATTTTGTGTATGTTAAAGCAACACTAAAGAGTTTTTGCTCTTTGCCCCCCCTACAGGTTGGAAGAGGAATTGTCCATTACCACTGTCGTAAATAATTTAGCCTACTGCAGCAAAGCTGGCTCTGATCGGATTGTAGGTCTGCCGTAAGGCAAGTTTTTGAAGTTTTCACTCGAACTACAGGACCGCGACCCGACGGTTGGAAACTTCTTTAGTGCGGTTTCGTCCGATAGAGGGCTGCAAAGCAAATGTGAAAGTGCCGTTCACCCTGTTTCGAGTGGATGAACGACTGAAACTTTTTTTGGATATCTTAAGGTAAAAATATTGACACTCAGATGCTTTACATTGACACAGAGAATCATGTTATAGTCTTTTAACTCTTTCCCCACCATTAACGAGTTAACTTGTAAATTAAGAGAAAAGGCTTCCCTGCCAATGACGAGTATTTCCGACAATCCGTAATACTGCTATTATCCACCAGGTGGCGCAACTGCAACTTGTAAAACACAGAAGTATCGCCCTAGGGCAAACAGCTGTATGTCCGTGTATGTTTTGATCATCGCTCTGAATCTGATCTCTAACAAAAGTCCTTCACAAAAATGAAATGTTATCAGCTTTTTGCTCAAAATGTATCACCCATATTTGAGAGGTAATAAAAGAGAACTAAGTATGGTTACCCATACTGTATTTGAAGAATAATTAATTTAATAGCATTTAATTAATCTTTAAAAATGGTCAAGAGAGCATCCTTTATAGCAACTATATTGCGAGTTTACCTGGGACTTCATTCACAATGTAGCGCAGCGTTTTGTACTTAATGCTAAATTTAGCTATGAAAGTATGTGACAACAATGTCTGTTTCTGTTTAAAAAGTTGTAAATATAATGTAAGAAGGGTTTGTTCACCCAAAAATCATCATCAGAACAAAGAAATGATTGCAGGTTTGTAACAACATGATGATGAGTAAATGATGACGGAATTTTATTTTTTAATTAAACGGTCTCTTTAATAAAGTGTGGCAAGTCATTTGTTCATATGCATATCTGTGTATGTCTGATAGGTTTCTAGATGGCAAGATTCTGGACATCAATAAAGAGTTTCAGCCGTACCTGGGCGAGGGCGGGCGGATTTTGGAGATCCGTTCTCCTGACATTGTTGCGACTGTGAAGAAAGCTGCGCAGGCGGTGGGCTACACAGAGGGGGCGCTGTTGGCGCTGGCTATCATCATCATCCTGTGCTGCATCCCTGCCATTTTAATAGTCATGGTGACGTATAAACAGTGAGTATTCGCACAGCATCATGGCATGCACAAGGTAATTAATGACAAAAAGAGTGAACTATCCTTTTAACTCTTTCCCCGCCATTGAGGCATTATAAAACACTTCCTTGCCAAAGATGCTTTTCTGACGAGATTTTACTGCAATCTATTTTTCTGCTGTTATCCACTAGGTGGCGCTCTTAACCAAAAACAGTAAAAACTCTGTGTATGTTTGATCATTGTTCTAAATCTGATCGCTAACAAAAGTCCTTTACAAACATGCAATTATCGCAAAATTTGATATTTTAAAAAAAATCTACCCATATTTGAGAGGTGATAAAAAGAAAACAAATGAAAGCAGAAGGTCTGTTATTTCATTTGATATATTGTATATACTGGCAACTTGTTTAAAAACGCTGGCGGGGAAAGAGTTAATTATTAAAATACTCGGCCTTATCCATTAGTGGGGGGAACGAATTCCACTTACTATGTTTCAGAGGGATTTTAATTTACTTATTTTCTTTTTAAATATGATGAATTACATTGATAAGATGGCACTTATAAACGTTGCATAACACAATACATGGCAAAGCTAAAAATGCATCATTCACTTATATTTTAGTGGAAGTTTTCTTACTTTATGCCAGTTGAACTATGCAGACAGTCTTTTATCATTTAGTTAAAAATCTGGATGTTTCCTTCATGCAAACTATATATAAAGCACTACACTTCATGTACTTAACATCTCATGGGTGCTTTCGTACAAGTGTTAGCAAATCCCTGAGACTACAAAAAGTATGAAAGTTATTTTACTCAGTATTTGTAACCTCTGAGGTTTGAAGGAGAGTCTGTGAAAAACAAACAGTGGAAAAACGAGAGAAATGGATAGAGAAAAGGGAGGTGTGAGTGCTTGGATGGGCTGCCAGGTATTAAAATGGCCCTTTTTGCTGTAATTATCCACGCTAACAGGCTAAACTCCCAGCCAGCTCTGTGTGAAAGTAGATTAATTATAAGCATTTGTAGCTGATCCCAGGCATTCACTCCATCTGTCATACCTCATGAATCCCCACAATAATGTGTCATATAGAAAGAGAGAGAGAGAGAAAGTGTGGTCTTGACCTTCTGTAAAAGCCAATGAGTCAAGCCAATACATAACGGACTGGTAATAACTGCAATGACAGCAAACAGCTTTACATACCCTACATGTGCAAAGGTCTCTCACCCACACATATAAAAAATTACAATACAGCTGTTTTTACACATACTAAAGAGTTTCCTTACATCCAAAAACACACTTCTTCTTCTTTTGTGCCATTGTTTAGGGCCCTATAATTTCCGCGATCACGGAATCGCGGACGGAATCGCGGAATTGGCTAATTAACACGGAATCTAGTATTAACGCGGATTTTAGCGGAATTTTACATATTTTGAATAAAATTATGTTTTTGTGTGGGAGACGAACGTATGTCTGGGGGAAATGCAGATCGGGGGAAGTAAATCTGGGCGACACGCCCCCTCCCGTCGTTTCAGACCCACTCCAAAACACTGAAACCATGGCGAAGGGGCTCTCCACGACTCTGCTTTCAGCAGCGAAAAAATTAAGAAATTCGACGCTAAGCACTTAGTTCCGAGCAGGTCTCACATGACTTTTATGTGACCGGAGAACTGTTATTTTGGAAGTTTAGTCAACACTCTGTTCACGGTGAGCGCAAAGATACATGCACTCTCTCATCCATGTCTGTCTCACTGTACCTCTCTCACGTGCACGCGCTCACGCATCTGTCCGAAGTGCGAACACAAATCCTCATGTATTTGTTCAGTTTTATGCATTTCAAGCGAGCTGAGGCAAACTAACTATCCCTCGCATTTAAAATATAATCATCTGCATCATGGCGCCGCTCTCTGTCTCTCTTTCGCTCGCACGTGCATAGAGCTGCGTGCTCATGCTGTCCTAAGTCAGATCCTGTGTATGTTTGTAATATGCATTTCAAGCGATTGTGTATAAAATATGGATCGCGTTCCGCTGGATTGATGTGTTTAAGGCACTTCTGAAGGCACAACTGCTTTGACTCCTTGTTGTAGCCTCCTGCAACAACACTAAAAAACAATGCATTGAATTGAGTTGTGTGTGTGTGTGCGTTTGCGTGTGTATGTGCGTGTGTAAATGCATCTTTTATTTTTTAGTCATTAAGTAATCCTGTTATCCAGTTTCCCCCCCAAATCATTTACATTTTAATCATTAACATTAAAGGCACACTCTTTTTATGACTAAAATAAAAGTAAGGGGTAAAAAATATAATTGCCAAAAATTAAAACTGATAAAACGGAATTTGCAAAAATTAAAACGGAGAAAACGGAATTTGGGAAAAAATAAAACGGAATTTGGAAAAAAATAAAACGGATTTTATAGGGCCCTAATTGTTGAGGCTTGATATGAACCAAAGCTGTCGCGTGCAGTGATGTCTTGACTTTTACTCGAAGGAACAATGCAAATGAGCATCTTCGCTCTTCTCACTCTTACTCTGATTGACGTTGGGGCGTGGTTTTCCAGGGGAAGTGCCCATAAAAGGAAATGGGGTCACTGATACGTAACGGGTACCCATGTTTGAAAAAAACACTTTTTTGACACTTTGCATTTGTTTAGTATGAGGATTACAGCTCTTTAAGTGTTCATAACATAGATGGGCACTTGAAGTTAGTGACTCAGACTTGAGTTGCATTTTTATAGACTTCAGACTCGAACCGAAATGACTTCAGACTTGACTCGACATAAAAGACTCATGAATATTTTAAAATCAACTTGAGTCTTTTATCCTTAACTACTGATTTCATTAAGAAGGATTATTTCTTTGTTTTTGCTGTACCACAGAAAATAAGATCGGACCGGACCCTCATTATGGAATTCAATGACGTATATTGGCTGTGTGCCGCTGGTCACATCTGAAATGTAATAAGAAAGACGGCAGGACCAGCCTTGCCATATATTTTATTATTTGCGTTTTCGAATGTATCAGATGGTATTTCTGGGAAAACAGCCACATGCAAAGAATGTGTAAAAACAATAAAGGATACTGGGACAACAACTTCAAACTTTATTAGACATCTGAGAACACACCCGCAAAGTCACGTTAAATAATCGGCTGCTTGTTCCATCAGACTGACACTGTCTCCCTGTTAAAAATATGAGCGGAAAAAAAGCCTTTAAATCTATGTTTTTGTTTTTTTAGTATAGAAAATGCGTGGCTTTTTCTTTTTATGAAAAAGGAAAGAGAGATGTGGCTTCAGCTTTTCTCATGTATTGGAAGCGTTTTTTGCCACATTTACTGAGTCGTGTCTGCAGAAGGGACAGGATTTTGGGTGCACGAGCGAGGTGTGCGGATCAATTCCGCTTCACCCCCCTCCCAAATTGGTGCTTTCAGCACGCCTCCTATTGAAAAGGAACACTTGCGGTTGCTGTTTACCGTATGAAACGCCCATTAATGTGTACACCGCTCCCCCGTCCATCTGATTATATCACAAACAGCGTGCATTTTATTTTGAGTTTGACTTTTCTGATAATAACGAGACTGTCGGCATTTTTGCCTCACTTACTGCATTAACGTGGCTAAGCAACTGATGAAAATTTTGATTTAATCTCAAAATAAAGTTTGACTAGTTTGAACTGAATAATGGTGTAATAAATACCTAAATAAATAAAAGGGTATTTACAGAATTTTTAAATAGATGCATGTAATGATTCGAGACTCGACTCAGACTCGTGACGGAAGACGTAATTGTGCATTTACACCGCCACCGGCGAGAGCGTCAATAAAAGCTCTGGCTGCCCTGCCAACGACGCAAAAAAAATGTGTAGTGGACGCTCTGACGCTCGAATGCATTCTCTGAACCTCTCTCAGGCAGAGGTTTCCGCCTTCCGATTGGTTGCCGCCTAACCGCGTCATATGTCATTACCATAAAGTTGAGCTGATTTCAACTCTCCTCGACGCTCACGCTGTACAAGATTTCCGGCCACTTTGACGCTCTTGCCGGTGGCGGTCTGAATGCAAAGTGAGGCTTGCTCGGACTTGGGTTATAAAGACCCCAGAGACTCATGAACATCTCTGGTTCATAAGTCAGAATGCATGAAATAGCATTATACCCCTTCTTTTATATTTCGATGGAGTTTTATTCATTGGTCCAGAAATGACCCACACTGGGCCTTATTTATTCAAATTGAGCATAATGAATATCTGTATGAATCCATTCTTATATAAAGAATGAATAATTGTAAATAATAATTCCCTGTTAATGTTTGTGCAACAATTTACCTTGAAACTCTTTCTGCTCGTGTTCCTTGAATGAGGCTTGAGCGCATTTAAAAAACATCTTGTTTACAAAGCCTGGATGATAACATTAATATTCCAAAAAAAGAAAGATTCCCAGAGGCGAATGTAAGTATTTACTGCATCTGTGTTGTTTATGGCAGCACAAGATCTCAAAATGCTCTTAAAGTAATTGCATTCTGGGTAAATAAATAATGTTGAGAGGTCCACATCTTCAATAGCCTACAGGAAGCCCAGGGTCAGGATGAGACAGAATATACGAAAGACATATAGAGAAGAAAAGGAGAGTTGAGAACTGTATAGTTTCACACCGTGAGATGTGCGATAAACTGAGGTTATCCCATGTTATTATTTTATTTAAAGTGGAGCATGAATCATTAATACACACCTGCAGTCAACACACCTTTAACAGCTCCAAACACTTACGTTTTTCCATTCAAGGAAAATCACATTAAAGCAGTCTTTATAAATATCACCTTGTGTCGTGAATATACTAAAGAGTTACATCACATTTGCGTGTGCTGTTTTACTGTATAAACCTGCGTCTATACCAGGTGCTATATTCACTGAAATCGCATTGTTAAATTACATCATTTCAGCACAAACATCCCATCTATGCATGGGCGTAAAATATGTGGGGGGACACTTTTAGATTAAGATGATTCATCGTGAATCCTCTTTCATGCGCATGCATCTGTTTGGTCTGTTTGTTTGAGCTTCAAAGTTCAAAAGACAGAAACAGGAACAGCGTGCTAAAGCAGTGGCAGCTGAAGACTAAGTGCATGATGCTGAAAATAATAACTGAATATGTGTTAGAAACAATATAGGATAGTTTTGATAATCTGTGTCAGCAGTAAGTGCACTTTTTTATTGTTCAATGTGGCAGCTCTGGCGAGGAAGTCCTGCCTTTCAGTTAAAAGAACCAATCATCAATCGATAAAGGCTCAATCTGTACGCATAAATAGTAGATGAAATTACCCGTATTAGGGTTCTGTTCACATTATAATGATAACTATAAAAAATATAGTTTTAAAAAATCTTTCATATTAAAGGGATAGTTCACCCAAAAATTAAAATAATGTAATTAATGACTCCCCCTCATGTTGTTTCAAACTCATAAGACCTCATCTTATGTTCATCTCCAGAACACAATTTAAGATGTTTTATATTAAGTCTGAGAGTTTGTTGACCCTTCATTGAAAATCTACGTACGGTATACAGTCCATGTCCACAAAGGTAATAAAAACATCATCAAAGTAGTCCATGTGACATCAGTGGGTCAGTTAGAATGTGTTGAAGCATCGAAAATACATTTTGGTCCAAAAATAACAAAAATTACAACTTTATTCAGCATTGTCTTTTCTTTCACATCTGTTGTTAAGCGCATGCACGAGACTAAAGTCACATGACTTCAGTGACGCAGATGACGTGTTATCCTCAGACATGTTTACACATAAAAAACAGCTGGGGCGCACCAGATAACACTTCAGCCGCGCCGTACGTCATCCCCGTCACTGCAGTCACGTGACTTTAGTCTCACGCATGTGCGTTTGTATTTTGGATGCACAGAAATACTTGTCAACTGGTTTGTCTATGTTATGCCTGAGAATCCAACTCTTTAACTGTGTAAATAAGTAATTAGAAAAGAAAATCTAGGCATCAGAAAAATATCCTATTTATAAAATTTTTATTTTAGATGTGGGAAACATGCATGCATTATTGATGTGACAAAAAAGGACCGTTTTGGGAGGACAACAGACTTTGTAGGAATTTTGTAGCACAAACCAGAAACAATAATACCCAACAAATGGAGAAGGACTAGCTTCTCAAAGAACATTATATATATATATATATATATATATATATATGAAGAGTTTGGTTCCAAAACGCGATAAACGCCTTTTTTGAAAAAAATTAGTTACTGCCAAAATCAGTATTATACCAGGTCATTAGTTAAAAGTAAATTCTTAATTTTACGCAAAATCCAATACAACGAAAATCGAGTGGGACCAAAACATTTTACAGCTGATCGCTGTGAAAATGTAAAGACACAACGTCAAGTATAACCGCAGCAATGTGTTCTTAATATAACAAAGTAAGTGTTTTGGTTAATGCCATTAATGTTTATTTTTTAATCATTGTATACCACTAGTCAACTAAATAAATATAAAATGGTAAAGATGAATGCACATTTATACATTGATTTAATAGATTTATAGCATTTTGAAATAAAAAACTGTCATGGATTTATTGCATTTTGCGGAAAAAAATATTCGTTTTTATAATAAATCTTTGAAAATCAAGTTATGGATTTGAATTTTTTATGTTTTTATTACCTAAAGATGCTATGTGAAAGTTTGTAACAGAAAATAGTGGTCTTCATCTTGTCACTTTCTTGGTATAGAAAACACATTTTTACCGAAATTTGTCAAAATGGATTTATTGCGTTTTGGAACCAAACTCTTTATATATATATATATATGAAGAGTTTCGATGCAAAACAAGATAACCACCTTTTTTTTAATTGTTCAGAAATCGCATTTTTTGGTTGTGCATTCCAATTAATTTCAATTCAACTGCAGTTGGTTTGTATTGATTTAAACCTTCATAACTTAAAAAATACAGCTAAGTAGCACCATAAAACAAAATAATATATATATATATATATATATATATATATATATATATATATATATATTTATATATAGAGATAGATAGATAGATAGATAGATAGATAGATGGATAGATGGATAGATGGATAGATAGATTTATATTCACACACAAATTCATGTATGTATTTAAGAAACATTTACATGTGTATATATTTATTTATATCAAAATTATAAAAATTCTGAAATGAATAGATGTATGTGTGTCTGTTTAAATATACCTAATAATTACACACATTTATTGTGGAAAAAATCTCTTTTATTTTGTATGTGATTCTATATTTTTTATTTGCGCATTTATGAGGAAGAAACAGCATTATAGATGTGACATTTCTCTTTTACGGACATGACAATCCTGAAATTTGCACTCCCTTAACTGTAGAAAAAAAATGCTTTAAAATTTTCAAAATAAATGTTGCATGGGTATTTAAACCACCAAATGTTGATGTCAGAGATATATAAACCTTTGGGTAAAATCTTTACTTTTTATAACAAGGTTGACATTTGCATGGAATTGCCCTAAAATAGGCCTTAGAGTCAAGTCAGCTGACCCGTTGTGTCTTTTAAAATGCCAGCTACACCCCTGCATCTGTGTACTGACTCATAGTTTGCACCTCATTCAGAAAATGCTATTTGCTCACTATTACCACCTGATAAAAGAAGGCAGTAAATGGAAATGCAATGCAAATATATTTTGTGAACATTTTCTATTAAATGTGGTATCTGTTTTTTCATCAAATGACGATAAAGACGTATAGCTGAGCAGACACACAGAATAGTCTTTCTTTACACTTCCTAAAACTTTTCATTATAAAAAAAATGACATCAGGCGTGATGCTGTACGAGGAATGCCGACTGTTTAGGGAATTGAGTTTTGCAAATTGCATTTGGCAGTCAATTTTTTGGCATGTTTGTGTCGTGACCTGATTTGCATATTTTTTTGTGAATCAGGCGCTGAAGCTCCGCACATGATGTGGTTTATTATTACACAGTTCATTCTTAGTGAATAACCCCATTGTGTGTGTTTGAGAAATTACCGCTGTCCTAATTATGTAATAATTTTCTATTTCTCTTCTTTTCCTGCACTTTCCGTCGCCGCGTGTGGACCCTGCGCGCAGATTCAAAGAGTAAGTGTGATTTCTCTTTTTGATGTATTATTCGACAGACTCTGTGTGCTTTTAAGCCCTCGTTATTCGGTGCGGCCCTTTAAAACAGGAGCGTATGAATCAAACAGATGAATTGAGATGAGGAAGGGAAGATGTAGTCGGTCCAGGCTTCTCTGATACCGGCACAATAGAGGTGCCTTTGAAAATGAATAAGAATGACTGGTTTCATCTCCTCATAGAGTACAAAGTGAGCTGGGTTCAGTACTGTCCTAATAAAACACCTCATACCGGTGTGAAAGGTGCTGAATAACCCATCATATTTTACGCTGCACGAATAAAAAAGCGTAGGAACAGATCAAACCAGAATGGCCGGACCTTATATCCTTCAATAATAAAACGGAAATGAGTCTTTTTAAAGCCAGAAAACTTTTTTGGTCTGATTTACAGGAGGCAGACAGAGTGTGCCAAAACCGCCCGTATCCAAATGGCGCTTCCAACCGGGAAGCCGACGGCAAGCGCTCCAACCAATCTGTACGAGGAACTGGGAGACAGCAGCATGTAAGTCACTTCTTCTGAATTCAACCTTTGACCTTCATGAAAGAAACAGCGAAATGAATTTATGTGGTGCTGTGAATGAGAAATCGTGCACATCTTCAAAAGTGTGAGTGAATCTGTAGGAAATGTCAAAATTGTTGAAACGTCTCCTGGTATTTATTTGCCCTCAAGTCCCACTAAACCATTGTGACTTCCTCTCCTCCAAAAAAGCATGAAAAAAAATCGATGTTTTCCTGAATGCATTTTCCGTACAATGTCATGCTCCAACAAATATAATATAAAACACATAAATGGGATCCGTTTGTTTCCTATAGACCGTTTCAGCTGTAACAACATAAACAAACGGCTTTCGTGGATCAAACGTAACCTCCTATAACTCCGCAAAGAATCAATATCAACAAAGTCCTTTAAGAGTAGTTTATTTCTGATAACAAGCTAAATAAACAACAAGTAGATTACCTTAGTTCAAATCATATAGCTAAAATGTATCAAAAACTACACTTAGCTAATGTTATTGTGTAAAATATACTATATACACTCACCTAAAGGATTATTAGGAACACCTGTTCAATTTCTCATTAATGCAGTTATATAATCAACCACATGGCAGTTGCGTCAAGGCATTTAGTGGTGTGATCCTGGTCAAGACAATCTCCTGAACTCCAAACTCAATGTCAGAATGGAAAAGAAAGGTGATTTAAGCAATTTTGAGTGTGGCATGGTTGTTGGTGCCAGACGGGCCGTTCTGAGTATTTTACAATCTGCTCAGTTACTGGGATTTTCACACACAACAGGGTTTACAAAGAATGGTGTGAAAAGGGAATAATATCCAGTATGCGGCAGTCCTGCAGGCGAAAATGCCTTGTTGATGCTAGAGGTCAGAGGAGAATGGGCCGACTGATTAAAGCTGATAGAAGAGCAACTTTGACTGAAATAACCACTCGTTACAACCGAGGTATGCAGCAAAGCATTTGTGAAGCCACAACACGCACAACCATGAGGCGGATGGGCTACAACAGCAGAAGACCCCACCGGGTACCACTCATCTCCAAATAGGATAAAGAGGTTACAATTGGCACGAGCTCACCAAAATTGGACAGTTGAAGACTGAAAAAATGTCGCCTGGTCTGATGAGTCTCGATTTTTGTTGAGACATTCAGATGGTAGAGTCAGAATTTGGCGTAAACAGAATGAGAACTTGGATACATCATGCCTTGTTACCACTGTGCAGGCTGGTGGTGTAATGGTGTGAGGGATTTTTTCTTGGCACACTTTAGGCCCTTTAGTGCATCATTTAAATGCCACGGCCTACCTGAGCATTGTTTCTGACCATCTCCATCCCTTTATGACCACCATGTACCCATCCTCCGATGGCTACTTCCAGCAGGATAATGCACCATGTCACAAAGCTTTAATCATTTCAAATTGGTTTCTTGAACATGACAATGAGTTCACTGTACTAAAATCACCCCCACAGTCACCAGATCTCAACCCGATAGAGCATCTTTGGGATGTGGTGGAACGTGCCCTGGATGTGCATCCCACAAATCTCCATCAACTGCAAGATGCTATCCTATCAATGTGGGCCAACATTTCTAAAGAATGCTTTCAGCACCTTGTTGAATCAATGCCACGTAGAATTAAGGCAGCCGAAAAGGGATCAAACACAGTATTAGTATTGTGTTCCTAATAATCCTTTAGGTGAGTGTAATGTATACAATCTTAACTACAGATTGTCTGCCAAACCTTCAAATAGCAGTCATCCATGATCCAGGTTTTGTTCAAGAGTTTAGTTTAGCAACTAGTCAGACAATTAAACAAACAGAGACCGGAAGTAAAGTTCGCTCAGACGCGTAATCACGTCAACGTACGTGTGTCCGATGAAACCAAGTATTCTTAAAGTTGAAGTTTATTCTGAATCCATTTTTTTTTTTTTTTTGCATAACGTTGCTGTTTGGGCACAAATAAGATCTGCAAAGTTACAATGCTCGAAGTTCAATGCAACGGGAGATATTTCTGTAACAGAAATCGCTTCTAAAAAACTACAGTGAATGGCTGGATTGCCTACAACTAATCCTCTAATTTAGGCTCAACTGTCCATTTAATGCACTGACTTGATTTGCCATTTGAGAAAGAAATGAGTTTTACTCCTTATTAAGCCGTAACATTTACCTAAGAGAGAAAGTGTTCCTTTCTGACATCCCAAAAGTAATAGTTTTATTGGTAAATTAGCTGTGCTTTTGGCTTGATTATGAAGTCTTTCCACTGAGACGCGCTCGCTGGACATGTCCATTAAGTGCAACAGGAGTCCATCCCCAGTCAAGGCTGTCCTAAAACTGAAGTGAAATGCTAATAGATTAAGAGATTATAGCAGAAACACAACATCTGTGTCCCTCAGGTAAGCACTTTCAAAGTGCCTTTGATTTAATGCAGTCAAAACGAATTCGGCAGCTAACACAAATCGAAACAATTTTGTATGCAATCCATTTGAATAAACGCTGAGATTGCTGAGCTGTGTTTTTCTGAAAAGCAGTTTGGAAGCATTAACGGGAAGGGACAACAGGTTTGCTTTTGTGCATCGCGTGCGTGTTTGGGCAGAAAGGTTTATTGCTTTTTCCGATATAAATAAAAACAGCAGGCTGTCAGTTCTCTTACAAAAAAACATACAAGGCAAATGTGTTTTATTGTCATGCTGATAACCTTCAAGGTCCTAAAACAGGCTTTTTCTTCTTTCGAGGTGAAATGTGAATTTACCTTTACATGTATGCATTCCGCAGACGCTTTTATCCTTGTCCCTGGGTGTCGAACCCACCTTTGCGAACAGTGTTATGTATAAATGATAGGGCTGGGGTTATATTTTGTCTATTATGTATGAATTTCATGGCTGTTTATCTCACTTGTGTCATTTTTGAGTGCTTGTATTGCACGTTTCACACGTTGATTCTTAGGTATGTGTATATCATCTCAAATCCCTTGTCACTTTTGTTTTATTGTTTCATTCTTCAATCTGTTCTCTGTATTTTTCAGGCTTGGACTGCAGTGAGTAATATGAAATATTTGTCATTACCCTGCAGTGTTCTTCCTTACATGATATTGTTGGTGTATTTTACCTCGCGGTGGTTTGTAGCGTTTAGTCTTCTCCTCCACCTTAGTATCTCCTTTGTTAGTTTTCTTTAGCATTTTATCAGTTTTTGTATAGTTTGTCATATTGTGTATTGCAATACAATATTAGCATATTATTTAAGGGATAATGTATAGGCAGACGGTTGTTATTGCAGAAATAACCCCTCATTCACTAAGCATGCATACGCACAAATTTGTTTGTAAACTATGCATTCAGATTCATGATTCAACAAAAACTGTCATACTAAAATTTCTTCTAAATGTTTGCAAAAATCCCAACCACACGTGCGCAATAATCATAAACAAGGAAAAAACTATAATATACATCTGTGTTATATTTTTCCTGGTTCATGATTATCGCGCACACGTGGTCTAACTGTGGGTTCACACCAGACGCAAGTTCAACAATTTGCGCAAGTAGATTTCATACAATGCAAAGACTTGATCAGACGCTTCCTCGCGTGGTGCGATGGGAATGACGCGATATGGGCGGCGCGTTTGCTGCGAAAACACGCGCTATTCGCCTCAAACTCGAGTGAAAAATTTGCATGACACGAAGTTAAATCCCGCGAGTTATCTAAAGCGAGTAACGCGATGCTCCGCGTTTGGTGTGTATGTAGCATTAGTTGTTCTTACGTTTTTGCAAACATTTAGAAGAAATTTTAGTATGAAAGTTTTTGTTGAAACGTCTGAACGCATATTTTACGAACAAAGTTGTTCGTACGCATGCTTAGTGAATGAGACCCATTGTGGTCAGTGTGATCTTGTATTACACTGAAGGGGTTTATTTCGACTGGCTGTACATTATACCGCTTATTACATGGCTATTTACCTCATAAGTAAGGTAAGGGACATTAAATATCAATTTGAAATATTTTATGAGCTCATTTTTAACTCTTTCCCTGCCATTGACGGATTAACTTGTCAACTAAGAGAAAACATTTCCCTGCCAATGACGCTTTCCTGGCGAGTTTTTACGGTAATCTGTCATTCCGCTATTAGGTGGCCACTTAAAAAAATGGAAGCATCAGCTAATTCTAATAATATTGTAAACTCCTTATCTGTTTTGATCATCTGATTCTGATCTCCTAACAAAAGTCCTTCACAAAAATGCAATTATTTCAGCTTTTTGCTCAAATGTAGTATTTTTGAAGAAACCAAATGAACAAATGAAGACATTTGATACATTTGTATATTTATTAGAGCTGCACGGTTAATCGTTAAAAGATTGTGATCTCGATTCGACCCCGCTGAACGATCTTAATCCAGCATTTCGAGGATTCAGGTAATTATATTTTCAAAGAGGAAAGACGCAGTCTCGTCAGTTCTCTCAACAACATGCAATCACAGCAACCGCGATGACGTCTTGATGTCACATTTATTATTGCGCAAGCCAGATGTGCTCGTGCTCGCTCCACTGGTACAGCGGATGCTTTCGTCAAGAAGTTAGACAGAAAGAAACAGAAACTAAAGAGAATGAGTGAAGCAGAGCAATGCGCAGGTATGTCTGACAAGAACCCTGACTTTGTTTTAGTACCAAAAAGAGGATTTTATTCCAGATCTTATCTTTTCCTAAAGGATTTTTAGCACAGGGGGAAACATTGGCTGCGTCCAAATAACCACACTTGACTACTTACATTACGTTTTCCTTTATTTTCCCCAAGTGTTCTAGTTGGCGTGAAGATTAAGCGTGCATATAGATTTATTCACCCGTTGGACGTTCATTCCGCCAATGAGAGCATCAAAAAAACGCTCTGACGCTCGAATGCATTCTCTAGAATCCTCTCAAGCAGAGTTTCCGCCTTCTGATTGGTTGCCGCCGAACGTTTCCGCCTTGCGATTGGTTGCTGCCGAACCGCGTCATAGCTCATTACCATAAAGTAATGTCAATCCATGTGGCAGCAATTTGCACCAAAACATATTCGTTTTTTTTTTTTTAGGCTACTTAAAATGAATATTTAAAAAAACACAAAAAATGCTGGAGGGCAACTTTAAAAAAAAAGGCTGGCGGGGAATGAGTTAACCAATGCAGATCTTCCGTTAGGACAACCTTTTAACTTAAAAAAGTATCTTACTAAAAAAAGATAAGACGTTCAAATATCACAAATGTGCTATTTGGTTTAATAATTTGTGAATATAATGTCATATATGTTGTTAAAAGACACATTTATATTTAATTCTTGTGTCATATTAAACTTTTAATTCTCAAAATTATTTCTATGAACCGGGTTACCATGTGTAATTAGTTTTGAACGGTTCGGAATAACAAACCTGCAAATGTCACGTCTGGCCAATCAGAATCAAGCATTCCAACGAGCTGTGTAATAATACATATTAATATTTTGAATGTGCAAAACTGTTGTTTCATTATGTTTAAAACAGAAAGTAAAGCAGACTGTGTGTAAAGATAACAGCTAGTTGTGGTTTAGCTAGATAAATAGTATATAGTGATTCCTGATAGCTCTTTCAGACTCGTCCTTCACTTTGAGACTTGGCTTTGCCACAGATAATCTGGATTTGCTGTTTTAACATAGATTATCTATAAAAGATTGGAGACATGTTTGTTTACCAGTCGCTGCAGAAAGTATTTACCTCATCTTATATAAAGCTGTATATGATATGTTGAACAAATTGTTTGTTTGGTTGAGCTTCAGTGAAGTCTATTAAAGTGAAGGATTTAGGGATATAGGATTGAATAGTTGGTCAATAGTGCTTCATCCTCCTGTTGCTCTCTCTCTCTCTTGCTCTCTTTTTCTCTTAACCACTCTTTCTCTTTCACTCCCTCTATCTCTATTTTCCCGTCTCTCTGTCCTTTTCTTTTTTATTATTTGCTCTCGTGGGTTGCAGTGGACGCAGGAGGTCTGTAATCGAGGAGGCGGATCGACAGAAACTCATAAGCACCTTTGCCTCTCGTGCTATTGCTGCACACAAACAGTCTGCTGAAAACGGCATGTTGTGCAACAAGCTGCCCAAATCCGAGAGTACCATCACTTTACTCTCAGATGAGCGGCCTCTCACCACCCAAAACCCTCTTTACCAGGATGAAGCGTCCAGCAGTCCTGAACCCAGCTCAGAGGTGCACAGGACAAGGATCATTTTGTACAGTGATACCCCTTCTCCAGCAACCCACAACAGCCAGAGGGTTTTCTGGTCCTTGCCATCCCACATTCGAGGAGGTCTTCTTTACGATGTCCTGCATCGACAAGCTCTCTGGGACCCCTCTGAGTGGGAGGAGCACGCGTTGAAGGCGGGGCTTAATGAGAGCAGGGAGGAGCTTGATGCTGATCAGGATATGAGTGGTCGTAGCACCGAAACCAAGCTGTCGGTCAGAGAGCAGGCTAGGCAGTTCGAACAGCAGGCTTTAGCCGATCGGACACCCAGGCAAAGTCGTGATTCCTATGTGTCTCTGGATCCGGACGACCCCCTCCTCAGTGCCATCATGATCTCGTACAGACCTGTTTCTGTCGGTCAGGACATCCCACCCAGCATCATCATCTCCGGGAGAGATGGCGAGACTCCACCCACAGTGCAACGACCGACTCCGCCTGTTCTAAGGAAGTTCAGCTCCAGCATATCGAGCTATGTGACGGTGGAGCCATGTGAGATCACACTGGAAATCATACCTGACACACCACCATCCCCTCCTTCTCCATCTCCCTCCACTTTGTCACCACCACCCTTACGGCGGGACCCTACACCGCCTCCAACCTCCTCTCAGCCTCCCACCCACTCCCCGACTCTAGACACCTTGGAAAGACTTCGTCCCGTCACTGCTCGTACTACACCTGAACTGAGGGGGATCCTTAAAAACTTTTCAAGTGGAAAAGACACCGACCGATCCAACTTTATTAAGGTTGATGAGGAAGATGATGATGTCAGACTTGAAAACTCAAAGACTGTTGTGTTGACAGAACCAGAGTTTGAACAAGATGAAAGCGACTCCTGTCAATCAGATTTGGACTCTCCTACTTAGACACCCAACCAACCAATTACAGCGGAGTGAGAAATCCCAGCCACAGAATTATGGATCTCTTTTCTTTTTTGATCTTATTTCCTCATTTTCTTCTTTCTAAACTTTTGTATCATTTATTCTGTCATGTATTATTTCAAGGGATCATTTAAATCATGACATTTATGTAATGAAATGACATTAGGGCAGGGGTGTCAAACATACAGCCCACAAAGGTGTCCAATCCTGCCCGTATGATGATTTATTATTAAACATTAAATTCATAATTTAAAAATCCTTTCAGGCGGGATGTTGCACTTGCTGTGTCTAGTTTTAAATAGGAGACAGCAAAACGTGGACAGTTTCACAAACATTTTGCCGTTTCCGTGGGCATGGCTCTTCACGCCAGATGGCGATTAAATTGACAGCACCAGTTGCGTCGCGTACTGTGTATGAAATGGCCATGAATCAGTTTTTGCCTTAACCAGTAGGTTTTTACAGATGTAAATTTGTGTTATTGTACTTGAGTATGTTAATGTTTCTGAGGACTTCTAAATTTCTTGCTAATTATTTTGTAGTTTGTTTAGTTAAACTTAACACAATTATCAGCACACTTATGCAGGGTTTACACCAGACGCGATAGACGCAGCAAGCGCGAGTGATTTACATGCTAAGTCAATGCAAAGACGCGATTAGGCATCCTGCGGCACGGTAAGCGCGGCACAAATGGCGCGGAAGGCGCTTCGCGGATGGGGCGTTCGCGCGAATAGAGCGTTGCCGTGGGAAATCGCGAGTTGAAAAATCTGAACTTCGGCGGATTTTCGCGCCGCATTAACCAATCAGGACTTTGCTGTAGTAGTGATGTGATTACAGGAAGCGAGCGGAGTGGCAGAGTCTCAGCAGAGTCGCAAAAGCACCTTCCATGACGCGAATTTCCGTGTAAATGTCTGGAATGACTAAAATTTCACGCGCAGCTTTCATGCGCGAATGAAGCGAGTGAACTCAAAATGCGTTTTGGCACCTCTACCGCGGCTGGTGGGAATGCTCAATAAGGTTTGAAAAAGTTATCTGGCCCTTACATGGTGACGTTATTTACCATACGGCTCAAACCTAAAATGAGTTTGACACCCCTACATTGGTAGAAATCGGATATATTTGTTCAGAAAGATGATGTGTTTCTGTATCATTTCAAGTTAACAGTTTGTTTTGTTTAAAATTTAGCTTTCAAGCTGTAGATAAATAGTTGTTTTCGTGTTTTCCTTTTTTTGATAATGTTCGATGAATTTTTTTGCATTTTTGCACATAGTATGCAGCAAACATTCATAGCAGTACATTTATTTTTATGGACTTCAATCTGCACATTTTTAAGGAGATCACAGGGCAGGATGCAGAATAGACTATTTCAATAAAAAATACAGAAATGTGACTGTTAGACGGGAAGCTGTTATCATGTTCATTATTCTCTCTCTTCTCTTCTTTCCACACCTGCTCAAGTTCCTCTGTTCAGTTCTATCGATGTTTTAGCCCTTTCATAAATTCAAGCCATCCAGTACCACGTAGAGATAAGATGAGACAGTACAGCTAATCGTTAATGTGGCGTATGGCAGAAATTCAGCCCATCAGGTGCGCAGTCAATGTCTCTGCTTTCAGACAAACAACTCCAACAATATCTCCGCAGGTATCTGCAGATGACGTGTCCTCGATCCATGTATTCCAGTCTGTCAACCTCCCACAAGCAATATACACACAGGTTCACATCTTTAGTTCTCATGTGTAGCCCCATACTGCTTACGTAAACCTCAGTAACTACCAATTTTGGACAATACAGTCTTAAAAATAAAGGTACCTACGATGGTCTTTGTTAGGTTCTTTGTAGTGGGAAATGACTAAATAAATCAAAACTTTTTAAAAAGTTTATTTTTAAGGGTGTAGGATGAAATGGCTTTGGATCAAGCTGCATCCACTCGGACCCATTTAATTGTGAGAAATGGTTCCTATTTTTTTCTTTGATGCATTGGAGCATTCTGTTTGAAGCGTGTTTTTGTGAATGATCAAAGGTAACATAAGTTTGCATTATTTATTTGTACTGAGGCAGAAGGTTTATATGGGAGCTGAATGGATGTTGTGTCGACGTGTCAGGTTTTGAACGTTCAGAGAAGTCTGTTCACGTGATCCGCTCAGCGGGACGAAAACTCAAACCGTCTGGAGCAGTCGAGAAATTTAATTACTCGATCGATGAGTCTGGTGTGGACATCGCTAACTCTGATTCACTTCTCTCTGCTCTTCTTTCTATATTACTGCCACTATCAAATATAACACAAATCTCTTTATGTCTGTCTGAGAAATTTGATTTTACATGTCATTCTGTGTCAATCAGTACTTTTTATGTTAGCATTTTACTTTTTTTTTGATAGTTTACTGCAGGGGTCTCCAATGCTGGTCCTGGAGGGCCGGTGTCATTGCAGAGTTTAGCTCCAACCCTAATCAAACACACCTGAAGCAGCAAATTAAGGTGTGTTTGATTAGGGTTGGAGCTAAACACTGCAGAGAAACCGGCCCTCCAGGACCAGGATTGGTGACTCCTGGTTTACTGTAAGGGTAAACCACCTGTTGACCCAAAGTCACAAACCAATCGGCATGGCGAAAGAGTGATTCTCACAAAATCCAGATTTAGAAGGTGTCCAGCATCAGAATTTTTAAAAAGCCATTGAAGCCAATTTTTTTGCACATATAAGATTAAGGTCTGAACTTACTATAACCATTATTTTTAAAGGATTTAAAAAATATTTTTTATAGAATTATTTACATTTTTTAGATTATCATTATCAAAATTATCATTACCGCAACATGATATTACATTAAATATATGAATTTACAAACTCGTGTTTCGGTAATGAGAACTAAAAAGTTGTCTAGGTATATGACAAACAAAATTTCAACTTTTATCTGGAGAGAAAAAATAAGAACTGCTTATCTGATAGCCATTTGAGTGTCAGTCAATAATGTCCCTTCCAACATTTTTTTGAAAATGTTAGTTTCTTGAGGGCTTAAACAATGATTGAAAATTGTTGCGGAGGATGAGATTTTTTTTTAATAATCCTTATTATTGTCTCTACATTTACCAATGATCACCAAATACCACATGTTTCTTTACTGTAAATGTTTATAGTATAACATGCACTGAAGCTTTTTTTTTAGATTTTTTAATTATAAATATTCCATGTCAAAGAACCATTGGACACATTGCGGTAATGAAAAATTTCCCCTTAAATGTGGAAAAAACAATGCTTTGTATGATGTCATTTGAAATCATGTGCAAAATAGTACATGAAGAGATGTTTGTAACTGTATGCTTCTTATTTTGATAGCATTTACTTTTATTATCAAAATGTTTCATGAAACCTCATAAGTCTAATTTCGTAAGAATCACCCGAAAGGTTCTGCGCGTTCAGTCTTTTCCGGCACTTACTGATAATGTTTTAACATTATTAGGTAATTTTATTTGACTCTAAAAGATAAAATCTTGCTGTTTATAATATGAATCGGATTGATTATTACAGTGGTTCTCAAACTGGGGTCCGGGGCCCCCAGGGGGGCCGCGAGATGGTGCCAGGGGGGCCCCAGTTTTATGACATTTTATAAAATACCTTCAATTATCATGAATTCTGTGTAATTAAACCTAATAAAAATAAGGCTACAAACCAACAGCACTACTTTGTATAACTTAATATGTTTTGTTTAATTAAAAAATAAATTTTAGAACAGTTTTTGTCATAAATTTTTGGGGGGGCGCGAAGGAATGCACCGTAACCAAGGGGGGCCGCACGCGGAAAAAGTTTGAGAACCACTGGATTATTACATTTAAACAATCACAGAATTTGGATAAATGTTTGATCATTCTATAATTTATTCTAAAGTTTTTTAGCATATGGTTAATTTTGGGTTCCTGAAAATGCAAACATTTGAAAACAGGTTTCAAAGTGCACATTTTCGAAAACGCTGTCTTTATCCTTTCCTGTGAAAGCGATGATGTCAAGATGTCATGCATCTTCCGCACTCGGTCGACTTGCATTCACATTTTCACGTACACACACAACAATGGGAGACTACATGACTGGGTTTGTGTTGCTAACAAGTAACAAACCAGCTTCATCATCCATCCATCCATACAAAACTGCCAGATGCTTTTGCCATGTTTTTTAAATGCATCTTTCCCTAAACTACTCCTTCGGCACTTTCCTTTGGTAGTGTAAGTGACATTGCCACCCACTGGCCTGGCATACATTATACAGCATTTTTTTTGCGTTTTCATGTAAATGTGGATCCTTTTGACAACGTTGTCATGGACAACGCGAAGGAAAAACTTTTACGTTTTAATAGGTCAAGCAGTAAATCAACAGTAAATATTGGTGATATTTTTGTAGGTAAATTAGTTATAATAGTGTGTCAATACACAGATGGAGAGATAGATGCATACTGTATGGTTTACTATATAATCTGCTATACTGTCAGCCTGCTCCCACATCTGTCACTCACCTGTCATTCACAATTACTGTGCTTGTGTGTCTGTGTCTGTCTTATTGTGTGGGCCTGACAGCCGTGTATCATTATTTATTCATGTTAAACATATTGTACAGCCTCTGACATCCCTCAGTACTCACTCTCAAACACACATGTACATGCGATTTGTATTGTTTTAAAGCTGCAATCCGTAACTCTTGCCCCTCCATCGCCATCTCTGTTTAAAACATGAATTGCAGTTATTTGCAGAGTAATATTTTGCCCCGCTACTCTGTGTGGATGAATTTTATGTCTGTGCTCACTGCATCACAGCGGATCTGTCATTATACATTCACATGACCATAAGAGGTACATCTGAAACCATCATCTGAACTGAACTGTAGTAATATCATATATCTGCTGCGTTTATTTGGACTAAATGAAAAGGGAAATTTTCAAGCATCTTTGCTTGAGTATTTAAACCCTTCAGATGATGAAAAGCCCTGCCAATATTAACTCTTATTCATGTGCGTGCATGTGTGTGTGTGTGTGTGTGTGTGTGTAAGCTATGTACAGTATGTTAGGGATAATAAGCAGGATAATGTACAGACGCAGGTTGTTATTGTAAAATAAGCCCCTTTAGTGTGATCCAAGACTGTCAGACTTATTTTTGCGATAACCACCTGCTGCCTGTACATTATCCTGCTTATTACGCTGCTATTTACCTCATAAGTAAGGTAAGGAGCATTAAATATTGATTTGAAATATTTTATTTGTTCATTTTGAAAAAATACACCCCTTCCATGAGGAAAACCAGTTTACTTAAGATAAGACAAGACTTCAAATGTCACAAACACACTATTTGGTTGAATCATTTGTAAATATAAGGCCAGATATGTTATTAACTCATTCCCTGCCTGACTGGCCAATCAGAATCAAGCATTTTAGAGAGCCTTGTAATAAGTGTATATATTTTATTTATATTCAACAGATGCTAGTTCAGCTGGCAGAGCGGTAACACACTTTGCAAGCATATGCCAAAAGCATTAAAAGAGACAAGGAATTTATTTTATTATTATTTTTTTTTTCAAGAAAATTAAGCCTATTTTAGGACTGGGAGTGTTTTTATTTTTTGTAGTTTTTTTACATTATAACATGATTTTCCTAATAATTAAATATTTTACCCCTTCAAGTCTCATTACTGTAATCTTCTCTTTGATGGTGGTCTCCAAATTGAGTTTTTCTAGTTCCTGACCATTGTGTCTCAAAAGTCTAGCTTAGTAAACACACACACACACACACACACACACACATTGCTTAGCTATTCATCAGAAAATGAAAAGCAAAAGATGTCTGCTTTTCTCAGCATGATGGTGAATATGAAGTCCCACTGCAGCTGTAGGTAAAATTGCTTGTGTCAGGACTATTGGCGTCTGTTCTCTGAGTGCATTTTTATCATAAGACTTACAAGCACTTTGCCACTTAAACATGGTCTTTTCATTCTGGTCCTGCGATAAGAGAGGACAGAAAGTGTTGAAATTCTCCAACACTGAGATAAAAGCGAATTATACCCATGAACGTTGAACAGCCACAGCCATAAATTCACTTGGCTAGGCTGCAGATTTGACTTTTCCATTTGAATGTCATTCTAACTCCTCTCTTCTCCTCCGCAGGCGTGGCTTTGGCAGACAGGTAAGTCATTTTGTCAGCATTTCCTTTGGTTGTTTTCATGTATTTATTTTAGTTTTGCATGTTAAAGCAAGCATCACTGTCACTTTTGCTCATGTTAAGGTAAGGGTCAACTTTGCTGTGTAGCTTAGTCAAAATTATTTGGCAACTGTTGTCAATATATGATCCCAGGCAGGGGGAAAAAGGTTTTAATATGTACCATTTAAGTACAAATATCTACAGTTTTGGAGACCATTTCAGTGCATTGAGGGACCACCTATAAAGCACAAAAATATAAATTTGGGGGGGTCCCCTGGTTTTTATAAAAAATTAAAATACTACGTGAATTTGACATTCTCGTTCTGCACTGCCACAAAGCGATACTGTCCATTATTTGTCCCAATTTTGCCAAATACAAAAAAAGATTTCAGCAATAAATGTAAACTCTCAAAAGCGCATTACTCTGTTTTCTGGAGGAATGATGCGCGAGTCAATGCGGAGGTCGCATATGCAGGCTGCATACTTCATTAGGCTTGGTTTATTTAAGTTAACTGAGTATTACATTCGCAAGTCATAAACATATTACAACAATTTACAATTAACTTAGAATGATGGTCAACTTTACAAATGTTAATATACTCAAATAAGACGACGTATAGATGACGTATGCAATCTACAAATGATACCTCAAGAGGCTGCAGCCTTTAGGTTGAGAAACGACTAATATCTCTGCGTCTGGATTATTTTCACCTCGTTGACGGTAAGGATCTTTTGTTATTATCTTTAGTAATCTTTAGGGTTACAAAATTATTATCAAACTATTATTTCATACTAACTTGAGGGGTAAAAATTGTTACACTGCAAAAAAAATGACTTTCTTATTTTTGTCTTGTTTTCAGACCGATAATGGTTAATCCGCCCCTGTTTTCAGTAGAAATATTTAAAAATTCTTAAATTAAGATGCATTTTCTTGATGAGCAAAATGACCTAAGGAAATTTGTCTAGTTTTTAGACTAAAAATATACAATTTAAGTGAACTTGTGCTTAAAACAAACAAAAATATCTGCCAATGGGGTGAGAAAAAAACCTTGAAATAAGATTTATTTTTTCTTAAACACTTAATTCAAGTACATTTTTCTTACCCCACTGGCAGATATTTTTGCTTGTTTTAAGCACAAATTCCCTTCAATTTGATATATTTTGTCTAAAAACTAGACTTATTTTCTTTTGCTCCTCAAGAAAATTCATCTTGATTTAAGAATGTTTAGATATTTGTACTGAAAACAAGACAAAAATGATTTTTTTGATTTTCGTTTAATTAGTATCATTCCACATACAACATCTGAACGGTCCTCTTTCTGCACAGAAAACAAGTTTAAATTCATTTCTTAACAACAAAATACTAATGTTTTTACATGTGTTTTAGGAAAAATTAAAAAATGATAAAATAAAGCAATAAGCCCCAAGAAGCAGTGGGTTACCAGTGCATTTTATAACAGCTAAGGGGCGTTGTTAGGCACGAAGCCGAGTGCCTAAAATCCCTTAGCTGTTATAAAATGCACTGTAACCCCACTGCTTCGCGGGGGTTGTGTTTATAAAACGGTTACTTCATATGCATAACGTTAGCGGGATTTCATTAAATAAAACACAAATAAGTTGTAATTATATTAGTACAAATATTACTCTTCCGCCAAACAAAGTAGTTCCTCAGAATCAAGTGTGACTGAAACAGAGCGCAATTCACAACCAACACAGACGCAGCAAAGAGACAATGAAAATATGATTTAAGACTGTGGTGTTTATTTTTATTAATCACCATTAATCTAATTTATACATTAACATTTATATCGTGCAACTGTTGAAGTGATGATTAAATATGCTTGGAAGCATGCTTAACTTTAACTCTTTCCCCGTCAGCGTTTTTTTTTTTTTTTTTAAGTTGGTACCCAGTTTTAGATTAATGCCTTACAGAAAAATTATCCTCTTTAAATAAACATAAAATATCAAATGAAAGAACAGACCATCCGCTTTCAAACAACAACAAAAAAAACGCTTCATTCTACCTTCACTCAACAACTTTTGTAAGAGATCAGATTCAGAGCCATTAAAACTTACACGACGCTGTTTTCAGTGTTGTTGAGTGAATGCATCAGTGTTTAAGTTGGGTAAGATTGCCATCTAGTGGATAATAGCGGAAATATCAATTTAAGACAAAAACAACTCAGAGAACATTTTCTCTTTATCGACGAGATGACTCAACAATATTTATTGACATTTATCTGGATATCGCCATAATTGTGCAATTGTATACAAATTAAAAATATGATTAAAGACTCTGTGGTGTTTATTTTCATAAATCAGTACGCAGCAACAGTGGCGCAGTGATACTTGTAATGCGGTCTGAACCGTGGGTTTACCGGGGTATTTTATCACGGCTTAGAGCGCGTTTCAACCAATCAGAATGAAGAACTGCCCACTTTATAAAAAGATTTTTAGTCACATATTTTATGGGTCTTGTCATATTCTCAGTCTACATTTGCTGTTGGGTGAAATTATGTCACTCCCGACATTTGCTTTAGTTAAAATTCAACTGACACTTCTAGAAATGATGATTGAAGTCAAAACTGGAGGGGACTCTTTATTTTTTCCACGGCTTTATACATTTGGTACCAATAGGTACAAATATTTTAACTATTTGGGTACAAAGAGGTACTTTTAAAAAAGGGAACTGTCCTGGGACCATTTTATTTGTCAATAATTTTTCACAAACTAGAATAAATCAGTGTTGAGATACAGCTGTTACTTTTCATAGCAATGAATCAGAATGACATTTTCACCAGAAAAAATATAAAATGGATAAATAAATCTAAGATTTACATTGAATGAGCAACCCAAGCCAAATCTAAAGAGCAGACTATCAAGGTGACTGTTTTGACCCGGGCCAATAGCCCGTATGAACAGTTTAGCATAACAGCATCCAAACATCATGTCAGTGACTCACATTTCCTCTAGGAATGTAAAACTCGAGTTTTATTTATAGTTGGTATGATTCACGGGTCTTTAATATTGGTAGGTAAGAAAGAGCCTTGTTCCTTGTCACTTCAGGCTGCCAATAGCACCCCGAGAGAGAGCTCCAGTTGAATCTCAATGAGATGTAAAAACCGATAGAGACTCTTTCATTAAACTTACATTTATGCCCCACTAAGGAGGCTTCTTAAATTGAACAGTCTTGTCTTAACGTCAGCCTGCATGCATAATTTTGCCCTAAGAAAATATAGCATCACTTCCCAAATGTATGCAGGTAGGCGTGTACTGTAGCGTACGAGCTCTCAAATGTGACCTTTCAGGCACTTTAGCTCTTAAAGTTTTCTTTTAGTTGTTTCAATGAATAATTTTTCCGTCCTCTCCGTCTCTGTCATTATCTTTCCCACCAGGACCTCGCTTCATCCACCCCCTCTTTCTGTCTTTAACTCGCATCTTTTTGTTGTCATGTTCTGCCTGATTATAAATGTATGCAGTGACATCTTCTCCTGGCATTCTCATTGTCTTTATAGCTTTTATTCTGCTTTGCCTTTCACACGCTTTATCTCAGCGTCAATTCTTTGTCTCTCTTCTCTTTCCATGACTGTGTGAGCAGCAGCAGCAGCTGTTAAGACCGTCTCTGCTTCGGCCCGGGGTAGCGTCTCTGTTCTTCTGCATGTCTTTCACCAGATTTCCTTTCTGTGTTCTTTCAAATTTACTTACCTCAGATTTTGGATATGACTCGTTGTTAATGACCTTATGAAAGGGCTTGAGATGCAGGTGATGTATTTTAATGAAGTTTGGTCAGTAGCTAATAGTTTACATCACATATATGAACCCTGAAATGCTGTTTGCTGATGATAGTCAAATGCAGGTTGCATTAGGAGTAGATGTACACGCCTATATTTGCTAAAAATTAAATTTACAATTTAGGAGTCCATTACCGTATAAGTAGATGAGTTAAAGACACACACTGCAAGAAATGACTTTCTTACTTACTTTTTGTCTTGTTTTCCGTACAAATATCTAAAAAATACTTAAAACAAGCAAAACAATTAATCTGCCAATGGGGTAAGAAGAAAATCTTAAACTTTTTCTTAAACACTTAATTTAAGAAAATGTAAGAATATTTTTCTTAGCCCACTGGCAGATTTTTTTTTGCTTGTTTTAAGCACAAATTTACTTGACTTATTTTCTTAGGTCATTTTGCTCATCAAGAAAATGCATCTTGATTTAAGCACAAATTCATTTAAATGTTGTTTTTTGGCTAAAAACTAGACTTATTTTCTTAGGTCATTTTGATCATCAAAAAAAAAAAATGCATCTTAGTTTAACAATTTTTAGATATTTGTACAAGACAAAAATACCAGATAAGAAAGTAATTTTGTATGCCGAGTATAAGACCCAATTTGTTTATTCATTGGGTCTATTAAATGTTTATTAATATTACATTTAGTATTCTTAGTATTTTTGTCTTAAATATCTAAAAATTCTTAAATTAAGATGCTTTTTCTTGATGAGCAAAACAAAAAGAAAATAAGTCTAGTTTTTAGACCAAAAATATCAAATTTAGGTGATTTTGTTCAAAAAAATCTGCTAATGGGGTAAGCAAAATTTTCTTGAATTTTTCTTGAATTTAGTGTTTAAGAAAAATGTTCAAGATTTTTTGCTTGTTTTCTGCACAAAATCACTTACATTTTATATTTTTGGTCTAAAAACTAGAAAAAGCATCTTAATTTAAGAATTAAAAAGTAAGAAAGCAATTTTTTGCAGTGTGAGTCTATTGAATGTTTATTCATATTTATAATGATAGTTTTACAATAATTTAACATTTTATCATGTTTATACATCTGAAAAATTAAAGGAGAAGTTTATTAAAATATAGTCTACACTGTAAAAAATTTGCTGTAATTTTGCAGCTGGTTCCCAGTAACTTACTGTAGAAGATAAAGTCTGAAAAGGTTTCATGTTCATTTAACTTTGAACGAAATGTTGCCAGTAAATACCATAAATGTAAAATCTACAGTAAGTTACTGGCAGCTAGTTGCCAGCAATACCCATTAATACTGTAATTTCTACAGACATTTTTTACAGTGTAAATAAAATGCTGGGTTATTTTTTTAATCCAGCGTTAGGTTAATTAACCCAGAATGTGTTTATATTTGACCCAACAATAGGTTAGAACAACCCAGCATAGGTTATATTACAACCCAACAAGTTGGGTTTGTCCCTTTTTGACCCAGCGCTGGGTTGAAAATAACCCATTAACTATTTTGTGTGAAATAAACCTGACTGAGTCTGTAAAGCCAAAAAAATGTTTTTAAATGAAAACAGAGTGGCATAAGGATGAGTAAACATTGACACAGTCTTTTTAAAATATCACATTAAGTAATACATATAAATAACTTGCATGCATATTTGGCTTATTAAATATGTTATGTTATGTTATGTTATTAAGTGTATAGTATATCAGAGAATATGCACACTGTGCATCAAAATATTATGGACTTTATAGTAAATTGTGCACCAAATGCTGTGGTTGATGATGTCTTCATCTGTATTTTTAGGCCCTTTCCATGGAATCAGGCATCGATCCTGGCCAAGATTACTATACCCAAGACTACTATAGCTACGATCAAGGGTGAGTCTTATAGGACTTAATAAGTAGGATGCAAAACCCACTAAGTGTGCCTAACATGTTTCTTGTAAATGAGCGTTTATTATTAGACTCTACCAATAGTACAGTATTAATAGTATGCTGGTATTTCTGAATGCCCTGAGGCTGGGATTAAGCAGATTTGAAGTGAAAGTATTTGGTAAACGTATAAAACATGCCAAGAGCATTCGGTTAATATCATTATCTCATTTTTTGACGGAGATGGCGTTTAGTGGCTTTTGCATCTGAGCTCCCCATATGTATCTGTGCATTTGATGTTATATGTACTGTATTTGCAGTCATGTTACTTATATACAGTAGCAGTTGAGTCAGACTTATACTGACATCTAGCGGCATGGCTGCACTTTTTTCTCCTCCGTTTGTTGTGCCCTACATTTCACATAAAGTTTCAAGCTCAAGAGAAATCGTATGCTTAATATATCCAAGCTACGGTTAAAAACAATAAGCTAAAAATGTAAGCATGCTATAAATAAGATATATTTCATAAAATGTGACCTTATCTACGTCTTCTTATCTTAAGAAGCTCAGCTCAGGTGACTACTGTACATTAAGTGAGCATTGAGCTTTACAGTTTGAACAGATGCTGTAGTGCCTGCTTTAATGTCGGCCGCTCTGCTGGAAGCTTTGACGAGATTAATTTGTGCTCAGCTCCACACGGTCGTCTTAGCTCAGCGGATTCATTACAATGCGAGGTGCATATTTGCTCGCAGGACTTTCAGGCCTAAGTTCAGACTCTAGCACGTATCTAAGGTCCATTAGAGTCATTATTTTTGCCTGTGGAAAGAAAGAGCAGATGGTCCTCAGGCTCTGAGCATAAGCCGTGATCACTAAACAGATGATATACTTTGACAATAACATTTCTGTTCACAGAGGTAAAAAATACAGTGGTATACTTTAGTATTTACTATAGTAAACTACAGTAAAATTCACAGATACTAAAGTGTTTTTTAACCTTACCATAGTAAATATTAAAGTATACTAAAGTATTTACTACAGTCTATTATTTCACTATACAGTAGTTAATACTGCACAATACTGTAATATACATTAATTATAATATACTACACTATACTATAGTAAATACTAAAGTATACTACAGTCAGTGTTCAAATTTGAGGGGGGCTGGGGTGGTCCTGGACCTCCTATAAGCATTGAGGGACCCTCTTTAAAGCACAGAAATAAAAATTAGGGGGGGTCCCCTGGTTTTTATTAAATTAAAATAGTACATGAATTTAAAATTATCATGCTGTGGTGCCACAAAGAGCTACTGTCCATTATTTGCCCAAGTTTCGCAATAAACTAATCCAAATGATGTTGATCCAAGATCATATCTTACTTTGTGAAATCATGGTGACCCTATAATGATGGGGGGGCTTAGCTAGGGGACCCCCATAATCTTCGAACAATGATAACAGTCTATCTTATTTGGGTTGTATACTCTATGTACTCTATAGGGGGTTGCTTAACATCATTATTGCTTTCTAAGCACAGCTAGAGATCTAAGAAAAAATCTTAGAGCACCACGAATTATTGACTGATTCCCTCAACAATTTTATCCAAATGCAACCTCTTAAGATTTCCTTGCCCATAAAAAAGACTTTGAGGAGAAAATATGGCTTTGATTACAGACATCAAGGGAGAGATTATGAAAGATAAACGCTGCTCTTCAGTCGGGCTATAGATGTGTTGAGTCTGAAGTGCACCTGCTATTACACTGACCTGGCCTGCTGAGGATCCAAGGCTTTGAGAGATCGTTAATGGGGGTTTAGCTTTTTATCTCTAGATCATCGGGTCTCTATGTCTAGTATAGGTGTGTCCAAATGTCTGATGAAGTCGATTTCAGGCGTAATGAGGTATTTGCTTTGGTCCCCCCTCAAAAAATTGTGAAAATCTGAACTTAATGCAACCAGTAGGTGAGAAACAACAGGCAGATGTGAGGTGCGAGGCAATCTGAGGTGTAAATAAGCTAAGGGTGTGAAGTCAAAACTAGTTGATTTCTTCTACACCAGTGGAGATGTATGGGTAATCTATGAACTAATATGTTGTATCATATGTCCAAATCCAGATATGATCCGTATCCACCTTATGGCAGTCGCAGAAGGCTGATCACACCCATGTATGATGAGTATGGAGAGGCCATCACGGAGGATGACGGGTATTATTTTAGTGGACCAGAGGTAGTCTTACACATTCATTATTTGAAATCTTACCAGCTGCTTATAATGTTTTCTCTTCATTATTATTGTACGTGTTATTTAAAATCCCCTCACTGCAATTTTGCAATCTGTGCTTCAAATAATAAGGTTGTTTTAAAGGAAATGATGTCACAACAGGGTCGGGGAAGAGGGAGAGGTGGGCGAGGTAGAGGTCGTGGGCGTGGCAAACAAGTGGGATTCCAAGATTTCCCACCAGAGGATGAGATTGAAGAGGCAGAGCCTCCCACAGAGATTCCCACAGAAGATGTGGCAGAAGCTGAACCTGAAGAATCCAAAGCTTCAAAGAGGCTGAAATCTGTCATGAAGCTCAGCAAGCTGCTCGTTGTTGGAAAGAAAGTCGAACCAACGATCTCTCCTTGGAAAAAGGCCAAGATCTTCCCAATGATGTTTGGAAAAGGGAAGAAAGACAAAGATTATGCCAAGCTGACATCCGCACGTCGTATCGATAGTCAGGAGAGCCTGTCTGGTAGTCCGAGCGAGTCCATCGATGGCACGTCCTCGGCCAGGAACAGACTCTCAAAAGTCCTGAAACGTATCAACGTGGCGAAAAAACTGCAAGTTAAAAGGAAGTCACTCAGCAGCATCAGTCGAAGTTCTGCCAGCGAGAAAGATGAATCTGCAGAGTCGGAGAGAGAAGAGAAGAAATCGAAAGTGTCCATCAGCGTCAGCGAGCCGGAGCCCAGCGGGAGTGGGTCAGAGGCAGAGAGTCGGAAGAAGAGCTCGGATGAGGAGGAATTGTCTGAGAGGAGCAGTGTCGCTGAAGATAAGGATTATCTGAAATTGGATCTGGACCACGATGACAGAGAGAGCACGGTTGATTCTGAATCGGAGCCAGAGGAACCAGACGAGTCTGATGCTGAAAGCAAATCTAAAACTGAGACAGAGAAGTCAGGAACTGAAAAAGAAGAATCCGAAACCGAGAAAGGGTCCGACTCCGAAGAGGAATCCGGCTCGGAGGAAGAGTCAAGGTCTGGAAAAACCTCAGGAACGGAAAAAGAATCCAAATCTGGGACTGAAAAGTCAGGCACCGAGGAAGAGTCCAGTGCTGAGAAGAGTTCTGCAACAGAAAAGGAGTCTGAAGAAGAAGAAGAGACTGAGGAAGAAGAAGGAACGGAAGCGTCTGGATCAGAGCCGTCTTCTGCTCGCTCCTCAATGAAGTCCTCCCGCACTGAGGTCAGTAAGACCTCCTCCGAGCGGTCCAGTGCAGGAACACGAAGCAGCAAAAGCATTTCTGGTAGCGCTAGCGGTACTCCAAGTGGCAGCGGATCAGGTGGCAGCACTGCCCGATCTTCAGTGAGGTCTTCTCGTGCATCAGCGTCTGGTGAGGAGAGTAGTGCTGAGATAAGATCGGGAAGTTCAAAGCCCAGTGAATCTGAAGAGGCTTCAGAGACTGAAATGAGTGAATCCGCAGCGTCTGATGACGCCAAATCAGATGCGGTCTCCATGTCCGGCAGCGAGAGAAGCTCCACCAGCTCCAGATCCGCCGGAGGAAGTCAACGTTCTCGCAAGAGCGTGATGACCAGATCGTCCCAGGACACCATTGATGAGGAAAGCGAGGAAGAGGAAGAAGAAAAGGAAGATGACGAAGCAACAGAGAAAAGCAGAGAGTCAGCCAGTGAACTAAGTGATGGATCAATGTCAAGAAGGTCCAGCGTGATCTCAGCAACTGAAAGTGGAGGCACACCATACCCCATAGAGAGCAGCGTGACTGGGAGCTCAGATGAAGGGTTCGGAGGTCTCTCACCCATCACGGAGGTGGATGAGGACGCCATCACGTCTGACAGCGCCTCTGCATCTGAGAGCGGTTCTGTTCGTCGCTCAAAGCGGTCAGGAACGGGAGAAACCACAGAAGAATCGGATAAAGATTCTGAATCGGGAGACTCCACTGCTTTTTAAAAAGAAAAGGAGAGGGGAAGGTCAAGTAAGACTTGCTTGTCATGGAGTGCAGTGATTTTCCCTTTTTACAGTCTTTTCTCTTATTCTGGTGTGTTTTGGATCAACTAAGACTGCATGGGGAAAGGCCATGCTGATAAAGCTTCGGTCTTTTCTGTCTGCTGTGCTTCCTCCTCTCGAGTGAATAAAGGATTGTTGTTTTAATCTCTAATCCTAACGCTTTCATCCAATTTTTTACTGTATGTTTGTTTTTCCAAACACTATATTTCTGTGAGTGGTTTAATGTTTTGATTCCATGAGGTCATGTTTGCTTCTCTGCTACTTAATTTGGCTTATTTCAGTTTGTTAAAAATATTCTCTAAAACATTCAGTGCATCATGGAAATTTGATTTTATATTTAAATAAATATTCCACATTCATAAATAAAAATTCTGATAATTTATTCACTGCCATGTCATCCAAGATGTTTATGAGAGAATGTTTTTTGAGGAAAACATTCCAGGATTTTTCTCCATATAGTGGACTTCAGTGGACCTGAATTTCAGTGCAGCTTCAAAGGACTCTAAACAATCCCAACCAAGGCATAAGGGTCTTATCTACGAAAACAATCATAATTTTCGCCAATAAATAAGAGATATGTACTTTTAAAACCACAGATTCTTATCTTGCACGTTTGACCATAGACTGTAAAAAAAGATGGACGACACGTCGTCGCCTCCATTGTAATGAATTGAAGTCAAACACGTCTGACCATGGTCGCTGCCATGTTATGTAAAAACTTCAGTTTGGAGTCAAGGCATGGGTAGAAGGAATCGTCCGTGGAGCCGCGTTATCAAACTTCCGCCCAAACGCTCGCGCGACCAATTCAGCCACGCCAATCATGATGACACGCCCTGTTTCTATAGCATCAAATTACTAGCTAAAATTAAACTTATCACAAAAATGAACACTTGAACATATATCAGCGTGATAACAACTACTTGAAAAAGGACCAAAATCATCTTACGGAAACTTTTATTGGAAGTGTAAACGTTTTTTTTTTATTAAGAGCAGAGTCCCATTCGTTTGAATGGAGAGGGCCGGGTTTATGACTTGTAGAGCCAGCGGCTTCACTTTTCAAGTCTCATGAGGCACACCCGTGTGTGACGCACCAAGGTCATGCATGACGTATGCGAAATTACAGCTCCAGTGTTAACAAGTGTGGAGAAAGAGGACCGTTCAGACATTGTATGTGAAATGATACAATGTCTTTGGGGGTTTTTTTTCAAATAGTCCGCAAGTGTGCGTTTCACATATGTAACGCGTGACCTTTGGGCGTGATTACATAAAACATAAGGTCGCGCTGACGCATCACACGGCTAGTGCAAGACAAGAAGTTGTGCTAATTTTTTTGTGAAAATGACGATCGTTTCGCTAGATAAGACACTTATGCATCGGTTGGGATTGTTTAGAGCCCTTTGACGCTGCATTAAAACTGTAAACTGTTGATTTCTTTTCGACTGAACAAAGAAAGACATAAACATCTTATATGAAATGGAGGTGAGTGAATTATTAGGAATTTATTATGAAAGCAAAAAATTCCTTTAAAAGGCAGGTGCATGATTTATAAGAAACGCTTTGGGAAAGGAAGTCAGGCCGAGTGCCAAAACACACTTGTAGCCAATCAGCAGTAAGGGGCGTTTCTACCAACCAACATCGTTGCCTGGGTTGCGTATGTGTGAGGTGGGTTTATCAAAATAAGGTCCAGATTCTATTGGGGTAGGGGCGTGTTTGGTTAGGTGATTTTAAATGTCAAAACTGGTTTCAGAGATCATGCACCCCGCCTTTAATGTTAAATTGCTAAAAAATGAAAGTAGAAAGAATTTTATGAATACTTGTATATAAATCTGTTGTCTCCACATGAAATTTTTATTGGCATATCATCCAAATGTATTCTCCTCCTCTCACCTTCAAAGGAAGGTGACATTACACCTAGCGAAGGGTTTCTTTTTTGTGGATTTGTGTTTATAACTCTTCTCTCTGATCTCCAGGCTGGCAAAAAGAAGAGGATCAAACTGGTTTTGGACCGAGATCAAGACACGACTTCCACGGCGGAGGACAGTGGCTCGGACGTCACCAGTCACAGTAACATCAACGGATCGGTATACCTTGCCCAAAACGGTACCATCATCAGAACGCGAAGGCCCCCTTACCCCAACAACTTAAAAATGGGCTCTCCTGTGCGATTGGGCAAGCAATTCAAAAAACTGGATAAACTGGGTGTCACGCATGAAGAGCAGTTACCTTTAAATGGAACAGGAGATAATGGGCCCACTCCCAGCATCACCACAGCTCTTTCTTCTGTTACTGATCACAACCTCAACTCCAAAGACTGTCGCGTAACGGGCCCTAACAGCATAGGACCCAAATCCAACATCGACAAAGCCCGTTTGCGGCAGCACAGCGGGAACAGTGAGCAGGAGTCCTCGGTGGACAACGGAGGGATTACAGCGCCCCTCGAGTCTCTCATGGGTCCATGTGAGCAAACATTGACATCTGATGAAGAAGAGCTGTGGATGGGACCTTGGAATAACTTACACATACCAATGACAAAACTCTAAATTTGGGGTTTACTAATGTTGTTACCCTTTCTTTTATAGCCTTTTTGATGTTTTATCTGGGTCAATAACAGGCGATTGTAATTCTGTTGTTATACTTACATCAAACACCGAATGTGGTACATCATTTTTCAGGGAGATGGTTATCATATTCCAGTTCTTATCATTGGTGAGAGAAAATTGATGTGGGAGACAGGGCTATTCGGTATGATTACTTCACATCGAAATGTATAAACCACGCGATTAAAATGATACGTTGATATTTCACAAACAGACGATACAGAGAAAATCTGGCCGATTTAAGCGTGTCTATTGCAGAAGATTGAGGTGTATCTTTTAAAATTGAGACAAAATTGAGAAACGGCTGCAGCGCTGAGTGATTTCTCACATTTTTTTAATGGATGTATTTTTACATTGAAATAATATATATATGGTTGTAATGGCCCTAATATTTTGAGAAGATTATTTACATAGATCTATAAATGTAACCAAGTATAAAATATGTATTTTGATAACTTGAACTGTGTTATATACAAAACGTTTTTCTTTCTTTTTTTGTCAAAAAATCTAATAAATTTATCTAGAACAGTGGTTCTCAAACTGGGTCCCCTGGGGGGTCCTGAGATGGTGCCAGGGGTCCCAGTTTAATGATATTTTATAAAACACATGAATTTATCATAAATGATGTGTAAACCTCAGAAAGTAAGGCTACTAACCAACAGCACTGAATTTTGTAATATACTAAGTTTTCCTTAATTTTAAGTTAAGTTTTGTCGTCATCATTTTTTTTGGGGGGGGGCATTTAGGGATGCACCATACACAAGTTGGGGGCGGGCGCACATCGAAAAAAATTGAGAACCACTGATCTAGAACACGTCTTTTTTTCATTTGGTCTGATATTTTAGCTTTGATTTATAATCAGAAATAAATGTGTGAACATGTGCAGGTCATGCAAACATGTTTATTAATAAATTGACATTAAACAAATATTATTTGATTTTTTTTGTTAGGGTGACAATACATGCACTGCAGGAGATGACTTTCTTGCTTTGTGTTTTTGTCTTGTTTTCAGTACAATATCAAAAAAAGTCTTAAATCAACATGCATTTTCTTAATGAGCAAAATTACCTAGTTTTAAAAATAAGTCTAGTTTTTAGACAAAAAATGTGAATTTGTGCTTAAACAAGCAACAAAATCTGTCAAAGGGGTAAAAATATCTTAAATTAAAGATTTTTTAAGCACAAATTCACTTTAATTTTATGAATTTATTTTCTTAGGTCAATTTGCTCATCAAGATAATGCATCTTGACTTAAGATAGATATTTGTACTGAAAACAAGACAAAAATACTAAGAAAGTCATTTTTTTGCAGTGTGCACTGACGTGCTTTGCTTTATTACAGAGACTCAGATTAGTCATTGGGCACACGCTCATTTTTTTTCTCCCAACAGTTTCTCATCTGTCCATCAAAGTCTGATTGCTCTTTTAGATATGTTGTCTATCCAAATTATGATGCTGCCTGAGAAAATGGAGGAGCCACTGATGAAGATTGAGAGTTATTGAAGCTTTTTGACAGGACAGGATCTAATGATCTTTACTACAGTAAGACAAATTATGTCACATTTGGTACTCTATGGGGCAGATTCGTGGATAGGGTTGATCCTAGTCCCAGATTAAATGCATGTTTGAGCTGCCTTAATTTAAAAACAGCTTGCACTGATATATCTTAACATATATTAATGTCAATGTTTTGTGTAAAGATGCACACCATCAGTATTGCTTTTGTAAGGTTTGCTTGTAAAAACTACTTAAATGTCCTAATATAACTAAATAAGGCCTAGTCCTGGATTAATCTAAACCCTGTCTGGGAAACTTTTCCAAAGTACTCTCTCTTTGAATATACATCTTTGCAAAATGATCATGGACACTGCAAAAATTTTTTGCTTACACTGCAAAAAAAAATGGTTTTCAAGAAAAAAAAATCTTGTTTTCAGTAAAAATATAAAAAAATTCTTAAATTAAGATGTTTTTCTTGATGAGCAAAACGATCCAAGAAAATAAGTCTAGTTTTTAGTGATTTTGTGCATAAAACAAGCAAAAAATCTGCCATTTCAAATCTATCTATCTATCTATCTATCTATCTATCTATCTATCTATCATAAACACTAAATTCAAGAAAAATTTGCTTACCTCATTGGCAGATTTTTTTGCTTGTTTTATGCACAATATCAATTAAATTTTATATTTTTGGTCTAAAAACTAGACTTATTTTCTTGGGTCATTTTGCTCATCAAGAAAAAGCATCTTAATTTAAGAATTCTTAGATATTTTTACTGAAAACAAGACAAACATACCAAGATTTTTTTTCTTGAAAATCATTTTTGCAGTGTAAACAATCAAAAAAAATCTGCCAATGGGTGAGAAAAAATCTTGAAAGTGTTAACTTTTTTCTTAAACACTTAATTCAAGAAAATTGTCTCACCCCATTGGCAGATATTGTTTGTTTTAACCACATTTCACTTAAATTGTATATTTTTTGTCTAAAAACTAGACTTATTTTCTTAAGTATACACTGCAAAAAAAATTACTTTCTTAGTTACCTTTGTCTTGTTTTAAGCACAAATATCTAAAAATTCTCAAGTCAAGATGCATTTTCTTGATGAACAAAATATATATATATATTTTTTTTTTGCTTGTTTTATCCACAAATTCACTTAGATTTGATACATTTTGTCTAAAAACCAGACTTATTTCCTTAGGTCATTTTGCTTATCAAGAAAAAACATCTTGATTTAAGAATTTGTAGATATTTGTACTGAAAAGAAGACAAAAATACTAAGTAAGAAAGTCATTTTTTGCAGTGTACTGCTTTTTAAACATTGCTATGTTTGTATAGGGCTAACTTACTGATCAAAAGGTACAATAGGGGTTTGACAGACATGTCAACTTTTGTTTTGGTGGAGAAATCACACACTTACCGTAACCTTTTTTATAATTTATTTTATAAAGTTTACCTGCATTCAAGTAAAAACTTTGTTTGAAACCTTATAAACATTAGATTCTTAGAACAATGTTTGTAATGCATTGTTTGTGTAACCTAATGTGCATTTCGATGCTGTGAAGTGATTGACATGTGTAACTGCACTGTTCTGCATTAACCAGCAGAGGGAGACACACTATTTAGCCATCCACTATTCTCAAAGCTGGTGGGCATTAGTTAGGGTTTCACAAAACATGTTATACTGAAAACCCTCTATCTAGCTACCTACCCAGATAGCAGAGGACTCGGGTGCACAATCCCCACTGGATCTGGGCCGAAGTCGGTTGGTCCGGAATAGATCCGGTTCTGAGTCATCTGCTGTCTGGGTATAGAGTAGACTGTCTGGTATAGGTGTTTAATTTATCAGCTAAGAGGTTTTGAAAAGGAAAGCAAACAAACATGTTAGTTTCTGATTTTCTAAAAAGCATACTAGCTTGACTTTATTTCGTTGCTCTTTGCAGATGCGTTTCACCTATTGCATTGATACATATTAAGCAGTTGGAACATGTTATGTGTGATATTAAAAAAGAATTCACTACAGCAATGTAAAATTCTCGAACAGTGTCAATCCAGGGCAATACTAACACATTTATCTATTTTTTATGCGATGAACACAATATCCTGATACCTTGAGCACAACTTGTTATACAATATCAGTCAAATGGTGATGGTTAAGATGCGTGGATTGCAGTATGTCACCCACCTGTCTTATAAATGCCCTACTGCACATGTGCTCTGTATTTGTGAATGCTTGAGATAAATCTGCTCTGACTGAGAGCCGGTTCATTTCTCCTCTGGCTCCGGTTCAGCTGCATGCTGTGTTTGTGGGCAGAGGCAGGTTGTTAGCGTGCATGTGCATGACCTATTTGTGTTTGTCATGGAGAAAGGTTCAACTTCACATTTCACAGATGCTGAAGATCACCGGATGATTTGCACAGATGGGCTGTTCAAAATAACATAAAGTATAAATATTTTCTGTATATCTGAAATATTCTGACTGCTGACATGGTACAGTTAGATAGTGCTTGACAAAATGTGCAACTGAGGCCACTTGGCATACAGTGGATTATAGCATAGGACCTCCAAACTTTCAGGGGTCTTTAACAGCGCACTGACACCCAAAAATAGGTAAACGTGATTTCACAAAGTAGGATGTTGGTCCTGGATCAACATCTTCACTAACCAATCAGATTGCAGGATTAGGGTATATGTTAGATTTAGGATTGGGTTAGGGGCTTTTAAAAAATTATTCTCAAACTATTATTTGAGGGGGTAAAAATGGTTGGGGTTTGAGTTAAGGGTAAGTTGGGGTTAATTTGATTAAAACACCGATCCAGGACCACATCTTACTTAGTGAAATCACTGCGACCTCCAAAAATAAGACAATATCTATAAAACTGACAGTAATAAAATTCTAAAATTACAGCAACTACATCAAGCATTTCCAGTGAACTACGATTTTGTTACTTAAAATATGACCAGACTTTCGAAAGAAAGTGTGTCCTAAATAAGGGGGTTTTCAAACTGGGGGCCTCCAGGAGCTACTAGGTGGTCCCCAGAAAAATTCACAGAAAAAGGCAAAAAGTATTTTTTTTTAGGTTTCAAAATTAGGTTTATCTCTTACTTCTTACTACATACATTCCAAAACTTTGTATCTTTCTAGTGTGTTTTGTTTATTTTAATCCCCTTTATGATCCCACTCACTTGGGCTTGTAAGGGAGTATTACATGTAAAGCTGCTACACTGCAAAAAGTTATTTTCAAGAAAAAATTGTCTTAGTATTTTTGTCTTTAGAAAAAATATCTAAAAATTCTTAAATTAAGATTCTTGATTTCTTGATGAGCAAAACGACCCAAGTCTAGTTTTTAGACCAAAAATATCAAATTCAAGTGATTTGTGCATAAAACAAGCAAAAAATCTGCCAATGGGGTAAGCAAAAAAATCTTGAACATTTTTCTGAAACACTAAATTCAAAAAAATTTAAGAATTTTTTTTGCTTGTTTTATGCACAAAATCACTTAGATTTGATATTTTTGGTCTAAAAACTAGATTTATTTTAATGGATCGTTTTGCTCATCAAGAAAAAGCGGTAACACTTTATTATAATGTTCATTAGTTAACTACATTAGTTAACATGAACTAATGATGAACTGCACTTGTGCAGCATTTATTAATCTTTATTAATGTTAATTTCAACAATTACTAATACTTTATTAAAATTTGGTTAACGTTAGTTAATGCACCGTGAACTAACATGAACAAACAATGAACAGCTTTATTTCTACTAACTAACATTAACAAAGATGAATAAATACTGTAACAAATGTATTGCTCATGATTTGTTCATGTTAGTTAATACATTAACTAATGTTAACTAATGAACATTATAATAAAGTGTTACCGAAAAAGCATCTTGATTTAATCTTAATTCTAAGAAAATGTTTTCTTGAAAATAATTTTTGTCTTGTTTTCAGTAAAAATATCTACAAATTCTTAAATTAAGATGCTTTTTAGAAAAATGTTCAATTTTTTGCTTACCCCATTGGCAGATTTTTTTGTGCTTGTTTTATGCACAAAATCACTTAAATTTGATATTTTTGGTCTAAAAACTAGACTTATTTTCTTGGGTCGTTTTGCTCATCAAGAAAAAGCATCTTAATTTAATAATTTTTTGATATTTTCACTGAATACCAGACAAAAATAAGATTTCTTTTCTTGAAAATCATTTTTGCAGTGAATAAAATTAAATTTTTTTTTTTTTTTTTTTTTGACATACTATTGAAAGTAGGGAGCATTTCTTATATGCTGATACAGTAAAAAAATACATTTCTCAGACCAAAAATATGTTTTAAATATATAAAACGTATAAATATGCACTTTATCTACTTTAGTATTAAGTTTCCAGAAACATTACGATGTAACGCACAGCTTTCAAGTCGCTCTCGCGATAATTTGATGTCATACGTCGATCGGTCTGCGCAGCGCCGCGTGACATCAAACACACCTAAAGATTTCGTGAAAGTTTCACCGTGTTTTGAAAGCGCCCACCACTACTGCATCGTATCCAGTAAGTAGATTTCATTCCAAACATGCCCACCCTCTTTCTCATAGGTTTTAATCAAATGTTGGTGGAACCATAATTTCTATGACTAATAACACCGCGGTACTTACAGAGCTCACGGGCGCGGGCTTCCAGGAAGCGCGTGTTTCAGCAGCTCGCGCTATGTGTGAGGTTTGCGCGCTCAGGTGCTTTAATGCAGGAATGAGGCTGTTATCTCTATTGAATGTTTCAGGGCTGCTATTAAAGCTCGCTCTTATGAGTCTAATTACACAGATCATATAATTAGCCGCTGAGAAACGCGCACGCAGGTGTTTATGAAAGAGTCGCGTGTGTTTGAGATGAAATGATATATCTTTCGTTTAGGCCCGTGACAGACACGCTGAAGTGCTGCATGTGAGGGGTAATTGTGTGGTTTCGATGCTGCAAACTCATTTTCTCACAGGAGAAAACCACACTGCTGAAGTGAAGCGACTAACGTCAGATAAACCGTGTAGCCTCGGGACAGACAGCATCTGTCAGCCTGATTCTCTAGTGAACTGTTTTGTTTTTACGTGTCAAGTCGCTTTTCTGTTTTCTCATGCTGTAAAAATAGTAGATTTGATTTTTAGGTTTAGTTTGTTTGTCTTTGTAAGATACAGTCCTTGGTCCCAATTCGTATCCTAGAGTTATGTCCCACATAGAAGTATGTTAAAATGAGCGTCCAGTGTGCAAATCTACTGCATACACACACTCACTGTGATATCCAAGTCCCTTTTAACTTCACATAAAAATAAAATGGACTTTCTTTATTTTGTCAAGTCCACACTTTCGTGACGTAACGCCGTGGGAAGATGTCTGCCGCAAAGCTTGCTAAAGTGCAGTGCAGGGCTCCAGACAAACTTTTTTCACTAGGAGCACAGTGGCCCCCAACTGAAAAGTTTAGGGGCGCAAGCAGAAAATTTAGGGGCACACACCAAAAATCAACATGCTTACCAAAAATTCACATTTCTACTAATTTCCACTGTATTACTAATAAAAACTTTAATGACAGAGGCAGAAAGTACAATGTACTGTTTCAAATTCAGTGTTACATCACAAAAAAGGTCAAATTTACTGGTTGCACATGTGCGACTGGATGTAAACTTCAGTGGCACACTCTCAAATTTTGCAGTGCGGGCTCAGGAAAAGTGTGCATTAAGGGCACTTATCGACCGAAAAGGGGGTGTCCATGAGCACAACCCTCTAAAATTCATACACTAGATCAGGGCTATTTAATACCGGTCCTGGAGTGCCAATGTCCTGCAGATTTTAGCTTCAACCCTGATAAAACCTCACCTGCCTGTTAGGCTTCAGGTGACTCCTTACTGTGCGTTCACACCACCACTGAGAGCATCAAAGTGGCCGGAAGTCAGTAATTTTCAACGAGAGCTGGCGGGAGCTCTGGCGAGCAGCAGTGTGTCATGTACGATGTGAGCGTTGAGAAAAGTTGAAATCAGCTCAACTCTATGCTAATGAACTATGACCCGGTTCAGCAGCAACCAATCGGAAGGCGGAAACGTTCGGCGGCAACCAATCCGAAGGCGGAAACCTCCGCTTGAGAGGTGTCGTAGCGTCCACTACCCTTGTTCTATAGTGTCGCTGGCAAGGCAGCCAGAGCGCACACAGTTAGACCTTGATTGGCTTGTTCAGGTGTGCTTGATTAGAGCTGGAGCTTAGCTCTGCAGGACTACTCGGAGTATACACTTTAATGACATCATGTAGTGCAGACATTAGGGACCCTTGACGCGAGTCATATTTTGGAACAGACTCGAGCGTCATGTTGTAAATAGGAAGAGAGTTTGCCCCTCCGTGTGAACTCCTCCCTTCTGTCGTCTGATTGGTCTGATTGCTCTTTCGCAAGGACTTCTGGGTTGGTAAAGTGCGCGAAGCCTGCATCAAGGGTGCAAAGGGGGCGCTGATGAGCACACTTCAGAGCATAAAAATGGGACACCCTTCGGACCTGTAGACTAAGCGAGCAAGCGCAATTTAAGGCCACATGATTGAAAATCCACATGAAGTGCGCCATTTGGGACAGGGCCTTAGATAGGTAGGTAGCTAGGTAGGTGCAGATAATTGCAAAAAGGTATGTCTGAGAGTTAGACTTAGGACTTTAAGTTGTAACTTTGCAAACGAACTTTGCAAGTCCATAAAGGTCGAACCGAAATGCGAGTCGGAGGATTTCATCATCTGCTGTTCATGTTTTTGTTGTCAGTGACAGCAGCCAAGGCCTAATCCTGGCTTTAGCTAAGCCTTGTCTGTAAAACCGGGCCATAGGGGATTAAGTCTAGTCCAAGACTAAAATGTTAGTTTGAACTAAAAGCACATAAAGTATAAGTGCCATTGTTTTGTCTGAAGAGGCACATCAGTATTGTTTTCGCAAGGTTTTTGTAAATATCCTAATGTAACTAAGGCCTAGTCCTGGCTTAACCCCAGTTAAGTCTTAACCCTTTCCAGAAAACCACCCCATACAGAAGTAAAATAAAGCACGCAGCAATGCTTTTATATATTAAAACACTAATGGGACACTTTCTCTACAGAATACATACATAACTAAGGTTTTAATGTTTATCCAAAATATCTAGTCGTCACACAGTGAATCCTGGGAATAAGTTAGGTAGTCAAGGATCCAAGAAGGTTTCGAAAAAGTATGCATTCGGATGCAGCGTTTGAATTGGGACGCAGCTCTACAGTAACCTGAATACTTAAATAGTTTCTCAAATCTTATTACTTTGACATTAAATGCATGTTCTTTAAAAAGTTTATGCAGTCATGCAGTGTGACAAATACATTTTTAAACTTGCAAATAATCCATTCTTTTTCTCAAGTTATAAGGTTCTAAAAACATCAAGTTTAAAAGTCGTCACACAGCATTTACAGAGTCATGAACGACTACTTATTTTCCTTTTTCATTTATTTTAATAGCTTTATTTTAAAGCTGCATACACAGTTTTGGGGTCAGCAGCAGAATGTGATTATGGCATTAAACTTGTAGCCGCTCGGTTTGTGGAGGAAGATCATTACCTGAAAATGAAGCTTAATGAGGGAACAGCGTAATGTCACTCATTTAACAAGCTCATTTAACATGCCAACAATAAATCGTCATGACGGATTTACTGCCCCCTGCTGACCAACCACAAAAACGCTCCTTAGACCGAAACGTTTTAAAGGAACCTCGAAACATTTTTTTACTATTACACTCATCCAGTCGTTTGCATTTTCTGTCTTATTTTAGACACGTCAGTCTTTGGCGAATGGCTGAAAGTGCGTATAATGCAAGTGCTTAACGTCTGGTCGTTTAAGACCACATTTTTCGAAAGCTTCATGCGTTTGTTTTGACATTTGTGTACCTCTAATGTCCACTGGGTTTATTTTTGGGCACCATTTGATGTTTTTATTTTTCAAGGCAATTTTGAAAAACCATTTTTGGCAGCCCTAAGTATATATTGTTGGTTTTGGGCACTTATAATTTCTGTCTTGTACATGGTTATTTTTGAGATGTACTAGTGCCCAAATTACATTTAAACTGACAGACAATCTCACTCGCAGACACACGCGGAAAGACACGCAATAATATGCAGGAGCTATTCGTGGTTTCATCCCACCCGAAATGTTTTATTATTTCTGAAATGCTGGGTGTGTTGAAAAATAGATAGTTCACAGTCTAGCACTTTTAATGAGTAGGTGCTGCTGCGTTCGACATTTTCTGTCTTCTCATGTGTATTTGTGTACGACGGCTCTCAGCAATACCACAAAACTGTAAGACCACACTGTCTGTCCTTCTTTGATGCTGTCATTTATCTTCTCTGCCAGACTACCATGAACTAGATTGAAATTATACAGACACTTGTGTTGTGTTTTTCTCCGTAACAGACAGACTTGGTCATCCCTGTTATGCAGCACCTTTTGAACTCCATAACCTTTGAATAACAACATGTGTATATGCATACTATATTCACTTGTTCAAGATGTTGTTCTGCACAAGTTTTTGATTATTAACACAAAGCCACAAAAAGTTCATTTTGATATTTTTAACCTCTTTTTAAATTGTTTGGAGTTACAATTTTTTTGTGATATAAACTGATACCACAAAATTAAGCTGCAAGATTTACCGAAACTTCATGCATGCGCATATTGCAGTACGTATATGGTTTGCAATAACGGATTAATTTGAATATTTCAAAAAGTTACAAATTGTCTTAAGCTAGAACTATAGTTTAGTTTTTATGCATACGCAAGGGTCCGTGTACAGTGCGCATGATACAAATGTTCATATTTAAATCCGGAGTATAGTCTGTTTTTTACGTGAACGGTTGAACGCGCACTCGCGCAGCCTTGCAAAGTAACGTTTATTTGACTTGTACGAAGCATTCGATGCATGCACATTGTGACAAAATGCAATGCATCTCATGAGCTACATACTGCATTCTCCTGTAGGCATTTGCGGGCCATACGCATACAATGTATGCAGGCTTTAAAAAAACGGTGATGCGTTACATAAAAAACACTGGGCTTTTAGACTGATGTAGATAGCAGAGAGACTGATGCTTTCGTTTTTCCAAAAAACATAATGTAAAACATGTACGCCTTTTAAATTAATGCTGGGCAAAGATTAATCGTGATTAATTGCATACAAAATAAAAGTGCATTTTTGCATATATTTGTGCTGTGTGTAATTATCATGTATATTTAAACACATACATATATATACATTTCAAAACATTTTTATTTATATATCCATTTTTTTGTTTATAAAATATAGAATATAAAAATAAATATATACAGTTCTGTGCAAAAATCTTATGCTACGTACACACCAAACGCGTAGCATTGCATTACTCGCTCTAGATTACTCGCGGGACTTTGTGTCATGCGAATTTTTCGCTTGAGTTGAATATTTTCAACTTGCGCGAAGGTGCATTTAAAGCGAAAAGCGCGTGTTTTCACGGCAATCGCGCCACCCAGTTCGCGACATTCGCATCGCCCCGCGCAAGGACACGTCTGATCGCGTCTTTGCATTAACTTTGTATGTAATCTACTCACGCAAATTGTTGAATTCGCATTTGGTGTACATACACATACACACCAAACACGTAGCATCGCGTTGCTAGCTCTAGATTACTCGCGGGATTTAACTTCATGCAAATTGAGTTGAATATTTTCAACTTGCGTGAAGGCGCGTTTGAAAACGCATGTTTTCCCAATTCGCGTCATTCGCATCATCCCACGCAAGGACGTGTCTGATCGCTTCTGTATGCAATCTACTCGCGCAAATCGTTGAATTCGCATTTGATGTGTATGCCCCATTAGGCTACCATCACCAGCTTTGTTGTTTTAGCAAAGTTTTATGTCCATCCATATTTATTTTTCACTCTTTTTTTAAGATACAAACAGAAAATACAGGAAATATGTACACAAAATCAAAAACAAAAAAAAATTCAGATTTTTAAGTCTTCTTCAGGCATCAGTCAGTATTAAGTTTTAACTCTCTTGGCACAAAACACATCTTGAGCTTTTTTGATGAGACTGAAGTCATTCGATTTGAATTAGAAATTAGGATTTAATTTCATTTAGGTTTAACAGATCCTGCAGCTGCCTGCTATTGCTCAAGTTGAATAGGAGTTTACTCTTAATACTTGACACTTCATCTTATACTTCTAGTTTTATACTGTTTTTAATACTACATACACATTTAGTGTATTTTCTGGTCGTATTCTTATAAAGAGACTGAGAAATAATTATATATGATCACTATACAATCGCAAAAACAAAAATCTAATGATAGCATGGTGGCCTAAGACTACACACAGCACATAATCCTATATTATCCTATATTATGCAAAAAAAATCACTTTTATTTTGTATCCGATTAAATCTTTGCACAGCACTATTTTAAATATATTTTATTATCATTTGTACAAACTTAAAGTATTATCGCATTGAACATCGAATATCAGACCGTTTAGCAAGTTATCGCACATTGCATTTTTCTATTGAATTGTGCAGCATCACATGATTGATTGAATTGATCCATTTCTAATACTCCCTATACTTGGTTTTCAAAGGGACATTACAGTACAGGATGGAAACTTAAGTTGAGGTCACAGTGAAAAAAATGACAGCTGATTATTACCAATTAAAAAGATATTCATAAAAATGCTGCATAGTAGGATTGACCAGACCGATTTGGGTCCTTGGTGCCAAAGTGAATGTGTGCGTCTGGACGAAGTGTGGCAGCGGCTGGCGTCTGCGGCACGGTCCAAGACGATGTGTGTAAGTGCTATTTCAGGCCCAGTGCGCGTCTGTCTCTCGTAAAGCCAGACGGGTTCTGTTGCTGCTCACTTTGCGCACTGTGTGTGAGTTTGCACGTTGACTCGACTGCTCTGATGTGGTCCGATGCCTGTGTGGTCCCGAAACGGGGAGAGAGAGGGAGGGTCACACTCGGCACTTACAGCGTTACACGTTATTAAAAGACAACTCCAACTTGGAGCCGAGTTAAAAGAGCGTCAGAGTTTCAACGCTACCGTTTGCTCCATGTCGATCCGGTAGAGAAAAATACGAGGGAATGATTTCCAGACTCACATTTTCCAAATGGCTAAAACGTTGCCAAGCTGCAGAGAAAGACCAGAGATGCAGTCGTAGAGAAAAGAGAGGCTGAGAAACCACAGATCAAACAAAAACATGCGTTTGAATCTTTCATGAGAGAGAATATATGTTTCTCTTTTACTTTGCTCCTTGGCCTCAGGGTTGAAGGGATCGAAATTAAAATCCTGTCATTGTTTCTCACTCGCTCATAACCCTCCATACCCTTAAGAAGACACATGTGCATGTGTTTATTTGTATAGTATGTAAGTGAAAGGTGAACTTGCCTGGCCAAACTTTATGGTAAAATGAATTATTATGATTTACATCTGTCACTTTGGACTACAAAACCAGTGTTTAAAACATATATTTGTACACTGTAAAAAATACTTTGCTGCCTTAAAAATGTTTGTTAAATCAACTCAGATTTACAAGTCATGTCAACAGAGATGAGTTGTCACAACTTATAAAATATACTTGAAAAAAGTCAACGTAATTTAATAAGTTATAACAATTCATCTCTAGTCAAGATAAATAATAGTAAGTTGAAATGACTTGTAAATCTGAGTTGATTCAACAAAAAAATTTAAGGCAGCAAAGTATTTTTTACAGTGTAGCAATAGCCAATAATGCATTGTATTGGTCAAAATTATTGTTATTTTTTTCTTTTAATGCCAAAAATCATTAGGATATCAAGTAAAGATCACGTTTCATGAAGATATTTTTCTACTGTAAGTCAATCAAAACTTTATTTTTGTGAGAGGATGCAGTTGCTAAGGACTACATCTGGACAACTTTAAAAGCTTTTTTTCAACTTTTTTTCAATATACTGATTTTTTGCACCCACAGATTCCAGATTTTCAAAAAGTTGTATGCAAATAAAGAGTTTGGTTCCAAAACGCAATAAATCCTAATTTCTGTAATAGTGTGTTTTTTATACCAAGAAAGTGACTAGATGAAAAACACTGATAATAACCAGGTTATAATAGCATTAAAAATTTATTTGATTTTCAAATATTTATCATAAAAATTGATTAGTTTTTTTCCGTAAAATGCAATAAATCCATGACAAGTTTTTTTCAAAATGCTATAAATCTATTGAATTAATATATAAATGTGCATTCATCTTTGCCATGTTATATTCAGTAGACTAGTGGTATTCACTGATTGAAAAAAATAAACATTAATCAAAACACTTGCTTAGTCATATTAAGAACCTTTCATTGCTGCTGTCGTCCTTGAGATGTCGTTGCTGGACTTTTTTAAACAGCGATCAGCTGTACAATGTTTTGTTCCTGCTTGGTTTTCGTTGACTTTGAGTTAAATAATGTAAAGTTTTTCATAAGATCCGCTGGGGTCAATGTGTTAGCATGACAGAAGCTTGATGCTGTCGTGAGAGAACAAGCAACAGCCGGCATTTTTCCTTCGCTCGAGTGCGTCTCATGTAAATTATTCGTTTTTGATGGCTTGCGTTTTTTCCCCACCACAGGTTTACCAATGCATTTAAAGTATTATTTTGTTTTTGTTTGTTTGTTGATCACGAAGTTCAAAGTAGATAGGACGACTAGGATTTTGTGAGTATTCAAAGCGGCGCAATTATTGTTTAGAATGCGTGGAATGGTGCACTGTGATTGGTTGAGTGGATTTATTGCATTCTGCAGAGAAGGAGGACTGCCATTCGTCACGTTTTGGGAAAAAGGGAGAAAATATGATAGAATAACATGGCAGATATTGGATTTTGCGTAAAATTAAAAATTGACTTTTTAATACTGACCTCTACTAGGGCTGTGCAAAAATATCGATACAGCTAACTACCGTGATAAATTTTGTCACGATAGTATCAATATTTTAAACTTTACTATCGATATTTCTAAAAAAACACATCAAATCCCTCTGTATGCATCAAACGACCTCCTCCGCTGTTGCTGTAGTTGTCGCTGTCCAGTTTTCTGTCATATACGGCCATTTGGCCAATGTCTCAAGTTAGCGCGAGTGAGAAAATGGCAGAAAATGTAAAAACACCTGCAGTTTTCAAAGCCGTGTGGAAGCACTTTGGTTTAAAAAAAAAGTGGGGGAAAAATCAGCTCTATTTTTTTACATTTTTGATAAAAAAGAAAAAGTATTGCAAGTATCGCAACATGCAACGTATTGTATCGTGATTTTGGCGGTAACACTTTTTTTTTTTTAAATGTGTTTATCGCGTTTTGGAACCAAACTCTTCAAATATTCTACCATAACAAACCATTAATGGATGGAAAGCTTATTTATTTAACTTTCAGATGATGTAACTCAGTTGTTTAAATTAAATTTTTGTCTGGTTTTGTTGTCCAGGTTTACATGCAATTGGCAATTGCAGTTTGAAAACTTTTTTTTTTTTTTGAAAACTGGAGCCAGACAAATATCTGGAAAACGTTCTTCCATCACGTCTCTCAAATAAAATTTAGGCACAATTCAGGGGTTAAAGTTGGGCCATAGAGTAGTGAAAGACCCCACAACACTTTCCAATGTTTACAACAATAGCAAAAAAAAATATGTGTCAACAGTCCTTTAAAGTGAAAGCAGTAATTTGCTGTATTTATGACACCCAGTAAGTATCAAAACGGTTAACAAGAAATCCATTTTATAGATTTGTTCAAACCTCATTATGGTTTGATGTTTAGTCAGCTTGTCTCCTGAAGCATTTTCTACCTCTGACTCAGTCATTGCTCAGCTTTGATGTATTTCTGTAAATACGTCGTCCTTCAGAAACGATGTCTAATCATACATTTGTCAGGGGGGTAAGATGTTTGCACTTTGTTAACCAGTGTTGTTGAGCAATAATGTATTTTGTGTGGGATAAACTTGTTTTTCTCTAAGTGAATGTTTAATTGCAGTGGATGAAGCCCACACAGGTATAAATGCTCTTTACACAACATTGAGCTTTTAATGTAACACGTTTGCATTTGTTACTCATCATTGATCGCATGCTTTGTGAGTTTTAGTCAAAATACAGAAAAGGAGAGCAGATGAATTCACAGTAATACAGAATCATTGAATGATTATGGAAACTGAAAGGAAGCTGTGAAAAGAGCTTATAAAAGAGCAAGCTTTGTCTGATGAAGGTCATATGCATTTGTTTATGTATATATTATACATTTACAGGGCTCAATGCAAAAACATTTTTATACTGACCCAGTTGGCCTCATCAAAAAAGTGTTGCATATTTAAAATAATAATTCAAATATAATTATATAGATATACATGTTATTCATCATTTAGTACAATTGGCAATTTTAAATAATTCTGAAATGTCACAAACCTCTCATCAGGGTTAATGAGGTGTATTAGGATTAATTACGCAAAGAAATTGAGAACTTATATCAAAGGATATCTTGTTGTAAGGAAGATAAGAAACCAATATTTATAAAACAGTGTTACGTCTCACCATTAAGTTGAGTTGACCAGATGAAGGGTTATCTGCAACACTTTTAGACACCATGCACACTATGTGCTGTCTGCTTTTCTCATGAGCTTCGAGTTTTTGTTTATGGAAGTTGCTTGTTTCAACAAAAAAGGCTCCTGACTTCTCTGCTTTACCTGAAAACCGACGGTAAACTGTGCAAAACTTTGCCTTGTTTCTTTTGTCGTGTTTTACCCAAGTAAATGTCAAGGTGTTAAAGGGGGCATTTCACAAGACTTTTTTAAGATGTAAAATAAATCTTTGGTGTCCTCAGAATACATTTGATAAATTTTAGCTCAAAATATCATATACCTGTAGATAATTTATTATAACGTTAAAATTGCCACTTTGTATGTGAGCAAAAATTTGCTGTTTTTGGATTTGTCCTTTTTTAAATGCAAATGAGCTGATCTCTGCACTAAATGGCAGTGCCGTGGTTGGAAAGGAGGGGTGGGTATCGATTCAGATGTTCCAGATCGATTCAATTTCGATTCACAAGCTATCAAATCGATTCGATTTCGATTCTCGGTTCAATTTTTGATTTGGTTATCGAGTAGGTTTTTATACTGAATTCTCGATTCAACTCAATGAATATAGATGTAATACAAATACTATATTAATAAAAAATAACAGTGAACATCAGTTTACAAGTCGGTAATTAATAAAAAGAAATTTTACACAACACTATCGTCGTCGTCTTGCTTGTAAAATCTAAAATGCTTCCATACTTCTGACTTTTTATATGAAGGTGGCATCAACGTCGATGAAGCACATGAAACTGCCATTTTAAGCACTGAATGAATGAAGAGTGAAGAAGACTAGTAATTAGATTAAAGTTAATCTTACGTTTAATGTTTGCCGAAATAAATGTGAAAGAAAAATATCGATTCTGCCCTTGAGAATCGATTTTGAATCGACCACATAAAAAACCGATTAATCGAAAAATATTTTTTTGCCCAGACCTATTGGATAGTGCAGATTAAGGGGCGGTATTATCCCCTTCTGACATCACAAGGGGGGCCAAATTTCAATGACCTATTTTTTCCCATGCTTGCAGAGAATGGTTTACCAAAACTAAGTTACTGGGTTGACCTTTTTCACATATTTTAGGTTGATAAAAGCACTGGGAACACAATTATAACACTTAAACATGGAAAAAAGTCTGATTTTCATGATATATCCCCTTTAAATAATTATGTTTTTCGTTTTGCCTCATAATTAGAGGGCGCCCGCACCTTCATCTTAACGTCTCGTTCGTCTACCAGTTAATGTAACATTCAAAACACGCAACAGTGTCCACAACAACATTTCAGTAACATTTCACATAAAGATATGATTCACCAATTAATATGCAATGCTTGGTGGTAGAGCCTTGTATGAGTGCGCAAATGATGTGTATAAACACACATACTGATTCAAATGTATAAAAACGTCGGCCAGATGCATGAAAGGTCCATTTATCTGGTTGTTTGACAAATTAATTTACCATCATTCAACTATTTTTATCAAGTTGCCATTGAAATACAAAGCAATGCAAGTTGAAACTAGAGATTCGGTTTCCTACAAAATTTTGCCATCAAGTAATTTCCATATTGCAATATATATACTGCAGAAAAATGTAATGTCCCAATATAAGCCAGCCTGAATTTTGTGCAGCACTAGTTAGTAGGGCTACTATGTTACATGTAAACAGTTAACTGGAGGCAGATTGTGTGTGCGTGCATGCGCATGTGTGCGTGTTAGCCGACAGATGAATAATAAAAACAGTCCTGCACCTGATGTTGTTTAGTGTTGGTTGAATCATTGATGTGTTTAATGAGTCTCAAGAGGATGATAATTATTGTGAACAGCATAATGGCATGTTAAATATGACTAAAATTAAAATCCCTCATTAGTTGAGGAGGGAAGAGCAGGGTCGCCATCGCCGACCGCCTGCCTTTTTGCTTTTCAATTTGCATACATTTGAGTAGTGATGAGCAATGTTTATGGATTAAAAACAGTGGGTGGCATCACAATTTCATGTACCAATTCCTTCAAATTAGAGAAGTTCATAGGTGTCATTTATTATACAGCTCTCTAAAATCGCAACATCCTGAGGTTTGTTATTTTCAGAAAACTACGCTCAAAACTAATAACACGCGGTAACCCGGATGCTGCCGATCATATTGATAGGTACAGTTTAATATTACACATAATTAAATATGAATATGTATTTTAATAACACACATTTGCAAATGATTAAACCAAATAATGAGTTTGTAACTTGTGAACATCTTATCTTACCTTAAAGTAAACGGGTTATCCTCACGGAAGGTCTGTATTCGTTAAAAATTAGCAAATAAAATATTTCAAATCAATATTTAATGTTTTTACCTTACTATATAGCCATGTAATAAGTGGGTTAATGTACAGACAGGATGTTGTTATCGTGAAATAAGCCCCTTATATAAGACCCTCTGCTTCGCATCAGGTCCTGAATAAACTGCCGGGGCTTATTTCTGCGATAAGAACCTACCGCCTATACATTATCTCTTACATAGTCTGCTTAAAGGGATAGTTCACCCAAAAATGAAAATTATGTCATCATTTATTTACCCTCAAATTTCTTTCTTTAATTAAACACAAATGAAGACATTTTGATATACGATTGTTAACAGTACCCATTGATTTTCATAGTAGGACCAACAAATACTGTAAAATAGGGTATATGTGCAACTTACGTTCGCCTTCCTGTTAAACATAGTAGATCGTTTCCGGTTCTGTATGCTCTACGCTGACATGGTGCTGTTTTCATACATGAAGGCGAAGCCTTTTGGAGCAGTGTTTCCCCCACAAAATGTGTTTAGTTAATTTGGTAGGGTTGGGCGGGGCCGGGGGCGTACGCGTCATGATGAAAATGAAAATATTTTTATTAAAATCACTCAAATAAAACTTAATTTTGAAGAAACTATGACAGACAATGAACACATACTAATGGGAATAGCTGCGTGATGAAGTGAAACTAAAGGGTTAATAAACAAACTAAAGCAGATGTTGTAGAACAATAATAGCGTGAAGATTGTAAAAACTGATTATTTTCCACTATTAATTACATTATCTTAAAGGAGTGTAACTGTAGCATGTAAATAATGCACATAAATAACGTGAGCAAGAGCGCTCAACAATTATATCTAATCAACAGGCATGTGAAACCTAGCTAGCAGGTTGCTCAATCAACAAAATCACCAGCTAACTTACTTTAAATTTGCAAGAACTATAGACGAATACAATAACAGGCTTAAATAAACCCAAAACATAAGTCCACTTTCAGTGCTCACTCCTCACGGACACGCGTTTTATCAACTGGCTATCCTCCAGACCGTGGCGGACCACGCCTTTATCTCATTTAGGCGTGTGGCGCGCGTGCCCGCTCGCGTTATGAAGCGCATTCGTGCTATTCTCCGAGATGCACTTGACGGCTCTTTGTGCAGCGAATTATTATTATTATTTTGACAACCTAGTTAAGGCGGACCTAGTTAACCCTGATGAGCTACCAAAGACGAGAATAACCAATGTCCAGTGGATGTGCTCGTTAACATCTTAAACCTAAGTAAAAGAAAATTTACTACTTTTTTATACTTTATAGCATTTGACAAAGGCATTTTCTTCTCGCATACATTCAGATATTACAATAAAAAATAACACAAATAATAATACTACGAATAACCATAACAAGCTACAATAGCACATACAGTACTGGCAACCGGAAGCAATCAAACCAGATTTCCGGTTTGTTAACGTGACGTTCGACATATACCGTATACCAGGGGTTCTCAAAGTCCGGACTCCGGTCCGGATCCGGACCCGACGGGAACTTGATCCGGACCCGCGTCCACTTCATATTACAAGTGCATTAATTTATGTGATTGGGTGTGGATTTGCTACTTTACAAATGCATATTCAACTTGTAAACCATTCGTTAAGTTTTTTTTTTCTTTTTAGATTTAAGAGTATTCCTGGTCCGAAAATAAAACGAGTTATTTAAAAATGTCCTGTGGGACGCTGTAGCCATCACACCCAGATATTATGCACAGCTACCATGTACTACGGCTTTTGATCAGTAAATCCTTATCGATCTGAAATCACTGTTGGTTTGAGTCATTTAAAACATGCATTTGAAAAAGCAACACTCGTCAAACATAATCTCTATACATATTCTTTATTATCATGAAAATACCTGAAAAGGTTTGAAGAACAGCAATATAAATATATCCTTAAGACATTTCCTGGAGCTGCGTGTTTCTGGTTCTTCGTCTGCAGCGCATATTGAGTTTCTGCACAAGAGCGCCCCCTGGCTTTTGGATATAGCGTCATTCACCGTAATTCATTGAGAAGCATAGCAAGCATCATCAGCCAATTTATAGGTGCACCCCTAATTTTGGTCTGTGTCTCTGCCTACCAACCACATCTTTTTTTGCCACGGTTTATGCATCTGATGGAGAACAAACTATGCCATTTCTCTAATTAAGTTGCTCTGTATTTTGCACCTGGTTACTTTTGGCATATTTCTTGTGTTTATGTTTTAATTTTTTTTTTACTTTAAATGCAAAATACACTTATGTTTTCCCCAAATCGTTGTGTTGATTTGTTTTATAAACAAATGATTTACATAAAGTTTTTCCGGACCTATGAAAATGATGAGAATTCAGATTTGGACCTTTGAATGTAAACTTTGAGAACCCCTGCCGTATACCATTATTTATCCAAATATCTTTTGTATTCAACAGAGGAAAGAAAATCATACATATGGGTGTAAATAAATGATTACATTTTTAGGTGAACAATCCCTTTAAGCAAACACTTGATGTGTTGGTATGTACTGTAGAACAGCACCTGTGTACTACCTCTGTTTGGCCACTAGAGGGGGAACAGGGGCTTTAATGCCACTGTTTACTAAACTTTATTTACTGACATCATTGTGTGTGTTTGTGTGTGTGCGTGTGTGTGTGTGCGTGTGTGCGTGTGTGTGTGTGTGTGTGTGTGTGTGTGTGTGTGTGTGTGTGTGTGTGTGTGTGTGTGTGTGTGTGTGTATGGTTATGCTTGTGAGTGTTTTTTCTAAAGCCATTTATAATTTGGCTAAATCTACCGATGTCCGTGGGTTTTTGTTATTTAAGGGTAGAGGATAGAAATGCTACAACATATTCAAGAAACAAGCATCTCTATTTGTTCTCCATCTCATTGATGTCTAGGGGAAACAATTGAGACATGAAAGAGATCTGATTTGTGATTGTACTTTCCCTATGAAGAAAACCATGCACTACTTCTCTACCATGCCATACATTATGTCAAAGCGCTCCATATATTAAATAATAGTTATGTTTAAAAGTATAGTTATTGCAATGGATCCATATGTGTCCTAATAATGTAGAAGTCTTATCTCTCACACAGATTGTAGTCTGTGATGTACAGGATGTGAGTGCTGTGACAATTATTACACAGCTGCCGTCCACATGATACATGACAGCAAAAGTGCTTTATTTTAAACTCTTATCCTCTCATTCTCTCTCTCTCTCTCTCTCTCTCTGTATGTATGTATATAACAGAGGTTCATGACCCTATGATGCTCTTCTGTCTGTCGCCATGTATGCGGCTGTCTGTCTCTTCCTACCGTGTGTAGACACAGAACCATGTGGGTCGTGTCTGGGTGCGGGAAGAGAGTCGCGGCATTCCGCTCATCCGTGTTCTTCTTCCGAGAGCTGGAATTCTACGATGGTGCTGAAATGATTTTCCAGGCTCACAGTCGTCTGCTTATCTTCCGTTTGAACTTGTGAAGACTTTTTTCGAGTTGTAAATCAAAACGACAGTTTGGATAAGAATCCTCAAGGCCTGGCATTGTTCAAGTCAATGTGAAAAATGTTTGCACTCCTTTTTACTTCCGGAATAGGGAAGGGTGGATCTAAATATTAGTCAAAAGTGCAACTTTTTAGCACTTTATAGCTGACACCGTGACACATAAAATGATTTGTTAGTTGTTACTTAATGGAAAATTATTTATTAAGTCAACCGTAGTAAATCGTTCCATCATGCGAGTGACTTTTTCCCACAGTATGAAGCATTGCCTATTAATTAATTGGCTCATTATTCAATTATTTATTATTTATGATGCAATGACTAGAGCTTTTTTCCATACTGACACTTTCCACAACTCGCGGAGAAGGAAAGATCTGGTACTGATTATTGAAACGGTGCCGCTAAACCTCGACGCAGTGTGAGGCCAATTTGTGGTGGGTGAAAAGTGGAACTTTTTTTTATAGAGTTGTAGAGTCTACAGATCCCATTATCACTCATACCCAAATAATGAAATAATGCTGTTTACCTTTACCTTTACCAATGAAACATCTACGAACCCATTCTGATACATTATTTCTCCTCCTAAAATTGTAAACACAAATTTTATCATTTAACACAAGCTTGAAGTTTCCATCTTGGCTCCGAGTCATTGCTCATCATAAAGTCTGACGGAGAGCAAGGTCCTGTCAATAAGACGAGACCGATAAATCAAAGATGCTTCTGTGACAGAATTATTGTTGTGGATTTCCCAAAAAAGTTGCATACTTGTATTTCTCAAAAAAGAGAGGAAAAGAGAGCTCTGTGAAGAAACATATTTGGGAGTTTAAGCTGGAATCATGCTGAGGCCTTTCGTAAATAAAGCAGTTTAATAAAATAGGTAAATATTTACTTTTAAATTACATTTATGCATTTGGCTGAGGCCTGTGTCCAAAATGTCATGGCGGATCAGCGATTATTTGTTCATGGGGATGTTAGTTTAAACACATCTGGAGTAATGTCAGATATTTGAATGTAACTCAGCCCCCTTGACTACTAAGGTTTGTTACAAGAATGCATACTTGCATAGGTGATGATTGTGGCCTGATATTGTCAAGTTGAAGATACTTGAAAGGATAGTTTGTTTTCAAGAATGTTTGTAACCAAATAGATCAGGGGCACCATTCACTTCCATATTATTATTTCTATGGAATTCAATGGTGCCCCAGTATTGCTTTGTTACAAATATTCTTCAAAATATATTATTTTGTGTTCAGCAGAACATTGAAACAACATGAGGGTGAGTAAATTATGACATTTTTTTTTGGGAGGGGGGGTAAACTATCCCTTCAAACATTTGACACTTACCTTGAGTTACATCCGCCGCGTTTGAGTCATCAAATTCGCGTCTACCGCGTCTAGTTTGCCGCTTGAACATTTTGAGTTTTTCACTTCATTCTAGTCATCAAGACATTCACGTGGAAATTCGTGTCATGGGAGGGGCATCTACGACTCCGCTTGCTTCCTGTAATCACGTCACTACTAGAGCAAGCTCCTGATTGGTTAACGCGGCACGTTTTTCCGCCAAAGTTCACATTTTTTAACTCTCGCGTTTGCCCGGCAACGCTCAATTCGCGCAAACGAGGCGGAATCGCATCTACCGCACCGCACTAAACGCCTCATTTGCCCCGCGAGACCTTCAGACGTGCATCAACGCATCTTTATATTGACTTAACATTGAAATCACTCGCGCTTGACGCCTTTACCGCGGCTGGTCTGAACGCAGCATTAGCCCATTAAAACAATCCACCAATAAAGTGAATGTTTTAAAGAGCACCAATGGTCCGATTCACGGTTTCACATTTCCTTTGGTGTGTAAGTGTGTATTAGTACATGTTTATGATATGCAAAAGGTACAAACCCCAAGGTAAATGATGACGCGAGTTATCCTCTCCAACGTAAATCTATTTTTGTGGACTACAACAAACACACGGATTGGTGATGTAGACAAGACCGACATTATCAAAATAATTCCTTCTGCTTGGACTCACAACCTGTAGGTTAATTCCTGTTAGCATTGTATTGTGAGCGAATCTTTCAAACATGGTAAGAAGCGTCACATTTCCTGCTGATGTCAGAGGTATTCAGGCCAATCATAATGTACAGATTAGCTGGCCAATCAGGGACACAGAGCATTTCAAATTAATGAGTAATGAGAGAGGGAAATCTGGAGCTACAAAAAAGTACGGTGTGTGAAAAATAATGTGTTTTTTGAACCATAAACCACGCAAACACATTGTATTATACCAGATACACAAATAACGTTGTTTTTTAGAATTGAAATGGGTGCACTTTAATTGTTATATCAAACTGATGGCGTATGAGGGTTAATGCATCGTCTGTTTAATCCGGTTGTGCTCTGTAGCTGTGAGTAATGGACAAAACTTTCATTCTTCATACGCATGTATTACTTCTAACCACAGCTTTTAATGTTCAAAGCAAACCTCCTGCTCTCTAATGTAATATGTTGCTAATAAAATTAAAGTGTGTTTTGGGTGAATATCATGTATGCAATATGCAAAACAAATCAAATGTGTTTTTCAAGGAGTCTCGGGTTGTGGCCGATCCGTGGCGTCACACTTGGAGTCAGGCTGTAATTTCACAGTCTTTGATGTGCTGTGTGTAGCATTACCTGTAGACTGCAGCCGTCTCGTACTGTTCATCTTCCTGTCTTTTCCGTCTCTGTCTTCCTCTGCCCGACGGCTCTTTGATGTCATCTGTAGCGTGACCTGTAGACCGCCGAAGGTTTTTTCTCCATCCAGCTCTTTCTGTCTCTCTTTTCTCATTTCTCGCGGCTTTGATGTTTCGTGTGCCATTACCTGTCGTCGTTCTCGTTTTGTCACGTTTTCTCATTCACGTCGGCTCCGTTCCTCCTATAAGACGTCTAATGATGTGTAATTACCCTGTTTTGTAGGGCAAAGTGGAGACTGTGTGTGAGGCAGAAAGACAAATGCCCAAAGGAAATATTTTTTATCGCTCAGACCGGTCGATCGTAGCATTAATCGAGTTCTGATACGGCTACTTTAGGACACTTTTCTTTCTTGTGTTGTCCTTATGTCTTGTACTTAAATAATAAAAGAGCATTTGTTGAATAGTGTACTTAGGTATTTGTCTTAGATAGGCCTACAATGTTTCCTAGTTTGTTCTCAATTGAATAAATACAGAACTTAGTTTGGTTATCTAAAAGTGACCTTATTAGTGTTTTATTTCTTTCTTTTTTGGGCCAAATGTACTTTGGACACCTCTGATGCCACCAAAGAGAGATTAACCATCTCGGAAAAAACTCATAAAAGCACATTTCTGACCCAAAACACCCAGCTGATCATAGCCCAGTACACAATTATCCTTTAGGTCAACCACCCATCCTATCCAACAAGAAGGCCCTTTGACCTCTTTCACAAGACCCCTGATGACCTCACTACAAATTTAAAAGCACACACACAAACAAACGGCAGACCGCTAATTTCCATGGCTCCAGTATCACAGCGGGATGAGATCACCTGTTTCCGTACAACAAAGAGTTTCTCATTGTGTAATATGACAGTTTCCAGCTGTACAGTATTAAGACCTTAAACAATATTTCAGTCCAACTCGTCCACTTTAGGTGTGTGTGTGTACATGTTAAGAAACATGCATGGATTCCAGACATACCTTCGATGTTAAACCTCCTGTGAGTCACCTGCATATTTCAGACGTTTGAGGCCGGGAGGGCGCATACAGGAAATGACAAAGCACACGGAAAATGATTGCGGAAAAAGCACACGGACACGTCGTCCACCAGCCACAGTCACTCACAGGGGGTGTGACGCTACAAAAAAGATTTGTTAAGGTATTTATGTCATTAAACACAATCTGCCCTACTGCAGGGCTCAAAATTAACTTTTTTATTTGGTAGCACTGGTGCTCCCAACTTTAAAGAGTTAGGAGCACCAGGAAAAATTTAGGCGCATCCATCCAAAAATTAAAAAGGACCACAACTACAATGTAAATGTTAATAGATTTATTTTATTAAAAATAAAACACCACCACCGGGCTTTACACATCCTATGGCCAGCATTTAAAAGTTGGTCTTCTATTTTATTTTATTTTTTACTGCATAAATTCCTAAATTAATACCCAAATGCTGTTGAAATAGTATAGCAGCAATAATAATTTAACAATTACAGGTAACATGATTAAGATTACATAGAAAATCTAGCAAACACGTAAAACACTGATTAATTGTGACATTACAAAAGTGACCCTAATATAGAAGGCTAATATATATTGGTATTGATAACTGCATTACCAGGATGCTTTTACTACTAAATAGGCAATGTTTTAAAAAATACAACAAAAACATACCATCAGCATTGTCGTGTTCCACAACAACATGGACCACAAGGATGTTTGTCGAATGTCCATTCACCAGCGCATGCGCACATACACCATCAAACACTGACAGACAGGTCGGTGTCTCCATCAATAATAAACACATTTGTCATGACACGTCTTGTGTTTTTGGCACTTTCGCCATGTTTAAGCAAGGTACGTCTGGCGCTTAAAATGTTTTGATTCCGCCATTAACCCCGTTTTACAGGATTTAAAGTAAACACAGTAACATGTTCATAGCGGAGACACTCGAAATCTTTAAGCCACTCTCTCTGAAAGGTTTAACGTCAACTCGTATTTTCCGGTGGTGGAGTTACATTTGAATCCGGATCGTCGTCAAAAAATACAATAATAACCTTAGCTGTAATCGGCTCGCTCTCGTCATGCTCGCGACGCGTTCGTCTTTTCACATTTCCGCGCTTCACGGCAACAAGGAATGACTGACGCTCATATTAGCCAATCTGCGGTCTTCATTAAACGCAAGAACTTAATGGTGAAATTTGATTGGTTATGTATCGTTGGAGAGAACACTGAACCTGGGACAGCGCCAGCACGCAGGATCACAATCAACTCGCGTCACAACAAAATGGGCAGTCGCACAAATGCTCCCAAATATATTTTAAGGTCGCACAGATTAAATTTCGGTCGCATATGCGACCAAAATGGTCACAATTTCGAGCCCTGTACTGGAAAATCCAGCGAAGACCAGCATAAGCTGGTGGGCTGGTTTTAGCTGGTCTCCCAGTTTGGTTTTAGCTGGTTTTGCTGGTGAAGCAAGCTGGTCTAGCTGGAAGACCAGCTGACCCATCAGCTTGACCAACTTTGCCAGGCTGGGAGGACCAGCTTAAACCATCTAAAACCAGCTATCAGCTTGTGCTGGTCTTTGCTGGATTTTTTAGTAGGATGCTCATCTTGTGCAACCAAAATTTAGGTTTTTTTGTGTTCTTAATCATGATTTGGTTAGATGTATACTAGGGATGCACCGATATGGAAATTTTGGCCGATACCGATAACCGATAACTCTTTATATTTGGGGTCCCATAACCGATATATATAGGCCGATAAATATTCATATTATTTTCACAATAAAAAACTCCCAGACCGCGGACATCTTGTCTTTGCAATAGACTAGCCTCTTCTTAAGCCCGCAACACGTGTCATCTTCGTGCTATGTCACAGAAAGCACCAATCAAAACTCCACATGGCCAGCAATAAGCAAGTGAAGTGGTTAAACAAACCAAAATAATCCATAACTTATCGGCTTTCATTTATCGGCCTAATTTTGCTATCAGACCGATAACCGATAATATTAAAAATAAGCAGTTTTCGTCCGATAACGATATGTAGGCCGATATATCGTGCATCCCTAATGTATACACACAAACTTGGGTTCAGAATGCAAAATAATCTATTTTACTTCTAAACTGACGAATGAACATGGGCTTTAAAATATGCGGGAGACGACGTGTCCTCCTCACTTTGAAAAAAAGATGATTCTGTCCCCCGCACTTTTCACTCGCTGCCACTACTTGGATTTGATGATGCGCTTCTGGTTGAGCTTCAAAGTTCAAAGGACGGGAGCGGGAACATTGTAGACCTGTCACTGCGCCGTCTCAAATGCAGTGCTGCGTCGGCACAAGCGATCATTTCACATGCCTGAGGTATTGCAAATTTAAATATTTAAGCACAAGAAGATACGAAACAGATTTACTCACACGCTGTTTGTTTATACTTGCGCTTTTTTCAGCAATGCGAGCCTTAATAAACGGATGAGGCATTTATAGGTGACGCACTCGCTGTTGCACTATTCTTTGAAACGAGAGGTGGCAATCGACTCCAAAATCAACACAAAGAAGAGGATAGAAAAAGTTTGCTGCAACAACCCTGGCACTTGTAACATCAGGGTTTGATATACTGTATAAATATGAGAACATGAATAAAACATCAATCTCTTAACCCCACCAGCTTTTTTTGTGAATTCCACAAAAGTTTCACAAAATGCTTTCCAGGAAAAATTTCTTCCACATAGAAACATACAAATATATCAAATGAAAGAACAGACCCTCTGGTTTCAAACAAACAAAACGGAGAAAAAAAAACGTATTATCCTATCTAGACTGCAAAAAATGATTTTCAAGGTTAAAATATCAAACAAAATCTTAAATTAAGATAATGAGCAAAAAGACCCAAGAAAATAAGTCTAGTTTTTAGACCAAAAATATCAAAGTGATTTTGTGCATAAAACAAGCAAAAAAAATCTGCCAATGGGGTAAGCATATTTTTCTTGAAATTTTCTTGAATTAGTGTTTAAGCAAAATGTTCAATATTTTTTGCTTACCCCATTGGCAGATTTTGCTTGCTTGTTTTGTGCACAAAATCACTTGAATTTGGTGTTTTTTGTCTGGAAACTAGATTTATTTTCTTGGGTCGTTTTGCTCATCAAGAAAAAACATCTTAATTTAAGAATTTTTAAATATTTTTACTGAAAACAAGACAAAAATACTAAGATTGTTTTTTCTTGAAAATCATTTTTTGCAGTGTATATACTTTTTCTGCTTATAAACTATTAAATATATTTAAAATAGGTATTTTTCTTTCAAAATAAGATTTTTTTATTACGCAAAAAGCTGAAATAATTGCATTTTTGTGTAGGAATTTTGTCAGAGATCAGATTCGGACGATTATCAAAACACACGTACACTCTAAAAAAAAAAAAAACGGTGCTATATAGCACCAAAACTGTTGATTTGAATCGTAATCATAGAAGAACCATTTTTAGTGCCATATAGCACCAGTGAAGCACCTGTGTAGAACCATATAGGTGCCATATAGCACCACTATAGCACCACATATGGTTCTACATAGCACTATATGGTTCTACACAGGTGCTTCACTGGTGCTATATGGCACTAAAAACGGTTCTTCTATGATTACGAGCAAAGAACCACTTTTGGTGCTATATAGCACCGTTTGTTTTTAGAGTGTAGGGGCGGTTTCCCGGACAGGGATTAGACTAGTCCTAGACTTAAACACTTTTAAGAACTCTCCAAACTGAAAACAACTTGCACTGACATATCTTAAAATACACCAGTGCCCTTTGTTTTGCCTCAAAATGCACACAGGTAATGTTTTTAGTAAGGCATGTTTGTTAAAACTAGTTATATTTTCTATTTAAACTAAGGCCTAGTCCTGGATTAAGCTAATCCTGGTCCGGGAAACCGGCCCACAGAGTTTAAAGTTAGTAAATATATATTTTTTTTATTAAAAATGTTTTATAAATGTTTTTTATAAATTGGGTTATACATTTTTTTATAAATTGGCCATCTAGTGGATAATCACGGTATTACAGATTAACATAAAACTCATCAGGTACAGTTTTTTATGCAAATGTTTTCTCTTAAAGGTGCAAAAGAGGATGTTTGTTTAATACATTTTTGCAATATTACTTGAAACTGTCTTTACTAAATGATAAAAGGTGCACTGAAAGTCATAATATTAATAAACGTCGTCTGTGCAAAAAGTAGGGCCTTAAAAACATCAGCCAATCATTTACGCAATCATCGCGTCAACGATTGGCCCTCTGGCTTGTCAATCACTGCCATTACGTTCCTTGTGAGAGATGTGCATGCTCCGGTAACTTTACACGAGTGACACATGCGCATGAAACTCTGTCTTTAGTTTCGATTTGTTTTCATTGTCGCTCCTGCTTTCCTCCTCAAATTTGCAACATGGTAGAGAAGAAACCCAAAGGAGGACGCAAAAGAAAGACTTTTTTAGTCGCTGAGAAGAGGAGAAAATTGTCAGAATAACGTAATGTAACCAGAGTTGTTATTGGAGAAACATTTCAACACTGGAGAGCAATGAAGGAACAGAGAGGTGTCAATACAGACGCGCAGTTCGCAAAAATTCTTCTCGACAGTTAACAGTGATTATTCTTTCTTTGTGGAATAATTATTGTTGTACTGTTATTCAGGTATATCGACGTTGTTCTTGTACTGTAGTTGTAAGGCAGTGACTAGTCTGCTACATGCTAGTTGAAATGGGAGTAGCGTTGACTGATCTAACTTTACCCTCGACTCTCCTGAAAAGTCCGCTCCCCTTCTCACTCTCATAATGGGAGAGGGAGGGTGTTACTGTGCCGAAGTACTCCCAAAAGTGCTATTACGCCATACAATATAGTTCCTCTTTTAAATCCGCTTAGAAAAGCGCTACGTTTTATTTTGTACCACCAAACTTGCTCGTATAACTACTCGTCTTAAATAGAAAAAACGTTGATGTGTTTGGTCACTTCTAACTTTATCTCTAAATGGTACCATTGAATGAATGGGGCTAAGCTAAATGGTATCGAAGCGTCGCAGCGCGCTCCAGCGCTTACGTGCACGCACACAGATGATAGATGGATGTATCAACAATTCTTAGTTAAGGTAATAACATATTTAAATATTGAAAATGAGTAGACTATTCCTTTAATGCACAATGAACTAACACAAACAGTTGTATTGGCATTAACTAACATTAACAAAGATTAATAAATGTTGATAAAATATAGCGCTCATCGTTGGTTCATACTGCAAAAAATTACTTTTTTACTTAGTATTTTGTCTTGTTTTTAGTACAAATATCAAGAAATTCCCAAGAGCAAAGTGACCTGAGAAAATGAGTCTAGTTTTTAGACAAAAAAAAATTAAGTGATTTTGTGCTTTAAACAACAACAAAAAAAATGGCTTAAGAAAAAACATTTGCTTACTCCATTTTGCAGATTTTTATTGTGTTTATTTATGTAATAAATAAAACACTTATTATAAGCACTTATAAAACACTTTATTACACTTAAATTTTATGTTTTTTGTCTTAAAACTATACTTATTTTTTAGGTCATTTTTGTTCATCAAAAAGCAATATTTGTACTGAAAACAAGACAAAGATACTAAGTGATAAAGTCATTTTTTTGCAGTGTAGCTAATGCATGTTTACAAATATGACCTTATTGAAAAATGTTATCCATGCAATATATCGAGGTCACGTGACAGCCGTGTTGCATGCTATTACTATATAAACTATTCCTCTCTGCATATGGTATTATACTGTTTCACGTGCTATTTTTAGGCAGTAGACAGTATACAGTAATGCGCAGTAAGCACTATAGGCTGTTATTTCATCCAGTGAATGTCCCATAGGAAACTGTCATGTAATTGTGCTTAAACTATCAGTTATATATTGTGATTTATTTGACCTCACTGACTTTATGAATCCCTCTCTTCGGACGGTCGCAATTACGCAAAGCTAAAATGACGACAAACTAGCTGGAGGCCGTTTAACAGAAAGATGGAGAGAGGCATGTGAAATCCATTATCATGATCTTCTGCGGTTTCTCCTGTGAGGAGTCTGGCTGCTTTCTTCTCCATTATCGCTCGGATTTTAACTTTCCCAGATCCCAAATCACTCCTTATGTCTTCCTCCTCACTTGTTTTCTCTCCATAATGATGAGGAATCATTGAATTTTCCCTTAGGGATCAATAAAGCATTTGTATTTTGTTATTGCATGAATTACACACATCACATGTTATTCATGTCTCATGCATTTAGATAACGAATCTAATGTATCTAGAAATAAAACTTAGCATAGCTTTAAATGGGATTAAGCATTCAGATCATCTTGATCGGTTAATAGTACTACTATAGGTGTTTTCTGAACATGATGCAATAACATTGCTAATAGTGATGCACCGAAATGAAAATTCTTGGCCGAAAACGAAAACCGAAAAAAGGAAACCAAGGCCGAAAAACCGAAACCGAAACGCCGAAATAAATTATTATGCCAATTATTAGTACAATTGCATTTATGGCTATCACTGTGTGCTAACTTTACAAGGGGTGTGTGACGGATAAAAAAACTCACAGTTCGGATCACATTACAGTTTTTGAGGCAGAGATCAGATTATTTTTCGGATCAGCAAAAAGCAGGTGGGAAAAATCTAATAAACAATAAAGAAATTGCAAACATTTATAAAAGAGAACAAAGTTGTACATTAATAAGGTCTGAAATTAGCATTAGGTACATAAATCAAATTAAATTAATCATAACACAATAAATTAAATATATTATTATTTTTTAGAGCTATTTGTCTCTTTGTCATGGGTTGTTTGATCAACATTAATGACACAGACTTAAGTAGGTTAATCTGACTGTAATCTATACAGACATAAACAAATGTTTTTATTAGAAAAAGAATACTGTGGAGAGAATTTTGTTTATATGTGCCCTGTCAATAACAGAGAGAAATTATGTTTGCTTGTTTTTTTTTAAACGCGTCTCTATTCAAATTATTACTCTAGTGCAGCACTGATATGGCGACATTTACAGTACATTAAAACATTAGGATAGGTGAAGAAAAGAAACCGATCCACCATTGCAAACACAGTTTAGAACAAACAAGAAGACAACAAAGAACAGGAATCAAACAATATGGTAACAAACATGCTCCACAGCTTTCTGTTTATGGATGAAATAAAATTAAAGAAGAAAAACGATAGTATGTGTGCAAATGCTGTCTATTTCCTTTGTATAATTGTTTGTAGTGGAGTGTCCTGTCTAAATATTTTCACGCGCATGCGATGTTGTACACGGACTGTACGCGCACTGTCCGTGCGGTCTCAAATTTTGGGCTGCACGCGGATGGTCCGCGCGGCCGGACGCGAACCCTCCTGATGACGAAAATAATGCCGCGCATACGCGGACGTCCCTAGTATACTTTCGGCTTTAAGGGTGAATCCCAAACAACGCAACAGTCGCTCCACATAAAAACGTTACGTTGTGTTTCATTGCTTTATTCGCCAAATGTACGTTAATGGATTACAGTAGAGACACATAGCGCGACTCTCTCTAAAGTTTACACATCAAGACATTCTTTAATCTTTGCAGACGCGTGCAAACAGCTGGACCCTGAGTGAAACCTGCTTGAGCACGAAGGGGAGGGGTGGGAGACGACTGATCACCGTGAGGCTGAGTGAAACCCAAGCGCTAGCGCACAGATGAAAGGGGCGCGGTTGACATTCATTTTCGGTTTACATTTTCGGCTGGATTTTTTATTTCGGCCCGAAACCGATAATGCCATTTTCGGCCGAAATTTTCGGTGACCGAAATTTCGGTGCACCCCTAATTGCTAAGTATTTTTTAATGTGTTGCTAAGCAGTTCGTAGGGATGTCTGACACAAGTGCTGTGAATGCTTCTAGCTCTCGTGAATGTTGAAGACAAAGGTCAAGTTGTTCTGGTCTCAAGGCAAACCTCCGACAGAACTAACGCTGCATTGTGAGCAGAGTTAAGCATCAGTCAGTCGCTTGCCAAGGGTCACGGCAGACCGCTTTCAACACATGCTGTTAAGGGCACGTGTGCGTGACAGGAAATGACCACAGACTTTTCAAAGACAAAGATATGGTCCCACTTAACAGAGATAAAAGGATGGGCATTCGTGCAGACTGAGGTTGCAGGTGATTGTGGCAATTCTTCAGACCTGTCAGTTTCAGATGGGTTTGCTAAGTGAGTTTAGAAGAATGCAGGGCTTTTCGTAAGAAGTCACAAATAATTTGTCTTTAGTATCTCAAGTGTTTCTCTTAAAAAACAACAACAAGATAAAATAGGAAAATTAAAGTGTTTCCTTAGGACTTTCTCAGACCCCAGTAATCGAATGTGTCTCTGGAGTTTAAGATCTCGAAATGTCTCATGTCAACAGTCAAAAAATACCAAAGGTTACTTTTATTTTATTTTACAAACTCATTTAAATTTCAGTAATTGTAACTGCATTACTTGATTTAAAAAAAAATACTTTGTTACATGCTCATTACTGCTAGAAGTAGTGGAATTACAGTAACAGAATTACTTTGTAACGCGTTACTCCCATCGCTGTTTTTAACATAACTTGTGTTGTCCCTTTCAATTATTTTAACATAAAATTACATTAAATGGCATGACACACAATAAAAATAGACCCAAATGAGCAATAACCTTTAATCTGTTGAGACTGTAAAAAATTATGTGTTAATTTTTTACAGTCTCAACAGATTAAAAGTTATTGCTCATTTGGGTCTATATTTATTACCAAAAAATATTAAATTATTTTATTTTCAATTAGCAAAATAATTGTTAGAGACAGTCCTAGGTAAGTTAAAATGTTTTAAAATAATGTGCTTTCAGTTTTCCATTCATTTATTTTATCATTGAGGATTTCCTAAAAAGTGTAAAAATCTCTTGAACCCAATCTCGTGTCTCGTCTCGTCTCATGGATTAAAGGTGCAGTGTGTAAATTTTAGCGGCATCTAATGGTGAGATTGCAAATTCCAACCAACAGCTCAGTTCACATAGCCTGAGTGCCAGCCGATCTTAGCCCCGCCCACAACATTTTGAGAACGGGAAGATCGGTCTGGGGTTTCTCCGTTGAGGAGCTACTATGCTAGACCCAAAGCTGGTCGAACCAATCAAATTGTCAGGGCGGGCTTTATATGATGATGGACAGATGATCAACAGTAACGTAATGAACCATGTCACCAAAGAGCGCGTGTGTTGAATCTGTTTACAACGAAATGGCTGCCGCTGTAGAATTCAGATGTGTGGATTCTGACATTGAGTCTGTTCTAAAAGCATTGATTTAAAAAGAGGAACAGTGAAATGCGAGCAGGGCATTTGTTGATGTTTTTGCCGTCCTTCCTATGGGATTCGGCAAACGTTGGTCGCAACTGAAATGGGTATCACGGCGATGCAACTCGGCGTGCACGACGAGATGGATATAATTAGCGGTCGTTGCCAGCTTCTTTTCGGAAGCCCGGAATCGTGGCTGCTGAATAAGTAGAGGGACATGCTAGGCTCCGATATTTTTCAAGCAAACGTAATGAGTATCGTTGTGGATGAAGTTCACCAAACGTACAAATGGTAAGAGATAGTCTTACTGTATGACTTAGTAAATACTTAATGTTGTGATATAAATGAAATGTTGTAAACATAGTAGGTGTTGATGTACGTTCGCTAACTCAGACTTAGTATAATCACAATGATGTTAGTGTCATTGTAGCGAAATAACTAGTAGTTTCGGTCAGGCTGCAAAAGACATAATTTCTGTAGTATTAGGTTATTTACGGTAGTTTTGTAATACACAGGAAACGGTGGCGACATATACTGTGTGTGTTACGGTACTGGATATATAATAAAGAGTTATCACAAGTTATGGCTGGTTGTCGCGTCGTCCTCCATTACAAAGGCTGTCGTTGTGCCTATTAAACAACAGAACATGGTGTCAGAAGTGCAGAAAAGCAACTTTTAAGTGAGTTATTGAAGTCGGGACATTGGTTTCGTTTCAGTTTCGGTTTGTCCTGTCGGCCGAAGGGGGGCTGTCTGGACAAGTTCACGGCATCATCATGAATCAGTTTCAGGTTTCTCCGCCTGAGAAATTCACATTTAAAGCGGATGATTGGTTGAAATGGATAAAACGCTTCGAAAGATTTCGGATTGCGTCGGGATTGGAGACGCAGGCGGACGAAAATCAGGTGAATGCTCTGATTTACGTGATGGGTGAGGAAGCAGAAGACATATTAACTTCCATGCATTTAAGTCCCGCGGATGCGGCTGATTATGAAGTTGTTAAGCAAAGACTGAATGATCACTTCATCGCTCGCAGAAATGTGATTTTCGAGAGAGCTAAATTTAATCAGCGACAGCAAGCCGTGGGTGAGTCTGTAGATCACTTTATAACGGAACTGCATTGTTTGGCCGAGCACTGTGGATACGGAGAGCTGCACGATGAGATGGTAAGAGATCGACTCGTCGTGGGTCTGACAGACAAAAGGCTGTCAGAACAATTACAACTGGACCCTGAATTGACACTTGAGAAAGCTGTTGTACGAGTTCGACAAAGTGAACTAGTAAAAAAAACAACAAGAATTGCTCAAGTCCAACTTTAAAGGGGAAATCATAAACGAACAGTTAGACAGCGTGCAGGCTAAACAGTACAGCAATGTGAAATCAAAACAAGTGAAGCCACATTATGTACAATTTGCAAAGAAACCACCTCATGAAAAATATAAAAAGGGGATTCAGTGTTCTAGATGCGGAGACACAAGAGGCCATAACCTGCAGCTATGCCCAGCAAGAGATGCAATATGCAATCGGTGTCATAAGACAGGACATTATGCAAAAATGTGCAAGTCAAAGAAAGTGCACGAGGTAAATATTGCCACAATAACTGAGGATGCAGATGGAGACATTGCATTCCTAGGCTCAGTAACAACAAATCTGGCTGGAAGCCCATGGATGACTGAGATAAAAATTGACGATTTGGATGTAGTGTTCAAAATTGACACTGGAGCAGATGTTACAGTTGTTCCTGTGACGTTGTACAACCAGGGCCGGTTCAACAAACTGAAACATGCTGGTAAAATTCTCCAGGGGCCAGGTGGAACGTCATTAAATGTAAAAGGGAAATTTACAGCCACCCTCAGTAAAAACAACAAATGCACAGAACAGGACGTATATGTTGTTGACGGATTGTACATGCCATTGCTAGGCAGGCCAGCGGTCGCTGCACTTCAAATAGTAGCCAGGCTGGATGATGTCAGCTTAAGCTCAAAAGAAAGAGTGGAGCAGGAGTTTCCAAAACTCTTCAGCGGCTTAGGCAAAATGGAGGGTGAGTACAGCATCGTGCTAAAGCCTGGGGCAAAACCTTTTTCTCTGTCAACACCTAGACGCATTTCCCTCCCTCTTTTACCAAAAGTGAAGGAAGAATTAACCCGAATGGAACAGCAGGGGGTTATATCAAAGGTCGAGGAACCGACAGAGTGGTGTGCTCCCATGGTCGTAGTGCCGAAGCCGACTGGGAAAGTGAGAATCTGCACAGATCTCACTGAACTGAACAGATCAGTTATGAGGGAAAAACATCCTGTGCCTTCGGTGGAGCACACGTTGGGACAACTTGCTGGAGCCAAAGTGTTTTCCAAGTTGGACGCCAATGCTGGCTTTTGGCAGGTTCCACTTTCTAAGGAATCCTCTTTGCTCACCACCTTTATTACTCCATTTGGACGATACTGTTATAACCGTCTATGCTTTGGAATCTCTTCAGCTCCTGAGCATTTCCAAAAACGCATGTCCAGAATACTTGAGGGTCTGGAAGGTGTTGTCTGTCAAATGGATGACGTGCTTGTCTGGGGGTCCACTCAAAGTGAACATGACGAGAGGCTGCGACGGACGCTCTCAAGACTTCAGGAAGCAGGTGTCACTCTCAATGAGAAATGTGAGTTTTCCAGGAGTAAAATCAAGTTTCTTGGACAAATCATTGAGGAAACGGGGGTGAGTGCAGACACAGATAAGGTGGAAGCAATAAAAGCCATGAAACAACCATGTAATGTCAGCGAAACAAGGCGGTTTTTGGGAATGGTCAACCACCTTGGTAAATTCTTGCCACATTTGACGGAGAAAACACAACCACTCAGAGACTTGTTGAGAAAGTCCAATATGTGGGTCTGGGGATCACCTCAGCAGGTGGCTTTTGAGGAAATCAAAGAGGAACTGACAAAACCTCCCGGTTTGGCGCTATATGATACAAACAAGGATACAGTAGTTTCTGCGGATGCCTCTTCATATGGGCTGGGTGCTGTTCTCCTACAGAAGCAAGCAGAGAATGTGTGGAAACCTGTTGCGTATGCTTCAAAGTCTCTCAGTGATACAGAGAAACGGTATGCGCAAATAGAGAAGGAGGCGCTGGCCACCACATGGGCTTGTGAGAGGTTTGCCGAGTTTCTCATTGGGAAACATTTCCACATCGAGACTGATCATAAACCTTTGGTTCCTCTGCTTAGCTCAAAGAAATTGGATGAACTCCCTCCACGCATTCAGCGGCTTCGCATGCGGTTGTTGAGATTTTCGTACACCATATCACATGTGGCGGATAAAAACATAGCAACGGCCGATGTGTTGTCTAGAGCTCCCATTAGCGATACAGCAGAAGGGCTCTCTGAAGAGGACATCAATCTGTATGCTGATTCTGTCATGTCGAGTTTGCCGGCTACAGAAAAAAGACTCAGAGAGATCCAGAAACATCAAGATGATGATTCTACACTCCTGCAGCTAAAGAAATATTGTGTGTCAGGATGGCCAAGTAAATTCTCAATTGAAAAAGTTTTTCAGCCTTACATGTCATTTGCAGGGGACCTTTCTGTGCAAAATGGACTTTTGTTGAATGGTATCAGGATTGTGATTCCAGCGTCACTCCAAGCCGAGATGCTACAGAAACTGCATGAAGGTCATCTGGGCATCACAAAGTGCAGGGAGAGAGCTAAACAATCGGTTTGGTGGCCAGGTCTTAGTAAAGAGCTGACGAAAATGATTGAGAACTGTGACACATGTGCACGAGAGAGAACTAACCTCAGAGAACCAATGTTGCCTACTGATTTTCCGTCGAGGCCATGGTCCACAGTTGGAGCAGATCTGTTTCAGAAAGACGGCAAGGTGTACTTGGTCGTTGTGGACTACTTTTCTAGGTTCTTTGAGGTTGCAAAACTGACGTCGACAACTTCAGAGGCTGTGGTTGAACACTTTAAATCCATCTTTGCACGTCATGGAATCCCTGAGGTTGTGCGCTCTGACAATGGACCACAGTTTGCTTCAGAGTGTTTTCGTGTTTTTGCACTGGACTGGGGTTTCAGCCATGTAACATCGAGTCCTCATTTTCCGCAAAGCAATGGACAGGCGGAGCGTGCGGTGAGGACGATTAAAAATCTTCTCAAAAAGGCAACTGATCCCTACCTCGCACTTATGGCTTACCGTGCATCTCCTTTGGCTAATGGTTATAGTCCTGCTGAGCTCCTCATGGGGAGGAAGATAAGAACGCGGGTTCCTTTGATCCCTTCTCAGCTTAATCCAAAGTGTCCAGATGTGAAAAAGCTGGTGACGAAGGAGCTGATATACAAATGTAAACAGAAACAAAATTTCGACAGAAGACACAAAGCACATAACATGACACACTTGCAGCCTGGGGAACATGTTTGGGTCAAAGACATGTCAGAAAGGGGTACTGTGGTGTCTGCGGCTGGCACACCCAGATCTTATCTTATAGAGACACCAAGGGGTACACTTAGGAGAAACAGGTTTCACCTCTCACCAACTCCGACTGCTCCTGTGGTCTCTTCTGATCTTCCTGACCTGACAGAGAGCCAGGTATCTCCACACTCTTCAGATTTAATGGTCACACCAGAAAGTCCAAGGTTCACCAGCCGACGGCACAAGCTGCCAGAAGATATCCTACCAGGATTAGAGCACCTCCTGGGTATCTGAAGGACTTTGAATGTAGTTAGCGATACCCTGGATAAACACTGAGTGGCCAATGGGGCAGAATAATCCCCACACTCGGTTGAAGGTTTTGGGCAGTCCACCCCATCCTTCTAGTTAGGAAAAAAAGTTGTATTGTTCAAAATGTAGAATTTGTTATTTAAACCGTAATGTTTGAGAATGTTTATTGTTTATTGAAAAGATAAATATTTCTTTATTTCAAGTTTATGTTGCATCCCTAAAGGATTAAAAGAAAAGTATCCTTATTTGGAAAGGGGGATGTAGTATTAGGTTATTTACGGTAGTTTTGTAATACACAGGAAACGGTGGCGACATATACTGTGTGTGTTACGGTACTGGATATATAATAAAGGGTTATCAGAAGTTATGGCTGGTTGTCGCGTCGTCCTCCATCACAAAGGCTGTCGTTGTGCCTATTAAACAACAGAACAATTTCAACATCACACACTCCGTTGCTCTGATTGGTCATAAGTCTATCCAATTGAGTGCAGAGGCATTTTTCGGTTAAGACACGCCTCATAATTATAGCTCAATGGAGCGGTATCAGACTCAAATTCTGACTAGAATTGAGTATGACAACGTCAGGCTACAGTTCACAGCTCACCCCTTGCTTTTGAAACACATAGAAAAGCTACGGTAGCCGCCACAGGACAAACATGTCATTGTTGGAGACAACATAATAAAAACGTTTGTCCGTTAAGGGCTTCTGTAGAAACATGGCGGCACAAAATGGCGTCTTCCATGTAAGGGGACCCTCGATGTATGTAGATAAAAACGTCTCATTCTACGGTAATAAAAAAAATAACGGTTCATTATGAAAGGTCTTTATATACCCCTGATAATATAGTTTTGTATATTATTTTGCATTTCTGTCAAGAGATCCTTCTAAAAATTACACACTGCACCTTTAAGTGTCTCTACACACCCCTATCGTGTGGTAATTGAATTGCCGTCCGAATCCAGATCTCTGAGTTTATAAAAGGGGATCAGTGCAAAAGTCATTTTGTACATCTTTTTAGACTTCTGAAAAGCACTGTATGATCATGCGATTCGTGTTTATTTTCCAACAGTAGCTATGTTTCAATCAACCTATTTGTATGTGCAATTTCTTAAAATGCACATAAAAAGCTAGCATAATTAAGTCGGATAAAGTTCTTAAACATGCACATAAATCCGTAGATGCTGCGCACTTCATTTCAATTGAAATTGAATCTGAATTTGATGGTGCTTTTATCCGGAGTCAAAGCCCGGAGCCCATCAGTGTAAGATCATTGAATGGAGTCTGCTGTCGCTCCTTCCGGCTCTCGGCCCCGGGTTCACCATGGTCATGCATTGCCCCACAGTCTCCGTAGGGTTGGTGCATGTGTGATCCCATGGGGGGTCAGAAGGGCAGGCATTAAACGAAACTTTAAATAACTGCCAGGCTCTGTCATTACAAAGTATAACGGGCCATGTGCTAGCGGGGGCCTGAGCCACAGTAATGACTACATTTCCTCCATATGCCTCTTTCTTAAACAGGCAGGACCAACTTTTAAAAGATCATCTGCAATTACACTTCACCAGGAGAGCGGTGTTGTGTTAAACGTCACATCCACTGAAGAAACATGAAAATCATGCTGTCTGTAGAAGTCTGTGTCTCCACAACTTATCTATGCCGAATTTCCGGCCCTCCTGAAAGCTGTTATGTATCTCTTGAATATAATCTGTCCTGGAATCAGATTATAATGTATATTGAAACTCTGAAGGGAACACATGGAAGATGTGTAGATTTTTTTAAGAAAACCTATATGTCAATTTGTTCTTCATTTGATCACATTGCTGTCTAGAAGAAACAATATAGAAAGTAACCGGATGAATATAATTCAACAGAATATCTTGTCGTTTGTACTTATTTACAAGGTAGCTAATTTTCGCAAAAATGTGTGCATTTTTGTACAATCTGCATTCCCTGTGTTGTTGGATTTAGGGGTGGGGTATCTTTGTGCTTTTATCTATGTTTTCATAAAATTTGTCTTTAAAGGTTGTACATGTACTGTATGATCAGCTGCGTGCAAATTGTAGATTACAAATCAGGCCTGAAAATATTAATTGTAGTAAATTAGTATTAGTATTGGTGTATGATATGAGAATATTTTTCTTAAGAGATTAAACAAGATACATTAGAAGCTATGAGTGCCTTTTTAAAAAATGTGAGCATAATAAGAGTCTTTTTCATGTTGCATAGTGCTGTGGTTTGCCCACTGAGCCATCTAGACCCAATTCAGATTAATGACCGACTGATGTGGTGAGATTGACACAATGGTGGTGGTTATTTCTTAGGCATGAGGATTGTGAGATGTTGTCGTCGGTATGGGTTTGACTGAACTATTTATGGTGTGGGAAGAAGTGTATGATGTCAAATCCTTGGGTTTGGCTAGCATTTCATCTGCCGTCTATTAGCTGACAGTCGGACAGGGCTATAAATTAATTGGGGGTTGGTGAAATAATGTCACTGTAAGTGACAGAAATGGTCTCGAAGTTTAAAAAATGGTCAGGAAAGTTTTGCATGCATTTTTTTGTTGTTGCTGTTATTCAAGTTTTATTATACCTTAAAGGTGCAGTGTGTAATTTTTAGAAAGATCTCTTGACAGAAATGCTTAATAATATACAAAACTATATCATTATCATTAGGGGTGTATAAAGACTTTTTTATAATGAAAAATTATGTTTTTATTACCTTAGAAAGAGACGTTTTTATCTACATACACCGAGGGTCCCTTACGTGGAAGTCGCCATTTTGTGCCGCCATTTTCTACAGAAGCCCTCAGTGGACAAACTTTTGTTACTAAGTTGTCTCCGACAATGACACTTTTTTTTTCGGTGGTGGCTAACATAGCTTATCTTTGCGTTTCAGGAGTGAGAAGTGGACTTAGCCGTTAATGGAAGCAATTAGCAACCTCACCACTAGATGCCGCTAAAATTTACACACTGCACCTTTAAGTAATAGCCTGTTGTAGTCTAAAGGGGGTCGCACACTGGCCGCGCCGCTCAGGGCCACGCCGTTCTAAAAAATGTAACACATTGTTTTCTATGAGTATACGCACACCGGCGCCACCAAGTGGCGCCTGTCCACGCTGCCCGGCTTTGACTCAGGAAGTTGCTCAAATCCCTGTTGCACCACACAGCGCCACTCACATAGTTTAACATTATATAACATCATATTTGTCCCAAATCATTAACGATTAACATTGGCTGCTAATGTATATTTTGCATTTTGAAGTAGACGCTATCTGACGAAACTTGCGCTATTTAATGTGCACTTCCGGTTAACGATACCTCCGAGTTGTCCTAGACACGACTCGACGCGGCACGACGCTGAGCTGCGCGGCCGATGTGTGATCCCCTTAAGAGTTAAGTTTAAAGGTGACATAGAATGATTGAGTATTTATCCTTGTTCTGTGATGTGACATGTAGACAATTTTTTTTTTTGTTTGGGTCTGTAATGCCTTAGAAGCTTCCTAAAAACCTCTTTAAGAAAGCTCTATTAGGGTGGGGGATTTTAAACAAGTGGTTTTGCACCTATTTGGCTCCCCCTACTGGCTTAACTTGCAATCTCATTACTGATTGGCTGACTTTGCTGCCACTCAAAAAATGTAGCCAATTATTTTAAAGTGGAAGGGCAGTTAGATGCCTGTGATGTCATAAGCATCAGTTTTTCAGATTGGGCTGTTTTCTGGCTGACATTTCTAAAAGAGGAATTTCTATGAGACTGAGATGTTTAGCATGTTTAGCACTTTTTGTATGTTTGTGAATGCGGGTAGACTACCATTATTCAACAAAGACAAGGTAAAAATGGTTTTTCATTCTCTGTCCCCTTTAAGATTAGCATCCTCTGTTATGTTATGACCTGTTTTTGTTACCTACCTGTAATAACTAAAAATATTACTTATGGGCAATTCCATGTAAAAGTCAACCTTCTTTATAAAAAGTGAAGCTTTTACACATACTGAAATATTAAATGTCAATATTTGGCGGTTTAATTACCCATGCAAAGTCTTTGTTAAAGTTTTTTAAAGCTTTTTTGTTATTTTCCATATCCATAATGCAGTTTCTTCCTCATAAATGCACATACATAACTTAAAATAAATATTTAATGTTCTTTGAAGAGCCATCCTTTATTTATTTATTTGCATCTGGTTTGTGCTTTTTATTTCACAAAACTTCTACAAAGTATGTTGTGTCACATAAACGTGTGTCATTTTTTTGTCACATCCATAGCGCATGAATATATCCCTAATCTAAAATTTGTAAATAGACGGATATTTTTCAATTGTATGGATTTTATTTTCTGATTTTGTATTTACCCAATTAAAGAGTTGTATTCTCAGGCTAAACATAGGCAAAGTTAAAAAAAAACAAGTTGTGAGTATTTCTGTCCCGAAAACTCTTCGTCAGGGTTCGTACAAGTTTCGAAAATATTTTTTTACGTCAAAACTCACGGAGGTACGGTGCAAGTCCTTATATGTGCACTTTTCACTGAAAGGCACCAATCAGAACAAGAGCATCAAGGTCGAACAAACAAAGAGACCCATCAGAATCTGGGTTTGGAAAAACAGATGGTTTATATGATTTATGTAAAGAATAATTGACGACGAGTCGTTGAATGATAAGAAAATAACGCACCCCCAAGGTGATTATGCGGCATGACGCGAGCATTATTTTTGAATAATTCACCAGAGCCAATTATTCCGCTTATACCACGGTTACCAAAAACATTGCTCTGATGCCTATTTTTAAGACATTTTAAAGGTCAGGTGTGCGGTTATTAAAAAATAATCAACACCCATGGAACATTTCTCCACCAATCAGAATAAAGCATTCAACAGCCCTGTGATATAAATGAAAATGTCACATACATAACGCTTGCATTGCTCTTATGAAAGAAATAAAAGCAAAGTGGTTTTGGGCAACATAAAAGTGACTAAATGACGAATTGTCTTTTTTTTTAAGAAAACCTTCACTGTAATAATGTTTAAACTGCTTCTTACACACTCCCATTATTCCTTTTAATTTAATTCAATTATCTGTCTCTTGTATTCTGTTCTAGTTATTGTGGAAATTATAAATGGCAATGCTTCACTGCCTATCTGGAGCGAGGGAGTAAAAATGATCGGCTCTTGTTCAGACACACGCAGTTCCAGATGAAGGAAGCTATTTCTCTAAATTTAATTACGCCACTCGCTGCTGCTTGTCTCATTTCCACCCTGATAAGAGGAGAAACAAAAGGTTTTTTATTCTGGCACAAAGACTTTCAACAGCGGTTTTATCGATTTTCACATGAAGAGTCGCAGTGCAAACACATTTCTGCTGCCTCATTCTTAACTAGATCGAGCAAAAGCTTTTCATCTTCAGAAATGCCACTTACTCTTACTATTGTGACGTTTAGCTCACGTCACCTCAAAATCGAATTATATTTCTGTTTAAAGAAAGCTTGTGAGCGTAATGGCAACTAAAAACCAGCATCGGTTTTATATCAAGTTACAAAGCAGGTGTTATACTGTATGTGTCCCCCAAAATGGTTTAAAATGTGGGTCTTCAATAGGGGCCCCTTGGGGGTCCCTGGGTGGTATTACCAGGAGTCCTCCAAATATTGTTTGAATTTTATATATTTTTTTTAAATAATGGGTAACACTTTACAATAAGGTTCATTAGTTAACATTAGTTTATGTATTAGCTAACATGAACAAATCATGAGCAATACATTTGTTACAGTATTAATTAATCTTTGTTAATGTTAGTTAATAGAAAAAAAGCTTTTAATTGTTTGTTCATGTTAGTCCACAGCAGTGATGCCACAGTTACTTTGAAAAAGTAATCTGATTACTGATTACTGATTACTCCTTTAAAAAGTAACTAAGTTACTTTACAGATTACTTGATTTTAAAAGTAACTAAGTTAGATTACAAGTTACTTTGTTAGTTACATTCCAGTAGCTGCCAACACCCCCACTGCCTCAACATTAAAAATGACAACCGGTTTTGCCAACACTCACTTTATTGGAAGTGCATTTTTAACAGTAACGTCAACAATGTATCTCCTGACATTTTAAGTTGAACTGTTGTGTTTTAAAAAACTAATATATATATATATATATATGTGTGAGTCTTTCTTGACTTCACTAAACATAAATAGGGGTGAGCAGGGGCCATTTTCAGAAAAACTTAATTTTAAAAGTTAATGTTTTAGACAGAGATTTATTTTTGCTGTGGCCAATAACTCACAAGTGTGGTCTATCAAAACCAGCTGGAATTTTGAACAAATGTAAAACGACTTCTGTATAATTTCACTTTAAACAAGAGTAGTGAATTGTTACTTTTGACCTTGACAGCAGGGACGAAAGTAACACACAGGTGGGTCAAAAGTAATACAACAAAACATGATAGATTTTTGTGTTACAGTTGTTTTTATTAAATATATATTACTATGACCTCTTTAATATGTAACTGCAAACTTATTTTGTCATTTATCTTTGTAAAAAATAATTAAATTACATTTTTATTTTAAATTTCAGTTTTATCAAATGTTTCAAAAGCAACCAACAGTACAAACTTAAATTGCTGAGACTAAAAAAATTCAATAGTTTGAACACTATGAAAATAAAATTAAATCAAATTAGAATAATATCAATTTTTTACCATATTATACACAGTATTAGCAGCGGGACAAAACTAACAAGTGTTACTTTTGACCCGACAGGATCTACTTACTCTATAAACTCGACTTACTTTTATTTTGAAAAACTGAGAAGTCTTCAGGATGTTATATACGTTGTAGATTTATCAGTATTGTAACACATGAAATGAGAAAACAACGCGTTGTAAGAAAAAAAAGACCGCTTTTGGAATGTACTTATCATGGTTGAAAACACAGTACTGGATCTACACGTGGAAATCGGTGAGTAAATAACGCGATATTTGTCAACTCTTTCAGAGGTTATGTGCTAATATGCTGTCATAGTGAGATTTAGATGTTATCAGGGCTCGGAGAAAATCGCTTTGTTACTTTCGTTCTTCAACTCTCCCACACTTACTGGTTTTGCACTGAAGTCCAGCTTTTGTTGTTTGTTTGGGTAGTGGATGAACTCCTGCTCACTGCTTCGCATCACCGGGTGGGACTTGCTCTTAGTTTGACTGTCTGCGCCATGCCGCGACTCCAAATGTGTTTTTTTTTTTTAATTTGACGTAGTGTTTTTGTAGCTGCATCTCTCTTCTCTCTCCATTGTACGTTGTTTACGTTTGTGTCGCTTACACGTGACCTGAATTGTCCTCGTGCTGAAAACGTGACTTGTCGCGCCTGACTTCACTTCCCGAGACGCAAGAAGAAATTTAGCCTACAAGAAAATATATATTTTACTAAGGAAAATTTCAAAAATAGTAACGCACAGTAACTTGGATAAGTAACTTTAATCTGATTACTGGTTTGGAAATATTAACGCGTTAGATTACTCGTTACTAAAAAAAGTGGTAAAATTAGAGTAACGCGTTACTAAGTAACGCGTTACCGGCATCACTGGTCCACAGTGTATTAACTAACATTAACAAGATTTTAATAAAGTAAGATTAATAAATATTGTATATGTGCAGTTCATTATTAGTTCATGTTAACCATTGTAGTTAACTAATGAACCTTATTGTAAAGTGTTACCAAATAATGAAATAAGGCATCCAACAAAATGCATTAACTCTTTCACCGCCAGCGTTTTTAAAAAAAGTTTCCAGCCAGCGCCAGCGTTTTTCAAGATTTTCACCAAAGTTTAATGCCTTCCAGAAAATGTTCTTCTTTAAATATATAAACATACAATATACCAAATGAAAGAACAGACACTCTGCTTTCAAACAAAAAAAACCGTTTTATCCTACCTTTAGTGGTTCTTTTGTAATCAGCTTTTGAATATGGGTAGGTTTCTGCAAAAACACCACATTTTGAGCAAAAAGCAGAGATAATTCCATTTTTGTGACGGACTTTCATAGAGATCCCATTCAGAGCGATCTTTAAAACAGACACGGACATACAGCAGCTTGCCATAGGGCAATACTTCCGGTTTTAAAAAGTTGCGGAAGGGCGCCACCTGGTGAATAATAGCGGTATTGCGGAAAGACGGAAAATCTCGTTATTGGCGGGGAAGCGTTTTCTCTTAATTGACGAGATATCTCGTCAATGGCGGTGAAAGAGTTAATATACTAATAATAAACATTAAAATGTAGGTTCCCTCGTTAAAATCTATTCATTATTAGTTAATAGTTAAAAGTATGTTAAATGTATGTGACATACCAAAAATAATTATTTTAATATCTTTGTAATGTAATCATAATAACAAAGTATTTAAATCCAGTCTGGGAGTGCTCCAACTCTCTATCCATTAATGCGTCATTGGCCTGATAAAGGTTTAAGACCTCTGGTTTACAAGGCTTTTAATATCAGATTTTGTAAAATTGTCAACCCTGTTGATTTTTTGAAGATCAATTTATTAATTTTGATAATGCAGTAATGCAATATATTAACATTGAATGATTGAATACTTAAGATAAGCCTTTAAAAAAACTGGATGATGCACCTGTTTCGTGTAGTGAATTCAAAACATCGCACAATCCATTTCATTTCTTTTGCTCAGCAGCTGAGTAAAAGAGAAAGTGTAAATACAGAATATGTCAGATAAATGCCTCGCTGTGTTGTAAATGCGTTCCAGAGTGCGGTTCTGGGAAAGGTCCACATCACCCTGGTATGCTCGAAATTACCCTGGTAATTGTTGTGTGAAAATAAGAGGGGAGAAAAACGAGCGAGGGCAGGTCACATTCAGATTTCCAGAAACGCTGATCCGAAGCCCAGAGTAAAAACATTGACTTTGCACTTTTCATAACGCTGGTTTACGCAGCACACGCGCCACACGGGGCCGGGGAACAAATTTTAAGAGCATCAGGTCGACTATAAATCACATGCAGAGAGAAACACAAAGACGGATCGCTGGCAGTCGACGTTATTTCAGAAAGCTGCATTGTGGCTTTCTTGGATAACTAACAACTCAGTGTTTAGTAAAAAAATACAACCCTGCTATTCAGACTCGAAACAATTAGAGTTGAACTGAGGCAGCTGCCATGGTTTGGATGGGTCCCAAATAGGACGGCAGGAGAAATGTTTGCTTTTGGAAAGCTCGGACTGTGTAAACATGTTTGTGTGCATGTGTGACACCTGCGCAGCGTAAACATGCGACATCATGAGTGAAACCAGGCCATACCATCTATGACTATTCTTATTTTTATTGTGTACTTTATGTATTATTTACACACTTACCACAAAATGTGTGTACACGATGGAGACTGTAGTGTCAAGGGTATTATATGTGAAAGCTGCCACTACTTGTTGATACTTGCCGGTAAGATGTAAAAAATGTTTTTCGCACAATAAAGCAACATTATAATAATTATACCCCCCCAAAACATGAGCTATGTCGTTCTCATATATATGGTTTCCATTAAAATGTCCAGAATGCTTGTGGTGCTGAAAACCACTTAGTAGAACGAAATGACTCCAGCACTTCAACCCAGACAAAGTTACTGGCAGCTGAGGTATCAGTGGCATATTAGCATTTATACTCCAACAGAATGGACGACGTTGGGTGACCACACATCAAAATTCCCTTCGCTCAGCTGTTGGATGATTATAGGGACAAACCGCAGCTTTTCACACCTCTGAACTTCTCAGTACAATTATCCTGTCTATTACTGTATACTGTACTCGAAAACTTGTGTTGGCGCTGAGCTTTCGGTGGCCCCAATAAACATTTGGAAACTTTAGACGTACTTTATTATGTATTAAATTCATTGCATAGATAAGGGGTTTTCAAACTGGGGCCAGGGACCTCCAGGCGGCCTGCAGGATGTTTTAGGGCAGTGGTCGCCAACATGGTGCCCATGGGCACCAGGTTGCCCGCAGGGAGTCTGTGAGTCGCCCGCCAAAGCACATTCTATTATTAGCCTCAATTTGAATATTTATTTATTTATTTATTTATTACTTTTTTATAAAAGCTTGGCTTTTTTATGTATCTTAAAGGAATACTCCACTTTCATAAAAAAATCCAGATAATGGATTATTTTATCCATTGTGGTAGCTCTTGCTCAAAAAAAGGTTGGAGACCCCTGTTTTAGGAAAGACAAAGAAGAAATTGTTAAATGTTTTTAAGTGGTTATCTCCAGATTTTCCAGAATGATTTCTATTTGCTTTGTATCTTTATAGTGTGTTTTTGCTTATTACAGTGCACTTACTGTATCGGGGTTTGTAAAACAATATTTCTTGTAAAGCTGCTTTGAAATTAGTTGCTAGGTTTTATATCCAACTTTACTCTAAGTGTAGCCAATTATATTACCTATAAATAAAAATATACAAATGTATATATATTTATACGTATGGGGTCCCTCACAAAAAGCACATTTTGGGGGTCCATGGCATCATAAAGTTTAAAAACTTCAAATATAACATGTATAACAAAACATCAAACCAAGAGTATTCGCAAGTTTCGCAACCAATGTTTGACCTTTTCTCACAACTAAGGCCGCATTTACATTGCATGTTTAAATTGAATTAATTCGATCTCAATACAGATCAAATATGACCCACGAACGTGTCAGGAAAAAAGCTTATAGATTTCCATATTCTCTGATCACTTTCAGGCCTCATTTGTGTGGAAATAAATCGGAGACATGCATTCATGTCCACAATGTAAGTGGACAGATCTGGGGTCTCATTTATAAAGCTTTCAACTGGTGTGGGAACTGTTAACGTAGGACCCTTAATAAGAATAACAGTTTTAGAAATAAGACCCCATATTTTCACATCTAAAGACGTGTCGTGCGTCATTAAACTGCGACGCTGGCAAATGATATCAACTCGGGTGGATGCCACATGCAATCACATGACAGTCCCTCCAGAAAACGCGATTTTGCGATCGCATGATTCAGCGCATAAGCAGCCAAAGTCCGCATATTTATGCGGGGGCCACATTTTTTCAAATACACCACACTTTCGCAGCATAAATTGCAGATTTCCGTGTGCAAAATATACGGCTTGCCTTATGATTTCATAATCCCCACATTTTCGTAGCAAAGTCACATATATCTTAGCAGAAAGTTGAAAAATGTTGCATTTACTTCACACAAGTGCAGCCATGACCTCTGTTGCCATGGGAACGTTATGAAGTAACGTGATTATGTGACGTGAGCATCATTAAAAAGCTGCAAAAGCTGCAAGTTTTTGCAAGTTCCCGCAGTTTTTGCAAGTTCACGCAGTTTTTGCAAGTTCACGCAGTTTTTGCAAGTTCCCGCAGTTTTTGCAAGTTCACGCAATTTCATTGCATAAAATTGCATAAATATCCCGCATATTCCATCGCATTTTTTAAGAAAACTTGCTGCAAAATCAAAGATTTTTGCCCGCAACAATCACAAAAAACTCAGTGTTTTTCTGGAAGGACTGACATGACTCTTTTTAGCAGTGCAATGGAGGACGGTAATGTTGAAGTTTTATGTCTTGTTACAGAAATAATCTTATATAATCATTTTGTCTGTGTTCATTGCATACATTTTACTTCTTACTACATTTTACCTCTTTGGTTTAAGCTGTTCGGGGTCTGTAATTTTTTTGCCAAGTGTTTAGTGTAAATGCTGATATCATATATGAGTCACTTTTAAAAGATGATTTAAGCAGGTCCTCAAAAAAGTTGGAATACAGGCAACAAATCGGAATTGGCCATTAAGATTTGCAGTGTAAATCCAGCCTAATTTCACAATCTTTGTTAGTTCTGCAATGGTCCTTTGTTCACTTTTAGTGGATGTATAAATTTGATTAAGGTTAAATTTCTGTCGTAGAATATAGCATGATTTGTAGGGGGCTATTTTGGGGCATATTTTGTTATTTTGGGGTTTGAGTGTCCTAGTCCTTACTTTATTTGTTTCTGTTCATGAGGGTAAATAAACGGTGACAGTTTTCTTTCATTTTATGCAGGAACTGCTCTTTTTCAATGTCACCACATTTTCCTTACCAAAAAAACTGGTGTGATTCAAAGCTAAGTTTATTTTAGTGAGAACTGCATTGATATTTGTCTGCTCTTTGCCGTCATTTTGTGTTATTTTAACGGGATCCTACGGAAAGCCTCGTCTCTTGGCACACGGCTCTGTTTTTGGCTCTATTCTGGACATGTACGAATAGATCGCTCGTGTTTGATGCTCTAGGGAAGAGCAAAGAAAAGAACCAATCTGTCTGGCAAATGTTTCCATATGGACACTAAGAGCTGCGCATTCCTGTGGAAATGAAGGCAGTTCCTTTCATCACAAAGACATGATCGATTCATGATAAGGATGCCAGGAGCACTACAAAGCCAGGGAAGAGAGAGAAAGATAAAGAGAGGGACGCATGAGCAAAGATTAAAAAAAGGGGGTTAAAGAAGTATGTGGCCTATAGAGACAGTGAGAGAGGATTGAAGTGCTACTTGAGGGAAGGATGCAGAGAACAGGAAGAGAGAAATTGGCGGTGTAAAGCGAGGGCACACAGATGTGAATTAAAACATTATGCAGCAAGTTCGCCTCTAATCAGGAGATCCCATCAGGCCCTGAGGTCACTTCCTCTGAGGCCAGCTTCTCTCTGTCCACTGATCATCATTTTATCAGGAAGGAATGCAAATTGCAGTACAGATCTACAATGGCACTGCTGTGGTATGTTAATCGCGGACAGCGGCGTGTCATGAGCGCTCCTCGAGATCAAGAGAGCTATTCACCGCCACTCCAAACAATAAAGCCTCGCTGATCCAAATGAGTAAATTTGTCACTGGATAAATGGCTTTTCTGACTAGTGGTTTAAGTATTAAAATGCATATTATTATATTACAGTTGCGTCTGATGACACTTATGATAAAACTAAGAACGCACGATATGGTATTTTGAAATATTGTAAGTATGCATATCACATTATGTATATTGCAATAGTTTGCAATATCTTAATTGATTTTAATACTTTAGTAAATCATGTGTAGTCAAAGTTTTAAGTCAATGCAGTTACGAGAGATACTGGTGGTGGAGAGAATGATAAAATAATGCAAAATGTGCATGTTGGTCATAATTTTTAGCTTTAAATTAGACATGTAGCAATTACCGGTTTAATGTTTAGCTGCGATATAAGTGTCCAACGGTTAGTATTACTGCATCATTTTTTAATGACCATTTAACCGTGCCAGTGTCACGGCTCTCAAACCCCTGTCCAGCATCAACTAATTTAAGAAATAACGTGAGACAAACCGATTCATTCACATCTGCTCTCATGTGTTTGTGATGACAGTGCTTCACTGACTGAATTTAAATCCAAAAAATGTCACATTTAATGAAATCTAGTTGCATGTTTACTTAATCTTTTGCTCTTCATTTTCCATGAAATGATGTGATGAGTTTAAAGCTCTGTTTGTTTCTTCAGTGATTGCTGTGAGCGCAGGTGTCGTGCAGCTTTACTCCTGGGTCATAAAGTTCACCTTATTTCTTACGACATACACAGACAGATTATTTGCTGATTTGTGTTTATATAAAAATCTGATTTATTCACTTGTGTTTTATCTGAACTAGATGAACATTTACAACCCCAAATGTGCCATGATTTTTCTATGTTTTTCAGTTGATGTTGATGCGAACAAAAGTACACCTACATGTAAAATCTATTATAATCGTGGTGATTTTGGTCACTATAACCGTGATGTAAAATTTCCATACCGTTTCATTACTTTATATATACTTAAGTTGATTCTACAAACTCACATGTGGTATTTTGCATTTAGCATGTCATACCAAAATCCTTTTTTTTTCAGTATTGTACAGCCCTATCAAAAATTTTTCTGTTTTGCATCTTTATAATTGAATGCATGATTAATGACAAATAATATCAGTATAACAACGAGAACATGTTTATTGAGAAATTCACTACAGTATTTTTTATTTTTGCTTTTAATATCAGCAGGTATTTGAGTTGGCCTGGACTGCAGAAGTTTGTGGAAAAACATGATGATTAATGTTATAAAAACATGATTTTAGATTTTTTCCAAGAACATTGTGTGTAGTTCAATTGAAAGAAAAAATCTGATCTTTTGTGCTTGGATTTGAATGCTAAACCTGGAAGTTTTTTTTTTTTCATTTTACGCCATAACATTTCTTTTTCCTGACCTCTGTCACTAATAAAACTTAGTTTATTTGCAGGTTTAAATTAGTTTTTAAATCATGGCCTCAGAAGTTTAAACACACTTTATAAATGTACTAAATATAATGATGCATGTTAAGTAAAAAAAAATTTAATATATACTGATTAATATGTAATGGATGTAAGAAGAAAGGACACAAGTTTTAAGGAAACTTTATTGGAATTCTGTAAATTAAAATGCACAAATCAGAAGCAATAATAGCCAACAAACGAAAAAGGGAATTTGTTTAAAGAACGAATCAAAATAAATCTATTTTCATTTTTGTGTGCGGATTTATAACAAACTGCGTTATGGATGTGACAATTCTAAAAGCCACACGTACCTGTGTAAAATAATTTGAAAAACTTTGAAAACTTAAACAGAGACATTGCCCCTTGGTATTTAAGCCACCAAAAATTGACATCTGAGATATCAGTATGGTTAAAAACTTTTAGTAAAAGCTTTATTTTTCATGGTAAGGTTAACATTTACATGGAATTGCTTCCCTTTAATTCCCATGTGTGCCAGATAGGATGATTGCCATTTTATAAAGTTTTTTTAATTTTTTTATTTCCTACTTTACTTTTTTTAAACCCACAATGCACTATGGTGTTTAATGTACAACTAACACTCAGTAGCACTTTTTCTATATAAAATCTCTTTTGAGATTCCAAGAGAAAATCCGGTCCTGGACCTCGATCGGATGGACATGGTCAGAAACAATGCTCAGGTATAGGCCGTGGCATTTAAACGATGCCCAATTGGCACTAAGGGGCCTAAAGTGTGCCAAGAAAACATCCCCCACACCATTACACCACCACCACCAGTCTGCACAGTGGTAACAAGGCATGATGGATCCATGTTCTCATTCTGTTTACACCAAATTCTGACTCTGCCATCTGAATGTCTCAACAAAAATCGAGATTCATCAGACCAGGAAACATTTTTTCAGCCTTCAACTGTCCAATTTTGGTGAGCTCGTGCAATTTGTAGCCTCTTTTTCCTATTTGTAGTGGAGATGAGTGGTACCCGGTGGGGTCGTCTGCTGTTGTATCCCATCCGCCTCAAGGTTGTGCGTGTTGTGGCTTCACAAATGCTTTGCTGCATACCTCGGTTGTAACGAGTGTTTATTTCAATCAAAGTTGCTCTTTTATCAGCTTGAATCAGTCGGCCCATTCTCCTCTGACCTCTAGCATCAACAAGACATTTTCACCCACAAGACTGCCACATACTGAATGTTTTTCCCTTTTCACACCATTTTTTGTAAACCCTAGAAATGGCTGTGTGTGAAAATCCCAGAACTGAGCAGATTATGAAATACTCAGACCGGCCCCATCTGGCACCAACAACCATGCCACGCTCAAAATTGCTTAAATCACCTTTCTTTCCTATTCTGACATTCAGTTTGGAGTTCAGGAGATTGCCTTGACCAGGACCACACCCCTAAATGCATTGAAGCAACTGCCATGTGATTTGTTGATTAGATAATTGCATTAATGAGAAATTGAACAGGTGTTCCTAATAATCCTTTAGGTGAGGTGGATTTTTGATAAAAGAGACGCTCACGTTCACAAAATACTCGCAAGACACTAACTTAACACTAAACTCTAATTACACCTGAGATCAAGCGAGTATCTAGCAATCGTGAGCGTCTCTTTTATCATAAACCCCTTCTAAGCGTCTGCAGCAGGCTTGTATTTTGACATTATGCATCATGCACACAAGTTTATGTAATGTACCGAACACATATGACGAGCCACACACGACGGGCTCCAAAGATGTTGTGTTGAGCTTTGCATCATGCGCCCTCGAAAAATAAGTTACCGGCCGCCACTGGTTGACTGGAATATTTTTGAATGTTGCTTGGAATAAATTATATTCATATAATTTGCCATAGCAGGAAATTTTATCTAAATGTGAATGTCAGTATTTTAATCATGTTTAGAATTCATACAGAACCAAAATTAGGGCCAAATTCTTCTCGTCTGCTCTGATTTGTGTGTTTGTCACTTCTCTGAATGTATGGGCTACACTTAACATCTCACGGGAGAGATGAAACTCAGCCACCCAAGCTGACAGAACGCACACAGGCAGCCAAACCTCAAAATGAAGGGACACACACAGGCCTCCCAACAGAAGACCCCCACAAAAACATTTAACATTCACCAGTCACATCATCACTTTTTCAGTTTTTGAGGAGACGGCAGTGGAGTCTTTGGGAATTTTCAACACCAATTCTGCATTTTTTTGCTTGCATCTTGATTGGATCCAAACTTTGTTATAAACATCCAACTGTAAATTCTGGGAACTCATAATGTACATTGTCCCGTAGGAAAGAAAATTAGATTTGCTTGTCTTAAACAGCAATTCTTGAATATTAAATGGGAAGAAAAAGTCCCCAATCTCACGTTGGTCTTTAAATGAGATGATGTTTTAAGAGCTGGTCTAAGCATTTCTCATCAAAATGCACCAAGACCCAACTATCTAAGCTATGTTATCCACAACTTTATAGATCATCTCACTGCATGAATATATTAACAATTTCTTACTTCTGTTCATTTTTAGTGTTAACATGAAGCATATTTGAGCAATCCATTGAGACTCATAAAAGCAGGCTTGATTAAAATATTAAAGTTAGTTTAAATCTTTGTCTTGTAAACCGAATGTGCTTCTTTTGGTCTTCTTTCTCAATATCTAACTCACTTGACTGATGGGAAATTAAATTGAAGACTCAGGGGGCTGTGGGCATCAGTGTTATGTGGTTTCACTGAGCTTTTTAATGAGCTCTGGGTCTCCAGACTCATATGAACTCATGGCGCCACTAATAGTCTCTGATCATGCTTGACAGGGGCTGTTAGCAAGGTATTTCGAAGGCAGGTGTGAATGAGCAAATGTTTTCGCAGCGTTATGAGATGGCGATGGCCTCTCTGCAGATGAACGCATTTGATTTAACCTTTCGCCTCACCCTGTGGACAAGGGAAGGAAATCCAATCAGCTCCTCAGTAAGATCAAAGCGGGGCTTGTGTCTGTCATTTCTTCCCGATGTTTAGACTTGTGCCAAACAAAACAAAAGCTAATTTTGTGGAGCGGGTGCAGCGTTATGATGTCATAATGTGATTAGAGAGTGAATCTCCACCCATAAATTACCTAATCCAAAACACAGCTCTACTTCTTTACCTAACTGCTAACTTCTTGTTATATTAATGTTGTGTTTTGTACATTATCCATAATCATCTCATGGTGGTTGCTAGGGTGTTGCTATGGAGTTTCTAAGGGGGTCTGTGTGGTTGTTAGCACATTGTTGAGACACATGTGGTTGATTTATGTACCAAACCACCAGTTTAATTACATCAAACTATAGTAACAGCAGACCTCAACAAGCTATACATCGTTCATGTTTGTTGTACAAGTCATGTAGGATAAGTTGAGCAGTGAGGATTAATCAGGCTTTGTTTAAATTAAAGAATCGTCTTTGGAGAACCTTTGAATGGTTTTGGAGAACCCAAAAAAAAACCTATATTCTGCTGTGTGTAGATTTTAGTGGCAGCTAGAGGTCAGGTTGAAAATTGCTCAGTCCACAACTCACCCCCTTCCTTTCGAAACGCAGAGAGAGGCTACGGTAGCCGCCACAGGACAAACATGTTGTTGTCTTAGACAACACAAAGGCTACGTTTACATGGAAACGATCTGAAATGAAAACGCAAAAGTGACATTGCGTTATCACTTTTTATTCCGCGTTTTTATACAATCGTTTTGAGGGGGAAATCTGCATGCATATGGTGACGCAAAAATGTGTGATATTCGATGTAGTATGCACTCCAGGCGGCTAGGTTGCAGTGTGAAGCATGCCTGCATACAATCTTGTTCTCCCAGGTCTCCTCCAAAGCCGTCTGGTTTGCCTTCGATGAATTAGCAATTTAATGGAGGTAATTAATGCACTTTCTCTGATAAGTAATACTAGCTGTGAATATTTCGTACAACTGCTGAAAAGAATCAGAGCTGCTTTGGCAACTTGAAGGTCCGACGTATGGAAATAATCCGACATGTTGTTTGTTATCTTCCTGAACTGGCGCATGCCTGTGATGTAAAGGCGTATGCGACGAGAGCCACCGTGAGCAGACTTTTCCACTCTGGAGGGTGGTTTCACTTTTTTGCTTTTTTAGGCCCTAAAAATGAAACTGCCGTGTTAACAAAAGGCACATCCGATAAAATATTTGTATGTTTTCACCCTCGAGCGTTCTCGTGTAAACAGGCCCTGAGACTAGAGCAGTTTATTCGTTAAGGGCTACATGGCGGCGCAAAATGGCGACATCCATGTAAGGGGTCCGCGCTGTATGTAGATAAAAAATATTATTTTTAAGGTAATAAAAACAATACTGTTCATTATACTGTATAGGTCTTTATACACCACTGAAATATAGTTATGTATATTATAAAGATTGACCGATATATTTGTTTCCCGGTATTTTTCCCGATATTTAAGCTTTTTGCCATTGTCGGATATCAGTTTTGTAATATCGGATTGACCGATAAACGCCACCATATTGTGGCCGTTTTGAGAATTGCGAGCTGGACGCCATTTCACCACAGCATCTAAGGAAAGGAGCTAAAAACAACAACAGCCTGCACAGCAAATATGACGGCAGAGTAACGCAACTTCATTAAAAGGACTTTGAGTATACTTAGTTGGCTTTAATTAATCAACTTATTTAACATAACTGACATTAATGCACAGATGAGATGTGTTAGAAATGTCTGATGTGCAATGTATGCAGCTTGGCTAAATGTGGGTTCACACCAGATGCGAGTTCAAAGATTTGAGCAAGTAGATTACATACAAAGTCAATGCAAAGACGCGATCAGACGCATCCTCGCGTGGGGCGATGTGAATGAGGCGATATGGATGGCACGTTTGCCATGAAAACACACGCTATTCGCCTCAAACAGGTCTTCGCACAAGTTGAAAATATTTAATTTGAGCAAAAAATGTAAATCCCGCGAGAAATCTAGAGCGAGTAACGCGATGCCCCGCGTTTGGTGTGTATGTAGCATAAGAAATAGAGACGAGAGTTTTGTTTGTTACTTTCCTGACAATTTATTATTCCAGTGATATTATTTATTAAATTAATATTATTCTTCACTCTTTCAGACCCCTATTTATTACATTGTATGCAAGGAGGGAGTGAATGTTATTATTATAAGGGTTTGTTAGGTAAAAACAGTAAATAAAAATCAGTTCAGCATATCAGTTATCAGGAACATAAGCATCCAAATCTTTGATAATCACTAGTATATTACATCGCATTTCTGCGTTACACACTGCACCTTTAAGAGTATGGCAAACATCAAACACTAATAAATATTTCAAAATATACATTATGTTGTCGTCATGATGTGTTTTTGCCAGAATTTGAACGAAATATGAATTTTTACATACTAAATGTGCATTCATATAAATGTACTAGTGAAAAATGATTTGTGTGAGTTGTGACATAATTAATGGCATATGGAAAATAAGGGCAGATGGTTATCTGTCTTATGTTTGTTACTACGTCTGGATGTTTCTTTGGATCGAATGTGAATTATTCACATATTTTCATAACTGCTGAAATGATGTGTATTTAAAAGACACGTGAACCAGCAGCACAATGTGCCTCATTTCAGATTTATGTCTGTTTTTATGTAAAAACAGAGCTCGAGAGGGAATGCACTGTAATTTAAATCACTATAGCCCTCAATTTCCATATTTCTGGATGTAATGATGCTGATGCACACACATACCAGCACACAAACGGGTTTAATTTGCTATATTAGTAAGGACATATCCTAGACTTCTGCAAATGATTTTGTCTAGTAGTCACAGACTCCCTAACTTTCGCACAAACGTGTTGGAGTTATTAAAATGTGATTTGGCCGATATATGAGCCTTTTTAACTTGATGAACTACACTCTTAAAAAAAATGGTTCTATATCGAACCAGAAATGGTTCTATCACCCGCTTCATATATGGAACCCCTAAATGGTTCAATATAGAACCACTTTAATGGGTTCATTAAAAAGAACCCCAAATGGTTCTTTGAATCAAAGTTAGATGGTTCTATTTAGAACCATTAAAGGTTCTTTATTATTATGAGTAATTTATTATTGATAAGAAATTATAACCGATCTAGAAAATTATAAAAGTTTACTATTTATTAATTGTATTATACAGAAATATAAATCTATAAAAATTACTTAAAATCACATGTCTTTATTCTGTATTAGACAGCAAAACTTTAGTTTACATTTAAAATGTCTCATTACATTCAACCATTTAGTTATTTAATTTTTCCATTAAGCATTTTCACTTTTTAATAAACATACATACGTTTATATATAAATAATATATATAAATAAATTGCATCTCTGTATTAAACAGCTAAACTCTTAATTACACTATACATTAAAAATTTTGTTTAAGTTATTTCCCTTACGCATAGATACTGTACAGTATATGCAGTATTAATTTTTAGTAACTTTTACATGTGTCTGAAATGATGAAAAGAAATCAAGGTAACACTTTACAATAAGGTTCATTAGTTAACATTAGTCAGCTACATTAGTCAACATGAACTAATAATGAACTGCACTTATACAGCCTTTATTAATCTTTGTTAATGTTAATTTCAACAATTACTTTATTAAAATCTTGTTAACATTAGTTAATGCACTCTGAACTAACATGAACAAGCAATTAAAGCTTACATTTTTATTAACTAACATTAACAAAGATGAATAAATACTGTAACAGATGTATTGCTTATGGTTTGTTCAAGTTAGTTAATACATCAACCAATGTTAACCAATGAACCCCACTGCAAAGTGCCACCGAAATCACAATGCATTTAAAGACAATTCATGAACAATCTATTAAATAGAATGACAATTTACACAAGTTGATTGTACATTTGTTTTGTACAGGTATTAAAACTTAAGCATATATTTTATAAATTAAAGTCACTGTGTGCTTAATGGCAAAAGGGTATTGAACATTGAGGAGAAAAAAAAACGCAAACAGTTGTCACGGAGTGACTATGCGGGGCGGAACCAAAAGGAGAGTGAAGAGGTTCCGCCCGGACCGGTTTGTACAGACACCGGCACTTCAGGGTTCCCCGGGAATCCCCGCACTCGCTGAAACAAGGCACAGCTGTGTGAGTGACGTGGCGAGCGATGGTTGGGCGAGCCACGCCTGGGAGGAGGATATAAAGAGAGAAGGTAGAAGTTACTGGAAGGGTCGATTTTCGGGCGAGTCAACTTCCGCCTTGGGCAGCACAACGAAGACCAGCCTCCGAAGAGTCCGCAGGCTCTGCTGATCCGGCGACCGCAAGGTAGCAGGCGGAAAGAGTGCGGGGCTGGTCCGGGCAAAAGGACGGCGTGGTTGTGTATAGGAAGTTACTTGTCAGAGTGAAGTTTGATCGCGTTGGATATACGCTGCAGATGCCGGCTGGGTTGTTAGTCCTTCGGGTGCTGAAATACGTAGTTCTGCTATGGCTAGGAGCTGTGGAGAGAGAAGAAACACTGTTCAACAGTCAAGTAAGAACCTCTTGAAACGGAAATACACAAAGCTTTATTGAAGTGTTGTGCTGTGTCCTTGTCGTCCGTACTCACCTTAGGAGGGTCTTGGACCCTTGTGGATGCCATCAGGGGCCGCCGCGACGGTGTGTGCCCAACCCACCCAGATACGCTCTGTAGCGGTGTTCCAGCTGGAGTCACGTGGAAACCCCTCCAACGTCCCTGGCCCCGTAATACTCCCCCTGAGGGCGAGAAGCGAGATTTTTAGATTCCCTTTCCCATTCCCCACTTTAGTTTTAAATAATTTAAATAAAGTTTCTATTTCTATATTTTACTTATCTCTGGTTTGTCTGGTCATTGGGGTGCTTTGGGACCTCCTCGAGGTGGAACTAGGAGGAGCGTGATCCGCGACAGGGGCGGTCCGCTTCTCCGACCTGTGACACAGTCATTCCACAGCCTGTGATGTCAATGTCTTCCACATATTAAGTTCACATTGTCCATTATAAAGTTGATACATTCAGATTTGAAAAGATCAGGAGAGCCGTTGAACACTATGGTTGGTGTGGGACCTTTGGGTTCCTGTAAAACAAACATTTCACCTTTTAAGTGCTTTTTACCAATTAACAGAAGCCATCAAATAGACTTAAAATTATCCAATAATAACACAAATAAAGTATGACAACTAGGCAAGCAACACTCACGAAACAACAAGACTCATAATAATTGATGTAGAGCTGTATGCTATTTAAGGGTAAACAGAGTAATAGTTTTATATTTGCATTGAATGTTACTTTAAATAAAGTGCCTCAAATGCTAACTAAATTACAGAAGACTATACTTACACTATTTACACAGTAAAGGAAGCTGGGATTTTCTTGAAATAATGCTTGCAATAACATAAGTGCAGCATTCCTCACCAGACCTACAAAGATACAAATTATTGTACATTAGGTACAGATATCAATTACAGGGACAATTTACTCAAAAAAGAAAACTCATTCACTCGTATTGAAATAATATATATACTATTTCAAACATTCACAGCTTTCTTTCTTCAGCAGAACACTAACACAAAAGAGATTTTGAAGAATGTCTGTAACCGAACAACTCTGCTAGCAATTTAATGGACACAAAACCAATGCAGGTCAATGGGCACCATTGTTGTTCGATTACCATACTTTTTCAAAATTTCTTCTGTTGTGTTCTGCTGAAGAAAGTGACGACAATTTTAATTTGTGGGTAAACTTTAACTCTTTCTCAGCCAGCGTCTCTTAATTAACAAGTTTACTCTTCAATGGCAAGGAAAAAGTTTATACTAACATTATTTTCATATTTTCACTTATACAATTTATAGGTGCTAGAACCTTTACATTGACTATGCAAATAAGGCTACTTTACACTGGACAAAGAACAAGCACCTTCTGTGGTTTCCTCTCCAATGAGATTGGCGTAGAGATGTTTTTACTTCCTTCTTTTGCACTCCTGATGATGTTTGGGGCCATTTTATTAAGAGATGTTTCCATGTTCTTCACCAAGTCTGTTCCAAACCACATTGTCATTCCATGCAGCATCTTAAAACAAAAAATCTTTATATATCCACTTTCAGACAAACAAGTTCCTTAAAGTCTACATTAACTTGAGGTTGCAATTGACTAGTGATGTATTTTTGCAAAACACAATGTTCAATAAAAAATAGTGTGAAATATACAGAATTTAAATTAAATCCTCAAACACTTTACAGTCTTTAATGCTAAATTCTAAATGAAATACATACAGTAAGAATTATCATTAAAGCTACAAAACACAGATTTCTTTTTATTTTCTCTTTAATGAACATTAGTGACGAAGTCTTACAAGGTCCTTTTAAGCACCTTACCTTTCTACATCAATGGGGTTTATATTTTAAAGCCAGTGACGTGTCTGACCATTTATTAACCATGGTTATCTGTGAGGGAGAGGAAAAAAAATTACACTTCACAAACCAAATACACATAAAAACCTGAACACGTTTGGTTTTTAAAACATTTGAATGTTAAATGTAAGTGTCTTAACAGCTACCATCACATTAATTAATTGTGTGCATCACAGAAAACATGCATATCTAGACTTGCGGATACAAACGCTGCACTGCAATCGTGCATTTATAATACAGACCAGCAGAAAGTTCTTAACTGTGGCCAGCAGTTTCCACTTTCCTTCAAGGTTTAGCTCCAACCCTGATAAAACACTCGTGAACAAGCGAAAAATACTCACGGAATATGTGTAAAACTGCGACAAACATTTACATATAATTTCCCTTCCACCCGGTTCCTTTGACCACGCGCTTCATTGAAATAACACCCCTGTCTCGAATTTCGTCTCCTTACAACACAACTGTCTTATTGTGCTTGGCAATTTAATTGAAAATGACAAAGAAATAAAGCAGGACTGTAACGTAATTCATTAAAACCAGGAACAAAATGTAGCTATTTAACAGAGCTTTTATAACTGACGGTTGACGAAGCCCGTCAGTGCTTTAACGTTACCAGCAGTATTTTTTAACTGAGGTAAATATTATAAATGTAGCTTCTAGTATCACTATTTAGCACAAGACCTACTCTAACAAAATAAATATTAACTAATTATACTAAATATTTCAGTAATATCGTTTCAAAAATGTAGAAAGTTTACTTACCTCCGGGTACAAACAAGCAGAAATGACGGTCCGGAGTCCGAACTCCTCAGTTTGAAAAAATAACTGTCAAGCCTCGAGGCTCATCTTCGCGTATGGTGGTGGTCTGGTCTGCCTCTCCACATTACCACCCCTCTGGTTTAATAAACAGAGGAATATAAACACACACACATACATAAATAACATGTTTAATATAATAAAGCTTGTGGTGAAAGATTTTATACCCTAAAATTGCCAAGTTTCCCTCAGACATCACACGTAATTGAATTAAACACTATTGGGCGGTTTTCTCGGACAGGACTTATCATTGACTAAAATACTGACATCTGTTAACATATGAGTGCTATTGTTTTGTCTCAAAATGCACACTAGTATTGTGTTTTATAAGGTTTGTTTGTAAAAATGTCCCAATTATAATTAAGACGGAGTCCTAAACCCTGTCCGGTATTATCTTAACTAAAATAGCTCCACTTTAACTCGGACACATAACGTAACACACACTTTAAGTCGGTCACATAACATAACACACCTTTATATAACTTATATGTTTACAAAAACGTCGAGTATTTGCGTCTTTGCCAATTAATATAGTTTAAAATTAACATTTATTTACAACCACTTACCTGACGTGACCTTGAGGAAACGGCTGATGACTCGTGTCGTTGTGGGAAACAGTGAGTGATTCCGGCTGTTACATGCGGAATGATCTCAGATGAAATGACATGTGATTCAGATCCTTCCGAGTTAAGTTAAGACATTTTAAATTAAAAACTCACGCACATACTGTACATACACACGCGCGCGTGAGCGGGTCGCGCGCACGCGCGCGCGCGCGCACGGGTACACACACGGGCATATTTAGAAGTTTTATTTAAGATTGTTATGATATTGGGACTATTTCTCCACCCGCTTCCTCAGCTCTGAAGTTCAAATTCGCATGCAGTCCGGTTATAACAAATGTAAAAGATATGAAACATCACTCAACAGCAATATCATTTAAGTGCAATCCTAAAATATGATTTAAAACATAACCCTTTCATTGTTAAGTATGAGAAATCAAAATGAATTAAATCACATGTTTAAACGCCACAGAGTCAGAGATATCTGAGCCAGCAGTCTGATGGGCTTGCCGAGGAGAGGCTGCGCTGGGCGGGGTGTGAGCGCTTTAAGTGTCTGTGATTTTCTGGAGCTCATATGGAGCTCATCTACGTCCGAAAGTGTCCGAGCACATTTTTAAATAGACGCTATCTTTATTAACCGACCGCATATTTAAACTTTAAGCACATACATTCACCCCTGAACAACTCTTACAATTACATTTTGTGACCAAATAACAGTAATATTATGAGCATTTTGTTGTCAGGAAACATAGCGGTCATAAGTCCACATACTTACCTGATTTGTCTTAATTAGTTCAGTCAACACTAGCCATTCTGAATTTTGACTGGATTTGAAAATAACCATTCATTTAACTAGCTCAAACAAAAAAATTGGTTTAACGTATATATTTTTGCCCGTCCAACATTTCATTAGTTGGATTTTTTACAGTGTACACTAAATATTAGTAGCCTATTTGTTGACTCTCTCTTTATTTGACCACAACCTATTGACACAAAAAGGTTTGTGAATGAGTTGTGTAGGTTTGTAAATGAGTTGTGTAGGTCTGCAATTATTGTGTAATCTTTAGTTTACACTTCAGTCACAAAACGTGAATTATAGAACCATTTTAATAAAAATGGTTCTTTGCCTTCCAAGGGTTCTATATGGAACCCGTTTTTTGGTAAAAGGTTCTATTGGCCAAGTATAGAACCCCACGGTTCTATATAGAACCTCAAGGAACCTTTTTTTTTTAGAGTGTACTACAGAATCATCATGAGCTGTATTCCAAGTCAATCGCCTACTTATGAGGCTCCATTTCAATCAGGATGTTGCCTAAATTAACCTCACTTACTGATGCTTGTTTCATATGCACCCTGATATGGGTGGCTTTTATTTTGGCAGTCTTTAAACAGCGTCTTCCTCAAACACAGAGTCACATTGTAAGCACATTTCTGTTGCCGTACTCCATGTTCAGAAATGTCACATCCAGATTCTTACTATTGTGAAATTTATGCAAGCTGCGGTCCGATAACACGATTCATCTGTCATTTGTCGCCACACACTAAACATAATCTCTTCCACATCATGCTTTAATAACTGGTTTGATGGTCAGTCTGGTATGACTAATGGATCTTGGGCACCTTTCAGCTGGCAGACCAGTTTAAATATAGCACAGCGTAGTTCAAAGTACAGTAGAGAGTTCCTTTTATGTCAAAAACTGACTTTTTTATTTTGTATATATTTTTTCCTTATTTATGGAATATTGCAGTGTTCTTTATAATCAGTTCATCCATGTAAGTTTGTTTTTTAATTACAGTATGTGCCTTCATAAACAGTGGCGGCCGGTGACTTCTTTTTTCACTGGTGCTCGATGCGAAGTTCATCACATGTACTGTAGCCCGTCATGTGCGTGATTTGTAATTTCAAAATGTGTGTTCTGCGAGTTGAGTGATCCTATGTGCATTACGCGTTTTGTCAAAATAAGTGCCTGCTGCAGACGCGTCTAAAGGGTTTATGATAAAAGAGACGCTTGCGTTTGCCAGATACTCGCATAATCTCATGTGTAATCAGAATTTAATGTTAAGTGAGTGTCTTGCGTGTATTTTGTGCAGCAGGCACTTGTTTTGACAAAACGTGATGCACATGGTTCACATAACGCAACAAACACAAGCAACACACAATACACAATTTTGGTAAATTTCTTCTATGCAGTAGCCCTTAAAGAGACACTTTTTCCCAGCTCCCTTACAGTTAAACATTTGATTTTTACCATTTTGGGATCCATTCAGCCGATCTCCGGGTCTGGCGGTAACACTTCTAGCATAGCTTAGCATAATTCATTAGCCTCTTTCACACAGTAATTCTGGTAAATTACCATGAATTTACCTGAATGAATTTACCAGTAAATACAAAAATGTGCTGTTCACACACGCAGTGACATTCCGTCTTTTTACCAGTAAGACATCATTCACACATCAGAATCAAAATACCGGTAAATTCGTTCAGAAAGCGGAAGTTACCTGTGGCGCGTGGCGAGCTCAGTGTTATATTTGTAAACAATCCACGTTTTCACGTCCGTGGTAAACTCTTTGACAGTCGCGAAGTTGCTTGTGACCAAACAACATTGCATGAGGCGACGTCAAACCGAAAATGCGTTTTAAACAACATGTAATGTTTGCACATAGGCTTCACAGATGGTGTGCTAAGGACGTCGGCAATTCCGCAAGTAGGTGGTAAGCTGTTTTAAACAACTTTGGTGAAGAAATGTGGACGTAAACTTCAGGTGTGCTCGACTTTCAAGCAGCGTGTGTGTGGAAACGTCCGTAAAACAGTGCAGGGGTAAACGTGTCATCTGTATTAAAACATTATGATTGGCCCGAAGCTGTCAGCGCGGTCTGACGTCGTCCGTTCTAAATGCAGGTAATCCTATATTTTTCGTTCACACACAGCGCTTACCGGTAAATTACTGGTAATCTTACAACCTGTCTTACTGGTAAATTGGGAGCACTGATTTACCGGAAAGGTTCTGTTCACCATGATCTGTTAACTGCAATTTACCAGTAAATTACCAGTAAAGACTGTATGTGTGAAAGGGACTATTGAGTCTGATTAGTCCATTAGCATCGTGCTAAAAAAACAAAGAGTTTCGATATTTTTCCTATTTAAAACTTGACTCTTCTGTAGTTACATCGTGTACTAAGACCGATGGAAAATCAAAAGTTGCGATTTTCTAGACAGATTTGGCTAGGAACTATACTCTCATTTTGACGTAATAATCAAGAACTTTGCTGTCGTACGATGGCTGCAGCAGGCGTAGTGATATTATGCATGCCCGAAAATTGTCCCCTTGGTTACTTTCAATAGCAGGGGACTATTTTCAGGTGGTGCGTAATATCATTGCGTCATTTTTGTAGTGGATAATGGTTCTTAAGACTATAAAAAGTATGAAAGAATGGTACTAACCAAAAGTGGTTCTTCTATGGCAGAACCTTTTGCATCACCTTTATTTTTAAGAGTATATCACACCTTAGAAGGCATCTGCATGTGCAGCCAGTAAACAGTAAGCCAGCTCAGCAGGTCCTGGAACAGAGCTACTGTGTGTTTAATGAAGCTGAATTCTGTGGTTTGTTTTAAAGCTGGGATGGGCTCTTTAACACTAAATGTTGCCCTGCTCTTGGCCATGCCAAAACAAATGTAAGCATGCAAATTCGCAGCAGGCCTGGCAGCAGTGGACTCCGGGAGCTCCACAGTCGCTTTGTTTAGACTGGCAGCAACTCCAGACAAAGAATATTGTTTTATTATTTCAGTAAACAATAGAGAGATTGTTGCATGGAATGAAGGAGCAAACAGAACCGTGGGCCATGCACCAGACTCACCTGAGGACAGCAGGTGGGACAACTCTTAGATGTGTGTAGTTGAGTCCAAAAGTATTTGAACACTAAATCCACACTTAGAATGTATTGATTTTTATCTTTTCTGAAACTAACTTTCATTTCTGTGGCATTTTTAGCATAAGGTCACCAGGTTTAACAATTTCATTACATTTGCATTTAACCCCTTAACCCCTTTATTAAAAGTGAACCTACAAACGGTGCTAAATAGCACTAGAAGTGGTTCACTGGCTCGTAATCATAGGGGAACCATTTTAAGTGACATATATAGCACCTATGTAGTACCTGTGTAGAACCATATTGTGTTATATAGAACCATATCGGGTGCTATAGTGGTGCTATATCACCCCAGGATGGTTCTTCATATGTGCTTTATACAGGGTTCCCATGGGTCCTTGAAATCCTTGAAAGTTTGTGAATCTGGGGGGGAAATTGGAAATTTTTGAAAATACACATACATAGATACAGATCATTGAAAGTGCTTGAATCTATTTTATGCAAGTCCATATTATTCCCTGTGTATTGTAGGATAATATCATAAAAATTCTAGACTTTTTAAGCACATGTGCTAAACTGTTCGCTTTAAATGCTTATATCTTCTGTATGCGAATGTTGATTCATACCAAAATGCTTTTGTGTTTGACACATGAAAACGTCTCGGGTTATGTATGTAACTGTTGTTCCCTGAGAAGGGAATGAGACACTGCGTCTCCCTTGACATACTTCCTGAGTTCCTATAATGCCGTCTTTGGCAATATTTCAGATAGCGATATACTTCCTGGCTCCCGCGTCACCCTGTCTTTGTCGTTAAGCCTCACCATTGGTTGAATTTGATATACACATTCAGATGCACTTACTCCTGGAGACGTCCCCAAAGTGTCACCGCATCAGAGCCTGACTCCACCCACTGGCAATATTTGAAAAATGCAGGAAAAGTGGGCGGATCCCAACGGAGATAGAGGCGACGAACTAAGCTCGTACCAAGTGTGTGGTGAGATCGTAACAAGGGCGTGGTGAGCTTGAACCTGGTTACTATATTTTTTGGACCCAACATCCGATAGGAAAATTCAACTGCAGTAGCCACCGTTCAACCTGAAGAGGGCAGCACTCAGACGTTTTTACACCATATATTGTAGTATTGAAACACTTTATATCCAAATCATTGACTAAAAAAAGTTTAGGGTTTAGTTACTCTTTAACTAAAGTTATAGGTGCTATATAGCACTAAAAATGGTTCCCCTATGATACGAGCATTTGGTGCTTTTTAGCACTATTTTTATAGTGTATTTCGTTGCTAAAAACAACGTTATTTTGTGTATTTGGTATAATACAATGTGTTTCCATGGTTTATAATTAAAAAAAAACATTTTTGTAGCTCCAGATATCCTGCTTTCCTCAAGTGCAATTTGAAAAGCGCTGTGTCCCTGATTGGCCAGCTAATCTGTACGTTGTGATTGGCTTGAATACCTCTGACGTCAGCCAGAAATGTGACGCTTCCTACCATGTATAAAAGATTTGCTCACAATGCAATGCTAACAGGAGTTAACTTACAGGCTTTGAGGTGAGAATATTAAACAGAAAAATAGTTACAGCATTTTACATTATTTAAAAAATAATACAATAAAGCATGTATTTTATACTTATAAAACATAAAATGAAAAATGTTTTCTGCCCAAAAACATAAAGCCACAAGTTTAAACAAATCCAAATTTCATTTTAAAATCGCAAAAAATTTGGTTTCTTCCACACTTTTAGTGGTTTTACCAACAAAGGCCACTAGGTGTCATGGTTTGATGCATACTCTTTTCACAAACTAATAAATTACTGTCACTGCATTAGTATAACTGCTTAAAGGTTTTGAAACATGAAAACAACATTAAAAGGTTTCCAATGATATAGGTTGTTAACATTTTTGAAGTGTTATGAACATACAATAATTAATATGCATTCTTACTATTCTTGGTGTCATGAGTCACAATGTTTGTTTCTGTGATTTGTGAACAAAAAGTAATCTGTATTACTTAAGTATAGTGTACTTAAGTATTAAATACAATGAAATTTAAACTTTTATGTTTGGATTAATTGTAATTTATAAATATTATTTACTTTAAAATTTTGAGTTGGTATACTTAAATGTTTTTAAGTAATCGGTTTTCACAAAAGTTTTGAGTACTCTGAAGTTGTCAGGTCTTATTATATTATATTATATTAAATGTATGTACCTAACTGCTACATATAGGACATTTTTAAAGGGTTCTGCCCCTAGTGACAGCTTTTGACCATTTTTTTTTTCGACACTGAAGCCAGAACAATCAACATAGGCTATATAAAAAATCCTGTTATGTATTTACAAAAGTATTCATACGTTTAAAATGTGACTTGAGTCAAATCCCCTGCTTGCAATGAAACATCTCAGATATTCACACGCGCTTTATGGTAGTTACATAACTGCAATAATCGATAAGTCTCTTTGTGTTTGTGTGTCTGTAGATCCATCAGACACGGACTCCGGCGTAGATCAAACCAACAGACGACTGTCATCAGTTTGAGATCTCTGCTGTCGTCTTGTTTTCCTCCTGGATGCCACATGACAGTCTGATGTCAGAGACGCCTCTCCAGACCGACTTTCCATCACAGAAGGGTAAGTTAGGAAACAATTATTCATGAGTAACAATGACTTACGGTACACAGAGTGTTTAGACATCAGAAATGTCACAAATCTCTTTAATATCTTAATTGTTTCTCCTAGACAGCAGTAAGATTAAAGGTTGAGGCTTTTGCCTAAATTTCCTGCTCCACCTAAACAAAAATCCCAGTAATGATTCACTTGTTAAAGTAAGAATGTCAACAATGTTTTTAATTGTGACCTCGAAACTGTCTGAGATATTTTACCCACATTACAATAATGATACGTCAAGTTGTTTGATTGCCATCTATTTTTATTTCTCTGTGACATTCAGAAGCAACTTGTCAGACAGTGTTAGTTAAGTAAACACTTACAGTTTTTCTCAGTCACTTTGGAGCATTTCTCAGATCAGAAATACATTTTTCAAAACACTTTGTTAAACCTCTACATAAAAAAGTTAGTTGTGCACAACATAAAAGCCAATTTTCATTGTTTTGGACAATTGCAAATGCTTTGATACAATCATGCAGATGATTTTGTTTAATTGTCTGCTGTTTCCTACATTTTCAATTGTCATTAACATCGAAATGAAGAGTTTGGTTCTAAAACACCTTTTTTTTAATTAGTTACCGCCAAAATCAGTATTGTATCTGGTCAGTATTAAAAAGTAAATTCTTAAATTTATGTAAAATGTAATATCCGTTGTGTTATTCTGTCATCTTTTCTTCATTTTTTCCCAAAACGCAATAAACGCCACTCCTCCTTCTCTGCAGAATGCAATAAATCCACTCAACCAATCACATCGCACCATTCCATGCATTGTAAACAACAATGGCGGTGCGTTGAATCCTAGTTTTCCTCATCTACTTTGTATTTCGTGATCAACGAAGACTCGAAGTCGAAAATTGAGCAGAACAAAAACATTTTACAGCTGATCGCTGTGAAAAATGTTAAGCGTCCGCGTTCCAAGTATAACCGCAGCAATGACAATGTTCTTAATATGACAAACTAAGTGTTTTGATTAATGCCATTGATGTTTAATCAGTGTATACCACTAGTCAACTAAATGAATATAACATGGCAAAGATGAATGCACATTTATATATTTATTTAATAGATTTATAGCATTTATAAGATTTATTGCATTTTGTGGAAAAAATCTGTTTTTATAATAAATCTTTGAAAATCAGTGTTATTATAACCTAAAGATGCTATGTGAAAGTTTGTAAAAAATAGTGGTTTTCATCTTGTCATCTTTACCAAAATTAGTCAAAATGGATTTATTGCGTTTTGGAACCAAACTCTTCAAATACATTATATAGTTTTTTGTTGAATGGTGTTTGAAAATTGGACATTTCTTACAGCATACTGTGAACCTTTCTAATTTTGTAATTTTTTATTTGGACTGTAAAATGTATATATTTATTTTTTAAATCAAGATGTGTGTAATTTGTTTACAGAAAAAAACTGTGAAAATGTGAATTTGTCCACAGTTTACATCAGAAAATACTGACACATACTGTATTATTGTGTACACTTTTTTGACAACATGGCTAAACATTTTGACTGTCTTGTTCATGAACAATGACACAATAACCTTTTCTCTTCTGCAAAATATAAATGCATTTTTCAGAACAATTCGTACAAACCGCACAACATCATGGATGTCCTGCAAAACCCTGTAACTTGTTCAAAATCCTTAGTTCATATGAAAGGTTCATGGTACGCTGTCAGAAATGTAAAATTTCAAAGATTCATTTGACGGTAATTTATCAATTCAGTTCACATTTACAAAAGTCTACAAAAAAAAAAAAAATGGAAAAAGGTCAACCATTCTGCACATCATGACTGATGCGATGAACTAATTTCTAAAAGTTTTGAGATGTAAGACCAGTCAACCGAAACCAGTATAATGTATTTTGATGATAACGACATAAGCAAATGAAAATGTAGCAAACAGCAGACAATTATAATCATCTGCATAATTGTATCAAAGCATTTGCAATTTGTCCAAAACAATGAGAATTTGCTATTATGTTGTGAACAAACTGACTTGATGATGTGGAGTTTGAACAAAGTGTTTTAAAAATGTACTTCTGATCTAAGAAGTGCACCAAAGCGACTAAGAAAAACTCACAATGTGTGTAATCTGTTTACAGAAAAAGGTAAAAATGTGAATTCATCCACAGAAATACTGACATATAATTGTGTACACTTTTTGACAACATGGCTATACATTTTTTGTTCATGAACAATGAATTGTAATTGTGTTGGCATTGACATGTGCACTGATGTAAAAATGTACTTTTGAGAGATGAACTAAGGATTTTGAAGTTACAGGTTTTTGCAGGACATCCATTATAGTGTGCAGTTTGTACGAATTGTTCTGATAAATGCATGCATTATATTTAAAAGTGACTGAGAAAAACTGTAATGATGCCTAACTAAGCAATCCATGAAGTCAAAGCAATGACATTTTTCCGGTTTGTTGTGCAATATACGTCGAGCCACAGCTTTCAGCTGTTTACTCAGCACAAAACTTGTTGTAATAGTTTGTTTAGATAAGTAAGTTTGAATGAATGGACTTTAATTAGACTCCAGTTCGCTCTGCCTGTCATTGAGACTACAGCACAAAGATGAATGAAGTGTATTGTTCAAGAGCAGATTTGCTGGGTGTTAGTACACCACCTGTACTTTAGCTGCTTTGATAAGCCCAGTACTTGTGCCAGGTAAGTTCCTGCATTAAAGCATTATTCCCAATGAGAACAAGGCTTCTGTTGAACATTGTTTATCATCACAATGCCAGCTTCTTTAAGACTCTTTGAATTAGTATTGAATTGCCGTGCACCTGTGCCAAAGAAATCAACAGGAAATCAATTATTCAGCGATATATGAGATGTTGGTGCCAAGAACATTATCTCTAAAATCAATCATCGTCTTTGCGTCTATGCAGGCTGTAGCGTTGTATGAAAACGAACAAAACAACCCACCCATGTCTTGCGGTGAAATGACGTGACGCAATTGTGTGTTTGAGCTCCAGTGCTTAAGCAGAACTTGTCTCGCGTTGATGAATGTGATAATTGTCGTTGCGCAGACCTCGAATACGACCTAGCTGGCAGTCAGAGGAGTTTTGGAGTTGGGCCGGTGTATTTAAGAGAAGATCCCTCCCCTTTGGCCATCGCCACATACGCACACATACACACACATGCCTGTGGCAGGCAGAGGTTTGCGGTCAGCCCAATAACAAGCAGTTCAGCGTAAACACGCTTTCTAGACTGCCCTAAACCCCAGAACCCTCTGCTGCTGAAATATTACTCACAAAACTGTCACTGTGTGTATGCGTGCAAAGTACTGGTGACTTACTAACGGGTTTATGAATATATATATAAATATGAATAAAATACAGAGTTGAGCAAAAACAGATTTTTTTCATATTTCATTTGTCAAAATGAACTTTCTTTGGAAACCTGAGGCTGTTGTGCTTTGAGTTGTATCAGTTGTGTTTGTGAATTTCCTCCTTTTCTGTCAGTAATATGCTCTCTTTGTATCTGTGTGAATAATCATTCATAAACTGTAATGCAATATACTGTAAGACACTGACTGCACTTGCATCACTAAACCTTGTTTACACCCACGGATCGCTCTCTGTGAGGCGTTTATACTTGACGCTCTCGATGTTGCACTATTCTTTGAAACGTCTGGGGTAACTCGGAGAATCGAGTCTAAACCAACACAAAGTTTCAGTCATTCACTGAAACAACGAATTAGAGCATGAATAAAACTAATGTTTATTAAAAAACAAAAATCTTAAAGTTTTGGTTTTATTCCTCATTGAATGGTAGGCTACAAAACGGATGGACGGACTGACAGAGAGATAGATAGATGTATTGAGAGATAGATATATAGACAGACAGATAGATACATGGACAGATAGTTAAATCTTAAATGGACAGCCAGATGGATGTATGGATGGATGGATGGACGGACGGACGGATAGAGACAGATAGATGGATGGACGGATGGATAGATGGATGTACAGACAGATACATACATAGACAGATAAATAAATAGATGGACAGACAGATAGCCAAATCTTAAATGGGCGGCCAAATGAATGGATGGATGGATGGATGGATGGATGGACGGATGGGCAGATAGATGGATGGACAGACAGATAGATGAATGGACGGACAGACAGAGAGACAGATAGATGGATTGAGAGACAGATGGATGGATGGACAGATGGACAGATAGATGGATGGACAGATAGATGAATGGACGGACAGACAGAGAGACAGATAGATGGATTGAGAGACAGATGGATAGATAGATAGATAGATAGATGGACAGACAGATAGATATATGGACAGATAAATAGATGGACAGACAGATAGTCAAATCTTAAATGGACGGCCAGATGGATGGATGGATGGATGGACGGACGGATGGATAGATGGATGGACAGACAGATAGATATATAGACAGATAGATGGATGGATGGATGGATGGATGGATGGATGGATGGACGGACGGATGGACGGACGGACGGACGGATGGATAGATGGATGGACAGACAGATAGATATATAGACAGATAAATAAATAGATGGACAGAGAGATAGTCAAATCTTAAATGGACGGCCAGATGAATGGATGGATGGATGGATGGATGGATGGATGGATGGATAGATGGATGGACAGACAGATAGATATATAGACAGATAAATAAATAGATGGACAGAGAGATAGTCAAATCTTAAATGGACGGCCAAATGGATGGATGGATGGATGGATGGATGGATGGATGGATGGATGGACGGACGGACGGATGGATGGATAGATGGATGGACAGACAGATACATAAACAGATAAATAAATAGATGGACAGAGAGAAAGACAAATCTTAAAGTTTTGATTTTATTCCTCATCCAATGGTAGGTTAAAAAATAGATGGATGGACGGACTGACAAACAGATAGATGGATGGACGGCCAAATGAATGGACAGACAGACAGATAGATATATGGATTGATAGATAGATGGACAAACAAACAGAAAGACAGACGGATAGATAGATAGATAGATAGATAGATAGATAGATAGATAGATAGATAGATAGATAGATAGATAGATAGATAGATAGATAGATAGATGGTGAGGGATGGATGGATGGATGGATGGATGGATAGATGGATAGATGGATAGATAGATAGATAGATAGATGGTGAGGGATGGAGGGATGGATGGATGGATGGATAGATGGATAGATGGATAGATAGATATGTGGATAGATAGGTGGACAGACAGATAGATACATAGATAGATAGGTAGATGGACAGATGGATAGATAGATAGATAGATAGATAGATAGATAGATAGATAGATAGATAGGTAGATAGGTAGATAGGTAGATAGGTAGATAGGTAGATGGATAGATGGACAGACAGATAGATGAATGGATAGATGGACAGATAGATGGATGGACAGACAGACATACATATAGATAGATTTTAAAAAATCTCTATGGGGTCCTTGCATGCAGAGCCACACATAAAGTTACTAAAAAATGCAGTGCACTCATCCGCACTCAGCACGTGCAATTGCCCACTCCATGATGACGTCTTTTTTGCCATGCGCCCCAAAACGTTCATGGATTCCCGTCAAGTATAACCCACAAGTATAGACAAGCAATTCTGCTTTAAAGGAGTAGTTCACCCAGAACAATTTAATTGTCACCATTTCTTAACTCTGTATGTTATACTGTATATTCCAAACTTGTATTATTTTTATTGCATGAATCAGGCAGAATTTTAATGCATTTTTTTCGTGCAATGTTGCATTATAGGTCAGTGGTGGAGCATTGTGTTAGCAGTGCAAAAGGTCATGAGTTCGAATCTAGGGAGCACACATACTGATAAAAATGTATACCTTGTAGTAGACTGTAAGTCACTTTGGATAAAAGCATCTGCCAAATTTATACATGTAAATGAAGATAAATTGGGATGGGGCTATCAAACCCCCAACATATAAAAAGCCCAATCTGTGCAACTCATGTGTCATATTTTAAATCTAATAAATTACATTTAAATACATTTTCAATGAAAATTGGGGGAGCACAATAAATATTGTCAGAATTTACATTTTTGGGTAAAGTATCCCTTTAAATGCAATGTATTAAACAGTGAAAACATTACACACGCATACTCACATACACAGTGTTGGCAGACTGTGCTGAAATGAAACAGAATGCTTTTCTGTGGTTTTGTTTGGACTTGTTTTGGAGTAATTTGCTCATTTGGCTTAGATAGGAGGTGAGTAACTTTGACAGCGCAGAAGAAGAACAACTCAGACAACCAAAGCTCAGCTTCTCGCTCTGAAAGTGGACATGAAGTCGTATTTGTGTGCGTGTGTGTGTAAATGGCGTCTCCATGCGCAGTTAAAATAGTCTTCGTGAGGCCTCGAATCTGTGACGCCTGACATCATTAAATGGATCTGACTGTCTGTAATTTTCAGCCACAGTGTCTGTCACCGGGGAGAGAGAGAGAGAAAGACATACGGGTCAAGGGATGGAGAGAAATGTTATGTATTGCCGTAGGAGCATAAAGGAGCGGAAAATTCACTCTTTTATCATCGTCCTAATGAAGAGTCTTGTTCTGATCTCTGATAGCTGCTGCTGAACGGCATTGATTAACCTTCTAATGGCTTGAGAGATTGTACGCTTTAGTCAAACCTAAAAATGTATGCGGTCCGTTACAGATAACAAAACATCAAACCGAGTGGCATCCGCAGACGAATTGGCCTTTTCTCAGAACTAATGTCACTTTTCTTGACTGGTTTTGCGATTGCTTTGAACCAGCTCTTCCCAAGGTCTTATTTAGTGAATGTTCCAAAAGCATAAGAGCAGTTCTTACTATAGACATGTTTCACTAAGTTTGACAAACAGAAAGTCTACAAATCAAATCTCACCTGTATGATTCACCTGTTTTATAATGTAAAACTAACAAACTTATTTTCATGTGAATCGTTATATTGCAAAAGCTAATGCTTACATTATGCTTATAAATGCTTCATCCATCCATTCATCAAATATTTATTTGGATGGACAGGTGGACAGACAGACAGACAGACAGACAGACAGACAGACAGACAGACAGACAGAGAGTCAGACAGATAAGATAGGGGATGGATGGATGGATGGATGAATGGATGGATGGATGAATGGATGGACGGACAGACAAACAGACAGATATATAGATAGATGGATGGATGGATAGATGGGCAGATTGATAGATGGATGAATTAATAGATGGACATATAAGATAGATGGACGGATTAATAGATGGATGGATTGATGGAGGGACGGATCGATAGAGGGACGGATTGATAGAGGGAGCGATAAGATAGATGGAAGGATTGATAGGTGTACAGATTGATAGATGGACGGATTGATAGATGGAAGGATTGATCGAGGGACGGATAAGATAAATGGACGGATAAGATAAATGGACAGATAAGATGGATGGAAGGATTGATAGAGGGACGGATTGATAGAGGGACAGATAAGATAGATGGAAGGATTGATAGATGGAAGGATTGATAGAGGGACAGATAAAATAGATGGACCTATAAGATAGATGGACGGATTGATAGATGGACAGATAAGATACATGGACAGATAGGTAGATGGATGAATTGTAAGATGGACAGATAAGATAGATGGACAGATTAATAGATGGACATATAGGTAGATGGATGGATTGATAGATAGACAGATAAGATAGATGGAGAGATAAGATAGATGGACAGATTAATAAATGGACACATTAGATAGATGGACGGATTGATAGAGGGACGGATAAGATAGATGGACGGATTGATAGATGGACGGATTGATAGATGGACAGATCGATAGAGGGACAGATAAGATAGATGGACAGATAAGATAGATGGACAGATTAATAAATGGACACATAAGATAGATGGACGGATTGATAGAGGGACAGATAAGATCGATGGATGGATTAATATATGGACAGATCGATAGATGGACAGATTGATAGATAGACAGATCGATAGAGAGGCGGATTGATAGATGGGCAGATTGATAGATGGATGAATTAATAGATAGACATATAAGATAGATGGACGGATTAATAGATGGATGGATCGATAGAGGGACAGATTGATAGAGGGACAGATGAGATAGATGGAAGGATTGATAGATGGACAGATTGATAGATGGACGGACTGATAGATGGATGGATTGATAGAGGGACGGATAAGATAAATGGATGGATAAGATAAATGGACGGATAAGATAGATGGAAGGATTGATAGAGGGACGGATTGATAGAGGGACAGATAAGATAGATGGAAGTATTGATAGAGGGACGGATTGATAGATGGGCATATTGGTAGATGGATGGATTAATAGATGGACATATAAGATAGATGGACGGATTAATAGATAGATGGATCGATAGAGGGACGGATCGATAGAAGGACGGATTGATAGATGGACGGATTGATAGATGGAAGGATTGATAGATGGAAGGATTGATAGAGGGACGGATAAAATAGATGGACATATAAGGTAGATGGAAGGATCGATAGAGGGACGGATTGATAGATGGACAGATCGATAGAGGGACACATAAGATAGATGGACGGATTGATAGATGGACGGATCAATAGAGGGACGGATTGATAGATGGACAGATCGATAAAGGGACACATAAGATAGATGGAAGGATTGATAGATAGACGGATTGATAGATGGACAGATAAGATAGATTGACGAATAAGATAGATGACGGATTGATAGATGGACAGATCGATAGAGGGACACATAAGATAGATGGACGGATTGATAGATGGATGGATCAATAGAGGGACGGATTGATAGATGGACAGATAGATAAAGGGACACATAAGATAGATGGAAGGATTGATAGATAGACAGATTGATAGATGGACAGATAAGATAGATTGACAAATAAGATAGATGGAGAGATAGATAGATAGATGGATGGATTGTAAGATGGACAGATAAGATAGATGGACAGATTAATAGATGGACAGATAAGATACATGGACAGATAGGTAGATGGACGGATTGATAGATAGACAGATAAGATAGATGGACAGATTAATAAATGGACACATAAGATAGATGGACGGACTGATAGAGGGACGGATAAGATAGATGGACGGATTGATAGATGGACAGATCGATAGAAGGACAGATAAGATAGATAGACAGATAAGATAGATGGACAGATTAATAAATGGACACATAAGATAGATGGACCGACTGATAGAGGGACGGATAAGATAGATGGACGGATTGATAGATGGACAGATCGATAGAAGGACAGATAAGATAGATGGACAGATAAGATAGATGGACAGATTAATAAATGGACACATAAAATAGATGGACGGACTGATAGAGGGACGGATAAGATAGATGGACGGATTGATAGATGGACGGATTGATAGATGGACAGATCGATAGAAGGACAGATAAGATAGATGGACAGATAAGATAGATGGACAGATAAGATAGATGGACAGATTAATAAATGGACACATAAGATAGATGGACGGATTGATTGATGGACAGATAAGATAGATGGAGGGATTGATAGATGGACAGATAAGATAGATGGACGAATAAGATAGATGGAGAGATAAATGGACGGATTGATAGATGGGCAGATAAGATAGATGGACAGATAAGATAGATGGACAGATAAGATAGATGGACAGATTAATAAATGGACACATAAGATAGATGGACGGATTGATTGATGGACAGATAAGATAGATGGAGGGATTGATAGATGGACAGATAAGATAGATGGACGAATAAGATAGATGGAGAGATAAATGGACGGATTGATAGATGGGCAGATAAGATAGATGGACAGATAAGATAGATGGACGGATAAGTTAGATGGATGGATAAGTTACCGTAGATGGACAGATGGATAGATGGACAGTTAGATAAAAGGATTTATGGATGGACGGAAGGATGTATGGATGGGTGGATATATTATATATAGATTAGATAGATTAATCCTCCTTCAGATGGATAAATGGTAGTGACGCGCAGGTCTGGTTTTTTTCCAACCCGCAGTTGAAAAAGGTCCCCCTTTTATGAAATATTTGGCCCGCCCCACACCTGTGACCATTAAAATAGAGATACTAGGCATTTGTAATTTAAATAAAATGGGGATTCATCCTCTTTCAGATAGATGGATTTTATTGATTAGGTGCATTTTGGAGTCTGACATCAACATTCTGACTGCACTTCTTAATGCTACACATCATCCCAGTAAATCCAGATCGCTCTATACTAAACTATACATGCTACCTGCGTGCCAAACTGACTGCATAATAAAGTAATTAAAGGGTCAGATATCTATGATTAACCTGCAATTCAAGCCTGACTGCAGGACTAATTAGAAGTTAGCCAGACACACCAAAGTTTTTTTTGAAGCCGATCCTCTTGTACTTCCTCGGGATCTGTCTCGTTTGATATTCTCCTGTTGGCTTTGTACTTCCCTGCTGTTTTGGACCCATTAAGGCTTTCATGTGGTCAGGTGTTTTTCTGCAGAGCGGTATGTTAATGCAGAGGATCTCTTGTCTTTAGCAGAGTTTATTTGTCATTATATCTTCCGCAAGGGGTCAGAAAGTTAAAAGCGGCGTGTATAAATAAAGTAGGGTTTAAGGCAAAAACACCTTAAATCTTAAAAAATGTGGAATTAGTTGATCGCTTGTTTTTTCATCTAATCTGCGTCTCTTTGTATTCTGTTTTAGTTATGTAGTTTGATATTGTTGGATAATGACATTTATCTAAGTAGAAGTATTTCGGACACCTGTTGACAGTTATGCAAGTATAAGCATAGAGCTCTTATTGAACCCACAGTTTCAAAGCTCAACCACTTTGTCTTTTAGCTGAATCCATGCATTGAATGAAGAAGGCATAATTTTTTCACATTTACATTTATTCATTTAGCAAACACTTTTGTCCAAAGCGACTTACAAATGGAATGCTACACAGTGCTACACAATATATAGCGTATTGTTGCAAAGTTTAGTTTCATGTCTCTGGATGTTGCTGGAACTTAAACCCGTTGAATATAGTAAACAGTGTAAGACATTAGACATTAAAAACATCTCTAAGTGGTTTCTTTAGATTGCAGCTGTGGCAGTCTGGATCAGAAAAATCCCATCTAGAGAATACAGAGTCCATCATTTGTTAATATTACTTCAATAATACATTTGAATAATTACACAAGTATATTTACAGTTTGCTTAAAATTAAAAAATAGAGTACCGATGCCGTACTGTTTGCACATTTACAATATATCGATGCGTGTGAATCATCAAATACTACTTTTACATAACCCATATGCTCAGTGTTAAGTGCAATTTCTGACTACGTATTTACAATACAGTAATTTACTGCAAGAAGAATAAAAAAGTTCCTTATAAAGAGAAACAAAAGCAATCTGCCTTTTGTGATGATCCAGGAAACAAAGTCTTAAACAGCAGAATGTACAATAGAAACATCCATACGGTGCATTTTCTCTGCGACCGTTCGGGAAATACGATCGGCCCTTTAAATCTTGCATCCTTCCGTGGAGTCAGTTTTCATTTGTCGCAGCTGCACGTGTGTCTGCATGCGTGCGTGCTGTGTGTGGCACAGAGAGCGGTTCTGCAGGGTCAGCGCGGTTGGCAGGTATGAAGGTTTCTGGTTTCTTTGCCTACTTTCTCTCTCTGGCCTCTGCAGGTCAGACCGGCACCGCAGTCGCAGCGCTGAAAGATCTCCAGACCGTGAGCTCCTTTCCTTCTGTGGCGCGTGCACACCTGCCCCTCGGTCAGCACGGGCTTACAGATGCGTGACCAGAAGTGCCGGGCGCAGCACAGCCCTTCCAAACAATCGGAGGACCTTAAACACGTCTCACCCTCGCCACCTGAGAGAGAAAAATGACACTGATGTCAGTCGGGTGAAGATTCGTAACAACATTCACAGACAGAACCTGAGGCTTTTAAAAACACAAAAGACATGAATGAGGAGACTGGGAAGAGACACGAAATAGGAGACTTATATGAGACATGAAGAGAAGAGACATAAAACAGGAGACTGCAGAGAGACATAAGGAGAGAAGGGACATAATACCAGAGATTGAGATGAGACATAATGAAAAGACACATGAAAACAGGAGACTGAGATGAGACGTAAGACATGAAACAGGAGACTGAGATGAGACTTAAGACATGAAACCGGAGACTGTAATGAGACATGAAAACAGGAGACTGAAATGAGACGTAAGACATGAAACCGGAGACTGAGATGAGATATAAAAACAGGAGACTGAGATGAGACATGAAGAGGAGACATAAAACAGGAGACTGAGATGAGATGTAAGACATGAAACAGGAGACTGAGATGAGACATGAAAACAGGAGACTGAGATGAGACATGAAGAGGAGACATGAAACAGGAGACTGAGATGAGTCATAAAAAAGGAGACATAAAACAGGATACTGAGATGAGACATGAAAACAGAAGACTGAGATGAGACGTAAGACATGAAACAGGAGACTGAGATTAGACATGAAAACAGGAGACATAAGGAGAGAAGAGACATAAAACCGAAGACTGAGATGAGACTTAAGGAGAGAAGAGACATAAAACCAGAGACTGAGATGAGACATATAAACAGGAGACTGAGATGAGACATAAGGAGAGAAGAGACATACATTTAAAGACTGAGATGAGACTTAAAGAGAGAAGAGACATAAAACCAGAGACTGAGATGAGACATAAAACCGTAGACTGAGATGAGACTTAAGGAGAGAAGAGACATAAAACCGGAGACTGAGATGAGACATAAGAAGAGAAGAGACATAAAACCAGAGACTGAGATGAGACATAAAACGGGAGACTGAGATGAGACATGAAAACAGGAGACATAAGGAGAGAAGAGACATAAAACCGAAGACTGAGATGAGACTTAAAGAGAGAAGAGACATAAAACCGGAGACTGAGATGAGACTTAAGGAGAGAAGAGACATAAAACCAGAGACTGGGATGAGACATATAAACAGGAGACTGAGATGAGACATAAGGAGAGAAGAGACATAAATTTCGAGACTGAGATGAGACTTAAGGAGAGAAGAGACATAAAACCAGAGACTGAGATGAGACATAAAACAGGAGACTGAGATGAGACATAAGAAGAGAAGAGACATAAAACCAGAGACTGAGATGAGACATGAAACAGGAGACTGAGTTGAGACATGAAAACAGGAGACATGAGGAGAGAAGAGACATAAAACCGAAGACTGAGATGAGACTTAAAGAGAGAAGAGACATAAAACCAGAGACTGAGATGAGACATGAAACAGGAGACTGAGTTGAGACATGAAAACAGGAGACATAAGGAGAGAAGAGACATAAAACCGAAGACTGAGATGAGACTTAAAGAGAGAAGAGACATAAAACCAGAGACTGAGAGGAGACTTAAGGAAAGAAGAGACATAAAACCAGAGACTGAGATGAAACATAAAACAGGAGACTGAGATGAGACATAAGGAGAGAAGAGACATAAAACCGGAGACTGAGATGAGACATACAGAGAAGAGACATGAAAACACAAGACTGAGATGAGACATGAAAAGAAAAGACTGAAAAGAACAGAAGAAAATAAAAGACTAAAAAAGACGCATGAAAGAAAGTGAAATGAAGAGATATTTGAACACACTGAGAAGAGATAAGACAGAAAACTAAGAAGACAAGAGTAGACTGAATAGAGATGTGAAAATAAGAGACAGGAAAATAATGCACAGGAAGAGAAGAGATATGAAAAGAGAGGACTAAGAAGAGAGTAGACATGAAGAGACAGAGATGATTTGTCACCTTTCATTGGATGCTGTGGTCTTGTGATTGTGTTTCTGTTAGGATGCTGCCCCACAGTGAAGTTCTGCCCGCGTGTTACAGCTACAGTGGGTGCATCTGTTTTGCCAACTTGTTGAGTGGCATCTGTATCAGCAGGCTGGCACACACCTGAGAAAAGAACAGGATACATGTGAGAAAATTATACAGATTATCAGCAGTAAATTAAATAAAAATGGCTTAGAGGCCAAACATCAGTGCTCTGTACCGTTAATGCATTTGTTTCCTGCGCAGCACATCCCGTCGCGTGCACAACGCTTCCTCCGTCTGCGACAGGACAAACAGACTCCCTTTGAGCCATTACAGAACTCACCAAGCCTGCATTCAGAATCAACCGAGCAGTTCGGTGACTGTGAAAGAATATATAATACAATTTATTAACATTGCCTCAAATAAAGAGCTTTACAGAATGCATAGCTTATACACTTAAAGGGATAGTTCACAAAAAAAAATCAGGAATGTTTGCAACCAAACCGATCATGAGCCCCATTTACTTCCATAGTAGGAAAAAGAATACTATGGAAGTGAATGGGGCTCATGAACGGTTTGGTTACAAACATTCCTTAAAATATCTTCCTTTATGTTCACCCAAAACAAAGACATTTATACAGGTTTGAAACACATGATATTGAATAAATGATAAGATAATTTTCTTTTTTTGGGTGAACTATCCCTTTAAAAATTAAGTTGCTATAATGCATTCTTTGCAGCAATGCTATAGAAGGTACATTTTTGGTTCTCCATAAAAAAGTTCTTAACTATCTCTTTCCTATCTTTTCATAGTCTTTTCCAACTACAATAAACTTAATAAAACAATTAAAAATTTGTTTTTTAAAAACCTTTGACTAAAAGGATTATTGGGTAACCAAAGGTGGATGTTTGCGGCATTGCTGCGAAGAACCTCATTTGCATCCTGTGGATGTTAAATGTTCTTAATAGAACCACACAAATAATCTAGAAACCTTTCTTTTCTAGACGGCATTAAATTTACATGGAAATAAATGTTACCAAAACGCACAGAATATTAAAAACAACCCGGTTAAAGTTTAAATGCAAACTGATGTGTCCTTTAAGTCTCAGCATCCACGTACCGGGGGAACGTAGCTGTCAGCGGTGCCGGTGACGCGCGGGCTCGCGCTGACCGCATCACTCGGGCTGGATGCGGCGGGATGATGCCGGATGGAGTTCCGTAAAACAGATCCAGCTTGAGCATCCGCAGCGATTCCTCCGCAAACGGTGAGATAAACAGTCACAACGGTGAAGAATGACACGGGTCTCATGATCCTCTTTGACGGTGGGTCACGCAGTCACAGATGACAGATAAGCGAATGAAAAGTCCAAAGTCTAGAGCGCTTCACGTGTCTCCAAGAGTTTGTGTTGGACACATGAGTTTTATACACGCGGGACTGTTTGTATATTCCCGCCCCTTGAAATGACAGCGCATCGGCATGCTTTCAACCTCCCCGCCTGCGCGGACACCAAGCGCAGATGTCTGCGCAGACCAGTCGAACGGTTACGCGGACATGGTTGCCAGAAAAATTCAACTCCTGTCCCTAAAATAATACATACCTTTAAATTATTTTCTAGCAACAATCCTAGAGAGATCCACTGGTCTTTTTCCACGGAAACGCAAATATGTATGAAATATTCTTATGGTTATGTTTGGCTGCTCCTGCACTTTCCACACAGGGATCGATCCAAACAGCCGCGCATAGACTTCTCTTCAATGTCCCCTGCGGACATGGCAACACAGACGCAGTGGCATACTGCATCCCCAACTCATGCATAGTCATTTAGTGGTATACGAAAGACCTCGCGTCCAGTTGCGCAACCTAATGAATATGTAAAATACTTCATTATAATATGGATCAGTTAATTCGCCGCGTCTATTTCGCAAAAGTTATAATGCGTAATTACCGTCGCGCCCCCTCCAAAACAGACGAAAAGCGCTTAAAGGGAATTTAAGGGATATCATTATACAGGACAGGACCTGCCAACAGACCTCTGTTAACCAAGTCTTGAACTTATACCTGATCATTTGCCTGTCAGCACATAAAAGAATATGTACATGAGTTTATCCAGATTACAGCAATGAAAAGATCTTCCTTTACCAAGATTAAACCAATCTTCTGTAGCCTACTGGCTATTACCATTATACTCTTAAAAATAAAAGTGCTAAATAGGTTCTTCACAGTGATGCTGTAGAAGATCTATTATGGGTTCTTTATGGCAACTTTATGGAGCTTTATATGTAATGGAAATTTGTAGTTTGTCGGACTGTATGGTGAAATAATTTGATTTCAGGTTTAACAAATGTTTGTGAATTTGTTTTCGACATAATTATTCACAGGCTATATTATTTTAATAGAACCAACATTAATCTATAAATGAATTGTGTCAATGACAATGTGTGGGGTTTTTTTATGAAGAGGTTTTTAATTTTCCAGTCACATTATTATTATTAATCAAGACAGTAACTTACAGTACATAACAAAATATGTTAAGCAAATTCATAACAAGCAAAACAGTAGAGGATTTTCTCTTATTTTAAATAATGAACTGTCGCCCCCTACTGATCATAATGCAAAGTTAATCTTGAAACAACAGGGACAAAAATACTTTTTTTTAATTCAGTTGTGTAAAGTTTAAGAGCCACTGTGTGTGTTTTTATGGAAGATAAATTTAGTCTCAGTCTGTAAAAGAATGACACGTAGCCTAATAAAAGCTTAAAACATTGGTTGTTGTTTTTCTAATAGGACAGTTGTTGTAATGTTAGATTTTATGCATGTGTATAATTATGTACTACCAATCTTTACAGTATAAATCGACTGTCTGCTTAATATCTATTAACACTTTATTGTGATGATCCATCAACAGACATTCATGTCTCCAACCTTTTTGTGAACAAGGGCTACCACAATGGATAAAACAATCTGGAAGGCTTTTTATAGTCTACTGAAAACTTTTATTGTTTTCCTTGATCTTATTTCGTTTTACTTGTTAATATGTTTTATCATTTCAGTTTATTTATCATTGTTTAAATGTTAACATACATAAAAGAAGCCATCTAATATAAAAATGTAACAAATAATTATTAAAATTGAGGCTATTAATAGTGTTCTTTAGCAGGCATATTGGAGTATCATGTGCATGTCAACTTATTCCACTAACCCAAACCTCTTCCTTAACCCCAACCGTTACAGTGTACTAATACTCTAAAGACAGTTAGTTGACAAATAGTTGCAAATTAATGAAAGTAGTTGACATGTAGTTGCAAAGTTATTTATAGTTAGTAGAATGTTTAAAGTGGATCAAAATAAAGTGTTACCATAATGGAATGGATAAATCTGTGATTATGTTTAGCTGGGGTTAAATTAAGGCTGTGCAAAAATATCGATACTATATGGCAATACTTCCCTCCACTATAAAAAAATCCGTAGAAATTGCAGCTGGGTTGCCGGTAACTTACCGTTGATTTTAATTCATGTTTTTTACTGGCAACATTTTGTTTAAAGTTAAATGAACATTAAACATTTACAAGTATTTGTCTTTACAGAGTAAAACAACAAAAAAACAGCATCAAGCAAAACATTCTGGAAAACAAAATCTGAAGCAAAAAAACAGAAAAAGGTTGAGGATGATTTCTGGTTCCCAGAATGCTTTGCATGAGGCTGTCATTGTATAGTTTTATTCTGTTAAGATAAAGACTTGTTAATATTTAAAATTTATTTAACTTTGGTATTTATTTACAATGGTAAATTACCAGCAACCCAGCTGCAATAACATTGTAATTTCTACTGTATTTTTTTATACAGTGTATTGTATTGATATTTCTATCTCTACTATCGATATTTAAAAATGTAATAATCCCTCAAACGACCTACCTCCTCCGCCGCTGCTTGTCGCTGTCCAGTTGTCTGTCATATACGGCCAATGTCTCAGAAGTTAGTGGGAGTAAAAAAATGGCAGAACATTTAAAAACACCTGCAGCTTTCGTGTGGATGCACTTTGGCTTAAAAAAAGCAAAAAAATCTGCACTATTTTTTAAATTTTTGATAAAAAGAAAGAAAAAGCATTTCAATGTATCGCAACATGCATCGCATCGTATCGTGATGCGTATCGTATCACGAGGCCCTTGCCAATACCCAGCCCTATAGGTTAAATGCACTGCAGGCTTTACTGCATCTGCCTGACTGTAGTGTGGACACATTGCTTTGTAAATTTAGATTTTTAGTTTGGAGATCTTTCATTAAATTTTCATCGTTGTATTTAGAAAGATTGAGGAATTGTCATTCTCACAAATTTGGATAAAAGTTAACTGTCACAGTAAAAGAAATATTAATAGGCATGCTGCATATGATCTTATTTTGAAGTGTGATGCATATCTGCCTTGGTCTTAATACGTACCTTCTATGTACAGATGTGTATACATTTGGTACATCTGTGACCTCTTGACGTGATGACGTATTGCGTGAGGTCGCGCTGGCACGTTACACGACCGGAGGAAGACGAGGAGAAGTGGTTTAAAGGTGCATATTTTTTATTTTTCTTGTCAAAAATGACAATCGTTTCGCTAGATAAGCCCCTTATGCTTCATTTGAGATCGTTTAGAGTCCTTTGAAATTGCAATTTTAAACTGCATTAAAACTGTTAAGTGTTGGGGTCCATAAAAGTCCATTAAAATAAGAAAAATCCTGACATGTTTTCCTCAAAAAACATAATTTCTTCTCGATTGAACAAAGAAAGACATCAACATTTTGGATGACATGGTGGTGAGTAAATTATCTGGATTTTTTAAAGAAAATAATGGACTAATCCTTTAAAGATCAACAAAAAATTGAAGGCAGCAAAGATTTTTTAATACACAGGTAGGTGCTTCCTGTCATTTTAGATCTTGCCATCACATACTTTATTTTGTGGCAAAGAATTTATTAAAGCAATGTTTTTTCCAAAGGTCTAACATACAGAAAAAAAACGTTTGTGAGGACACTGAGAATGTCTAAAACGGTTGCTTTATTGTATAAAAAGGACACAGAGAGCATCTGATGGACAGCAGCAGGCTGAAGGGATTGTACTGAAGGCATGCAGCAGGTTTGGGATGCCGTTGGTTTAAGGCACTAATACTGTTCATGATCTGAATCTCCGTGGAAATGATTACAATGCACCTGCGGTCCAATTAGTCCTTTGACAACACAGTTAGGAAACGGCCATAAAAGGCAAACTGATTAAACTCCGCCCCTTTCTGTTTGAAAGCCGACCATTCACAGTGATTATTACTCACCTGCTCCTCAATAGAAATGCATCTAGGACAATAAATACAGTAGACTCGTATCAATGAAGCTATGATTTTGAGGCACATCATTTTGAGAAAACCAGCGCTGGGCTCAGAATATCATAAACCGTAATGGCAATAAATAAACAGCAGAGACAGGTGAGATAATGCGTCTGTGTGTGTCTGAAGAGATGGTGAAACCGAGCAAAAGTCTTGAAACATGAAAGATAAACCGATACATGTCAGGAACGCCAGCGTACGCGTGTGTTTTGGGATAATGATACTATGCTACTATGTACATGTGCTATAATGAATGAGTATTACTTTAAGTGTAACATTCAGGTCTGTCAGGACTCCCGTGACATACAGTGTTGTTATCACATAGTCTTCTTTAGAGTAGTCTGCACACAAATTGGTGCATGAAGAGTTTGCAGCCAATCAGGGAGAAGAACAAATCATTGAGGTCACAACCTTTTCCCTAAATGGTCCGTCTCTTCAATTACCTCACAGTAAAGATGGTTATTATATGCGCACACAAACACACACGATTCAGGGTTGTTTTTTGAGTCGCTCCACCAGAACGTCATGTCATTGGACGTCATCCATTCCCTGCAGTTCTCCTGATTGGTAGTCCTGCTTCATTTCGAGCATTGTTGCGTGTCTGTGTGCGCACGTTGTGTGTTTGGGTCTGTTTAAAAGTCTACGTCCCAGCCTGAGTTATCATCAGGTGGTGGGTCTTCATTGTCTTCTGGGAAGCTGTCAAAGTTACTGGTGTCTGTGGATGATGTTACCTGCATGATCAGAAAAAAAAAGAAACGTGTTAGCATGTAGAGGAGTGTTTACAAGTGTCAAGATAATATTCTAAAACACAAAACATAATCCAAGCATATGAATGCAAACATTGGGTCTCATTCACTAGTATTTGCGTACATTCTCTTATGTGTACACACACTTGAACTTTTCACGAAAACTTTTCTGCCTAATTCACAACACGTGCGCGTACACACACATGAACGAGGCTGGCAATTTGCATAAAACACGCCCAATCTAGCTCCATATAAGGGCTTTCCGCAGCGCTGGTCCACAAAAATGTTTAGAGAAGTTTGTCACTGAAGCAAAAGAAATTCATGATCATAATTTTTACCAGTAATATTCTGTTTTGCTTTACATTATTACATTTGGGAGGTTTTGCTGTCGCTGGAGGAAGCCAGATGTGCTGTGTGTCCAATTAAATGTGTGCGACATTTAATTAATATGACAGAGACACGTATCTGTATTTAAAATAAAACAGACAGGAGATGAAGTGATTTAGACTTTTTATTACGTTTACATTAAGCAGACACTTTCATAGAGATTTAAAAAAGTGAAGAAGGAAAGCGTGATGATTTGTCATTATCATTATCATTAATAATAATATAGATAATTTATATAATAATATAGAATTTATAAAATATTATAATATAAAATTAACATTATTATAAACGTTATAATTATAGCCTGTTATTTTATTATAGCGTACGAGATTATTGATTTTTTCGTACATTTGGAAGAAATTTTTATACAAACGTTTTGGTTGAATCAAGATTTTTTTCGCGAAAACATCCGTATGCACATCTCACGCACAAATTCGTGCGTACGCATGCTTAGTGAATGAGACCCATTGTAAGAATGCAAAATCTGTCAAATACAAATATTTAGCATGAATACTTACACTAGGAATGATAGGGGGCATCAGTGTCCCTTTCCTCAAACCGTCCCAGTTAAACCCTTCAAACCATCTGCACACACATTTATTACATTAGATGATTCATAAATCTTAAATAAAGAGACTCTTTATTCAGGTCATTGTTATGAGAGGTTATGATATAGCTTTATGGCCTGAGTATACTTTGTTTATTTACGCACACACAGCCTTGACTTGTACGTGTACACTTCAGTTCAAAGCATGCACATTGGGACAAATTGCAATACATCTTGCATATCAGATAATAATTAGATAAAAATAAAGGGTACATGTGCAGCGTGATTTGCAAAAATCTGGCGGTGTGTGTACTCTATGTGTGTAATTTTCTGATGACGATATTTACGTCACATGCACTGTACGCTGACTGGAGCGTCATGCACCATTTTTTTAAGGGGGCACTGTGTGCACACTTCATACTGTAATCATAATACATTAAAATATTTTTATATGCCATATTCTCATGGACTACACAGACAAAAAAAGGTAAGAAGCGCTTATAGAAGTTAATTTAATTGCTATTTTACACATTAATGAAAAACTGAGTGAAAAAGTACACTTTCACACAGACTCATTTAAACGTTAAATTAATGCACTCATCGGTCACGTCTGTGATTGCCTGTAATGATTAACACTGCAAAAACAGGAAATAAACAGAAACCTTTAATGCAACTTAAGTAGAACTTAATGTAATGCTGTAATTTTTCGTTTATTTTCACATTTCAATTAAATTGCATTGAAAACTTGCAACCTAAAAAGAAAACTAGCCTATAAAACATATTTATATAAAATTATTAGATGAATGCATTTTTGCATCATATTTGACCATATTTGAGAACATGAATATGCATGAATCAGCATGACGCCTCTGACACTGACCCTCACGTACGTGTCAAAACTGAAGTATACACTGTCCCCCCTTTTGGGGTACAATATTATACCTTAAGGACCTATTGTGTACCTTTAAGGACCAATTTTGTACCAGATAAATGTTAGTGGTACAAAACATTTAACTGTACCTTTAAAGGTACAAAATAGGTCCTTATAATATTGTACCCCAAAAGGTACAATATTTCAATGTGTTGTATACCTATAAAAGGTACAAAACTGAACCTTTGAGGGTACCACCCCAGTGACAGAAAAGGTACAGTTTTAAACCTTTTTTTCTGACAGTGTACCCAGGCTTTTAGACCACACTGTCACTTCAATCACATGTGTTTGCTTCACAGCACCACCCTCCAAAACCCTTAATATAATTAACACAAAGTCTTACTGATAGGCTATACAATTGTGGGCCCTAATTTTTTATTTTGTCTGTTTACAGAACTTACCCCTAACTTATTTTATGTGTAGTATTCTGCAGAATACTACTGTATGTCGCTTACAGCAGGGGTTTTCAAACTTGGGTCCGGGGACCCCCAGGTGGCCTCCGGGAGGTTCTAGGGGGTCCCCAGAAAAATTCTGAGAAAAAAGACAAAAAAAAATGTACAACTTATTTATTAGGTGTTTACCTCGGATACATTTAATTGTTTATATTTACCTTGTAACTTTCTAGTGTGTTTTCCTTATCACAACCTCTTTTATCTCACACATTGAGGTTTGTAAAGGGTCGTTCATATTTTAACGATAACCATAACTTTAACTCATTCCCCGCCGGCAATTTTTTGAAAAGTTGCCTGCCAGTATTTTTGTGATTTTTACAAAACAATAAACAAACAAACAAACAAAAAATGTTTCATCCTATCTATATTTTTTTTCTCTGCTTATATCTTAAATATGGGTATTTTTCTTAAAAAATAAAAAATAAAAATAAAAATTTTAGCAAAAAGCTGAAATTATTGCATTTTTGTGAAGAAATTTTGTTAGAGATCAGATTCAGAATGATTATCAAATCATACACATAACTTAAAATTATTGAATAACATTTTGGCTTCAGTTTTTTCATAAAGTGGGTAAGTGCTATAGAGATGTGCGGTTGGCGGTTACAGCCGCGGACTCCGGGGATAAACCGCGGATCGGGCGGATGACGTGACGAAAAATAATATTTTAATTAAATTCGGGCGGGTGGCGGATCGACTGCTTGTTATTAGCTGTGTCCTTCTAAGCATGCGACTTTAAAAGGTGAGCACTCTGTCTTTCAAGGTGGCAGCCTCAGAAGTTCGCGAAGAGAACTGAAATGAGACGGTCTAGCCTTCTGAGGACCCATAATTTGGGTCACTTGTTGCACGTGCCCCAGTAAGACATTTCTGACTTATTAAAATAAATATGTAATCAGAAAAATGTGAATTTATTTTAGAAAATATGACACATTGATGTAGATTAAACTATTCAACAACAGTATATCAAATAATCAACCTTAGAAATATAGTACGCAACATAAACCGAATAATATTAACACAAAACATAACTTATAATACTAAAACAGTGACAAGAAAAAGTTTTCTAAATACACTTTTATTTAATAAAGGTTTAAATTGTTTGGGATAGCCTCGGCTGTTAAGGATCCATTCGTTCTATCATTAACAGCGCGGAGAAATGAGGACGCATTTTCACACAGCTCTTATCAACGCCGGCGAAGGAGGTGCGTGGCAAACTCAAAAAAATGAGAATTAAAAACAAAGGAAAAAAAGGTCAGAAAAGGGTTGCCTGGAATAAGTTTTACAAAGTGGTAAATCAGGATGACACCAGTGCAGACTATGAAATTTGTGCGTTTAATTTAGGCTATTTATTTATTTATTTTTGTCCCATGTCATGTGCGCTGATCGGAGACTGGTCTTATGATTTAAAAAGAAAGCATTCAAGTGAACAGTACTAAACGAACTTGAAGCAAAAATAAATTTCAGCAAATGCAAACTTCAATCAAACATATATAAGAGGTGAAGTATAGCTTTAGCCTACAGAAATGCTTATTGCATTAATTTTTAAATGTGTGCGAGGTCCGTGCACGTCCTCCGCTAGCAACACAGAAAATGCTGAAATTGCTAAAAGCGCAATCGGCTAAACGAGCATTAAATATTAATGACGTTGAGTTTATTGTTTTTATTAATTTATATTCACATCACTTATGAACTTATCAACAAAACATCGATTAAAATTAAGAGACAAATTATCTGAAACAAAATTCATTTTAAAGTAGAAAACAAAACTTAAATTAAACTCGAAAATAAGGTCTGACCTATTACAATTCTCCCTTCATATTGGCCTTTACAACACCCTATGGCGTTTAAAATTACTGTCTATCTTTCGTAATAAGCTAACTAAATTTAAACAAAACATAAACACATTACAACAATATTCAAACCCAACAATACTCAAACATAAATATAAAATAGACATTATCTATGATGATACATGTTAAAACAATCCGATATAGCGTGTATAATAGCTGGTTGGTAGATGTTTACTATTTTTGTCAAAACCTCCGTTGCAAACCTCCATTTACCTGAATAAAATAAGTTTTACTTTGAAAATGATGCGCTGTCACGTTAACATCAGCTGTTCGTTTACATAAGACTCCATCTACATTTACACTCAGCGCAACGTCTGAGTTCTCAAACTAAAACAGGGTCTGCAGCGTTGACGAACGAATCCGTTTATGAGGGCCGAAAACGGTGATGTAGTGTAGATGAAAGGCGTAAACGTAGCAAAAGTAATGCGTTTTAAAGGATAAACGCATTAATGTAAACATAGCCTGAGTTCACTGCTTATATGCTAGGGCTTTCTAGTCTCGCGGCTGTCATCAGCAGCGGCTGTCATCAGCAGTGCCTTGCATCGCCCAGTCAGCGGATGGCGGGCGGGTGCGGTTTTGAAAAACTGGTCAGAAACGTTGGTGCGGATGGATGGCGGACGGATGATGAGTTTTGTGATGCGGTTGCGGATGAAATAATAGCCCATCCGCGCATCTCTAAAGTGCTATGGTAAGTCCATCTAGTGGATAATCGCGGTATTGCAGATTAACATAAAAATTAATCAGGAACACTTTTTTATGCAAATGTTTACTCTTAATTGACGAGATAACTCGGGGGGATAATGGCGGGGAAAAAGTTAACTATGATGATAACTATATTAGCAATCCATACCACCAGATGATAATGATAACTTCATGTTAATTTGGTCGTGTGCCGCAGTACTCACACAAATTATTTACCTTTAATGGCATTAACTAATACTATAGATTAAAAACTGCAATTGTATACGCCATTAAACGTTTAAATATGCGGTTCTTTATAACCAGCAGATGTCCTCGGCACGCTGCATTTCACATATCTAAATTGTGCATTTGTGTAATCTATCATTTTATCTATTGCTGTAGTAGAATAAATGAACGGGGTTTTAACGCCATTTTTCTGTAGGCTATTTTTCTAAAGAATTTTTTTTTTTAAGAGATAAAACATTATAGCTTAGCTTGTTGTGGATATTTGCCAATTATAAACCTTCTGTGAAATGAACATAAAACTTTAAAAGTATATCTTAATTAGTGTTATTTAAATAAACAAATATTCGAATATTCTTTTTTATGAGCTCAAATATTCAAATACTATATTACTGAAAAATGCCCATCCCTAATAAAAACATTATGTAGTCAAATTCACTGCAACAGGGCTGGATAGCTCAGATAATTTGATTTTATGGACCTCAGCAAAGAGCTTCTCCACAGTGTCGTCTGTCATTTCACTTTAAATTCGAATAGATTTGATTGGCTGTCAATGGTTTATAAGCAGAGTAAAAATATAGATAGGATGAAACTTTTTTTACCCGTTTTGTTTGAGAGCAGAGGGTCTGTTGTTTTATTTGATATATTTGTATGTTTATTTATTTTTGGAAGAAAATTTTTGCAAAACTTTGGTGAAAACACAAAAAATGCTGGCGGGCAACTTTTCAAAAAATGGCTTGCGGGGAATAAGTTAAGATAAAAAAAATTCCAAAACAATATTTTTATAGTAATCATTTTAAGTGTGAATGGCCATTAAGGCAGTATTGTTTTATGAAACAATTGTCATAGTTGCTGCAATAAAAAAGTTTCTCTTATACATCCAGCATTACTCTAAGTGTACCCAATTATATTTGCCCTAGATACTAAATATGAGGTATGGGGTCCCTCACAAAGGTTCCTCATATTTGGGGGTCCTTGGCATCATAAAGTTTCAAAACACCTTAAACTCACTTGTGCTTTTGGATGTCTTTGACACCATTTTTCAAGTTGCCAAGTCGTTCAGACGGAGTGTCTCTGTGAACAAAGAAAAGACAGAAATCTGTGTGGATAACGGTGGTTAAGAGAGCGCAAATGTGTGTTATTTTCCTAATGTTGTGATGGTCATACCTGCATAGCTTTTTGATGAGATTGGCAGCATTTTTTGTAATTTTTTTGGGGAACTCGATCATGTCGATGCCTCTGAGAATGATGTTGTATGTTTTCATCGGATCAGGGCCTGAAAAAGGAGGACTGAGATGTGGAGTGTTAAAAACAGGTTACACTTTATAATGTTTAATGGACTTCTTTCTAAAACACATGGACTCCTCTGTCTTACTTGCCAGTCAGTAGCTCATACATGAGGATCCCGAGGGACCAGTAATCTGCCGAGATGTCGTGTCCTTTGTTCAGGATGATCTCGGGAGCCACGTACTCCGGAGTACCGCAGAACGTCCACGTCTTTTTCCCAAAACCGATCTTCTTGGCAAAGCCAAAATCCACCTTTAACATATTAAAATATATATAAAAAATGTGAGAATTAAAGAGTGAAGCGATACCCGGCATTCACACAGCCCTGATTTATAAAGTGGACTCACCAGTTTGGCATAACCTCTGTGGTCCAGTATCAGGTTCTCGGGTTTGAGGTCTCTGTATATGATGCCTTTGGAATGCAGGTAAGCAAACGCCTCCACCACACACGCCGTGTAAAACCGTGTAGTCGAATCGTCAAAGTTGCCCCTGTTATGAGAATAACAAACAGTTGTGATGAAAACTGATCTGTGTTTCAGATAATAAGAAAACTTAAAAAATATCTCACCGGTCTCTGAGAATAGTCCACAGTTCTCCACCTAAACACGCCTCCATCAGCATATAGAGGTATTTACTGTCCTTAAAAGTCCTGTAGAGTCTACAAACAACAACACAAACACTGAAATTACAGCAGCTCCTATTAGATAAAAAACATAAAATGCTGTTTTTATTTATGCTGCTGGCACTGAAGATACCTGACAATGAAATCTGAATGTGCCTCTTGCATGATGAGCTTCTCCGAGCGGATGTGCTCCTGCTGTCTCGTGTCCACGATGTGACGCTTTTTTAGGATCTTCATTGCAAACGTCTTCAGTTCGTCACTCTTGAGCTGCACCTGAGAATAAAAACAAACGTTTCGCTTTAGTTTAAGGTAACAGTAAAATTCCCATGCATGATAAGTCCAGCTTCAGATGGTACCCGTGTTAAGAAACATGGTCCTTAACTAAGAAAAACACTTACGTATATAATAAAAATTATGTATTTGAAGAGTTTACATCCGTTTGTAACATTTTTGTCAAAACATGTTTATTATTATGTTATCATGTTATTATTTTGTTTTATTGTGCTACTTAGCTGTATTTTTAAGTTATGAAGGTTTAAATCAAAACAAACCAACTGCAGTTGAATTGATATGCACAACCAAAAAATGAGATTTCTGAAAAAAAAAAAACAGAGTTATCTCGTTTTGCAACGAAACTCTTCATTTGTTTAAAAAGGAGAGCTCAGATCCAAAAGCCTACATATACATTCATGCAGGGCCTTTTCTAGCCATTTTAACGTCCTAGGCGAACCCCTATTGGCACCCCCTAAACAAGATCATTAGATCAAATCAACAAATCATGTAAAAATCATGTGATCATGTAACACTCAAATCTTAACTCTTTCCCCTCCATTGACGAGTTATCTTGTCAATTAAGAGAAAACATTTGCATGAAAAACGTGTTAAACAATGTTAATCTGTAATACCGCAATTCTCCACTAGATGCCGCACTTATCCAATTTATAAAAAACCTGAAGCAAAACAATTATTTAATCATTTAAACTCTGTGTATGTTTTGATAATCGTTTTGAATCTGATCTCATACAAAATTCCTTAATAAAAATGTAATTATATTTATTATATTATATTATATTTTTCAAGAAAAATACCCATATTTGAGAGTTTATAAGCAGAGAAAAAATATAGATAGAATGAAAGTTTCATTCTATATAGATAGAATGAAAGTTTCATTCTATATAGATAGAATGAAACGTAGTTTATTTATATAACAAGCAAAAAAACAACACATAGATTACCTAGGAAACCAAAACATTTGTTATTTTCGACAAGGCATTTGTTCAAGAGATCAGTTTAGCAACTAGTCAGACCATTAAAATAACGAAACCGGAAGTAAGGTTTGGATCCAGACGTGTATCACGTGCGTCCGATGAAATCGTCTATACTACAAATATAATACCATTGTTGTTATGATAAGTACATTTGTGGTTACTTACTACAAAAAAAACTGTTTACATAGTTTAATCATGCTTCATTTTCTTAAGGGCAAATGATCACAAGTGCATTGCTTGATAATTATTACATAATACACCAATACTTTTGGGCAAATCACACATATAAACTTTTGTCTGATGCTGGTGAAATATTTTGTTATCCATTTTGTGTTAAACACACAACATTCAGAGTTTGTCCTTTATTTTGTTGCAGTGCTCATTTTTCACCCATTTCAGTCAGTGAAGCAGCAGTCAAAATGTATATGCACCCTGCAGCTGGTGGCGCCCTAGGCGACCGCCTAGTTCGCCTATGCCTAGAAACAGCCCTGCATTTATTAAATACTTCCGCTTCGAATCTGCTTAATTCCCCTCAGGCCATTCAGAAATACCAGTATGTTGGCAGAATCCATTAAGAGTCTGATAAATCAGACGCACTTATAGGGATTTGCATCTGAACTACATTATTATTACACGGCTCACTGGAATGCTTGATTCTGATTGACCATCCGCAACATTCCAAGGTCTGTTATTCCCTGATAACAACCGCTCACAACTAATAACACATAGATTATCTTCATCGGTACTACATTTATGTTTAATATCACTCCAGCATTAATTGCCATCTTGTAGTGAGTTAAACACTTGACAACTACAAAATAAAATGTGTTTGCTTCCCCTTTGTGTCAGATCCTGATCACACTGTCAAGGGTTTTGCCAGTACGTTATTTCTTACTTACCAGTTCAACACGTCCAAATCCTCCAACTCCAAGTGTATCGATGATGTTAAAATCGGAGAGGTTTAGGTTGGAGAAGAAAGCGTTCTCTGCCTCATATCTGCAGGTTAAACCATAGACAGACAATGGAATAAAATCAGTCACTTATGTACAGAATGTGTTAGTTTGTATTTCTTTTTTGCTGTACAATCATGCATCTGATACAATTCCAAACAAAACACTGCCGAATGCTTGTTTGCAAACTCAAGCTTATCCAAGTGACCTGTGAATACAGCCGTGTATTTTCCTATATTCAGAGTCCGCCTAAAGGCCCATGAGTCAGAACTGCCAATCAAATCTCTTGAAAATAACTCACTTGAATGAGTTCATCTTGTTGGCTGGCAAAAATTGCTCGCCAGTGTCAACCAGAGGTTGTTATTTTCCATACACACTACCAGGGGTCCTAAACATCAGCACACACAAAGCATCCTTCAGTTATTACTCAATCCCTTTCACATAATTGGTTATTTGGCTGGCCAATTTTACCGGGTCAGGAATGTGAATGCAGGCTGTGAAACTCTGGCGTGTTCTGCGTACAGGCATGGATACGATTCAAAAACCCTCGCCGATTGCAACGAGCCAAAGATAATTATTTCTTAGCCGAAATGAAAAAGATATTGCATTTTACAATCTGGATTAGGACACCAGCAGGTTCGCAGGGTACCTGGATCACAATAATGTAAAATAACTTCGATATGGGAATTAAATGAGTTTGTATCTGAAGACTGGAGCCATCTGAAATGACCTTCCAGCTTATTTTCTGCTGGAATTGCATATCACTATTCACAATTTCCCCGGCCAACTGATGTTATATCCCCAGGAATCAACAATATAATCAGAGTTTATACACTAAATTGCTTTCATTAGAAAATAAACCCTGCAGCACACACTTTAATTCCTCTAATACATTACATATAAAAAGCCTCCACTAACATACAGTACTGTAGTGATGGCCGCTTTTGAAACACTACTTTATGAACTTTTATGAATCTTTTGTTTTCGTATCATTGGTTTGGGGCATGTTTCAAATTGATTTAAGCAAACAAGGCTTTCCAAACGTTTCAAAACTCTGACGGCGTCCACTACATTTTAAAAAATATATTTTTATGTTACTTTAACTTAACAAATGTGACCTGTGCCGGGCAAAATGAGTCTGAATGTGCACAGTGTAATTTTAAGCTAGCTATGTCTCTTATGTGTGTAACATTATATTAGATCCTTGCATTACAGTCAATCTTAAAGCGGTCTGTCTCAATGTCAATCAAACAATAAAAGAAAAAAGTATAAAAATATATTTTTTATTGTTTTTGGCTTTGTGTGTGCCAAATCTATTAGTTTTACAAGTGATTGTAAGGTATGGATTCAGTGATTTTGCTTTTGAAGCCTTAAAACTTAAAAAAAATCTCAAAATTGACTTTGCCAACTTCAAACCAGTGTAGCTCTGTCTTTTTTCAGATTTCAACAAATCATACATCGTTTTAAAGTTTTTTAAACAATCTCTACTTGTTTTTATAATAGTAGGTTAAATTGACTTGCATAACCTTTATGCTGCATTTTTATTACAGTGTATGGGGTATTGATCTTAATGTGAACCCTTGAATCAGTTTGGCTTTCACTGATTTCTGGTCAGTTTTATAATAAATGTTAATAAAAATGTGTCAGTTGTGTTTGTATTCAGATGCCACATAATCACCATTTAATGATATAAAAAAATTATACCGCTGTAGATATTAACAATTGTTTGTAAAAGGCGTCATTGTGTTTGGGTCTAGATCTCATTGCTTTTACAGTATTTTGACACCCAGTTTTACAGACAAAGCTTAAAGTATTGTTTATAGTCGACGTGTCGCATTGGCAAATCGCGGAGTGGTGTGAAGTCTTGCGTGAGACCTTATTATATAAGAATAGGGCAACAGTGAGCGAGCCAACTATAAACAAACCTAAGGCTAGTCCTAGACTAAAACACATGCTTAACTTGCACTGACAGATCTTAAAATATGCCAGGGTCCTTGATTTGTCCACACCAGTAACGTCTTTTTTTTTATAAAATATGCTTAAACATCTTAAATTTAACTAAGGCCTAGTCCTAGCTTTAGCTAAGCCTCGTCTGTGAAACCAGGCCTAAATCATTTTGCTTTGCATTTGATTCAAAGCTTTGAAAAGCTCAGTTTCTCCCATCACTAGCACACTGTATAAGAGTAAATTAAACTGACCACAAGGTGGCAGTGTATTCAAGGGCAATACAGAGAGGTGTATTGTTTCATCCACATATTATTAGACTGTAAAGAACCAAACCAGTTTGACTGACTTTTCTGTTAATATTAAAAAAGAAAACAAGAAAGATTTAAAAAGCATATTGCTTTCCTGTAGCTTAACTGATTTTGTTTTCCACTGAGTGCACATATAATGTACAGTAAAAAAAACACAGCGTTACGTAAAAAGATAAAAGATACGATAAAAACATCTGCAAAATGAATACATATAAATGTGTCTTTCTGCTTTGATGGACAGTGTTAAGCTTTCTCAATGTCAATCTGCTTGATGACAGCAGGGTTTCATCCGACTGCTGAGATCTGAAGATGACATCACAGTCTCATATATTTGCATTAAACTGCAGGGGTAACTCACAGATAACCACTGCCCATTATATCATCAAACTAAATTAAAAAAACATGCTGAATTAAAATCTACTTTATAACTAATTGTTTAGCAGTTTAAGAATATACATCTTTGAAAGTAGTACCTTACATTGAAGTTTTGATAAAATAAAATATTTTCAATATAACGTTATGAAAAATAAACATAAAAGTTATTTTTATTCTCCAATTTATTCTTGTAAGTTTCAACAGTAATATTAAAATATTTTGAGATTGAAGTCAAAATTGTTACAAGCTGTAATTGAGATCAAATCTAAAAAGCAGATGTGATGTTAGAAGCCTGTAGTTTGTCTCATTAGAGCTCTCTGTATGTGTCAATGAGACAGCTGGAGATTCATTTATTAGGATTTATAGTTCAGATTACTGGAGGTGACAGCTGTAGATATGTCTTAATAAACTTTAATCTGTGACAGTCACGAGCTACAGACACCTTTTCATTATTTACCAGTGCTTTTATTAGATTAACAGATAAGAGAAAGAAAATTTATATTTAGATGAAAAAAACTGTTTTTTTTTTAATAAGGAAACGAGTTCCTGCAGCTCAAATGTTTATTCATGGCAAGAACTGGTGAATCCACACACACAAGTTAAAACTCCTGACCCAGCTGAGGACCTCCAAAAAGAGCTGGGTTTCCATCACACTGCACATTTTGAAGTACTGCACAAGAAACGAGTGATGGAAATGCCAAATTTCTAATAAAAATCCCTTAATTTGCAAAACCGTTTTTAGATTCACTTGAGGTGTTTTTTGACTTATGCAAAAAAGAGTAAATGAGAATAATGGGAGATGGAAACGCATTTTCTATGCATGCTTAGGGACTTTGTGCATGTGCAGTATCTGACAGGTCTTGCTTTAGCAAAGCGTTGCAAACATGGCAGCGCAGTGACATGACTTCCTTAAAAAGACTTTGGTTCGATCCCCAAAAATTAATGTATTTTGGCAACACGGACGTGATAAGACCAGTGGCGTAGCATTTGAGCATGCAGGGTATGCGCGTGCAAATAGGCCCGGGCCAATAGGGGGCCCAGCCCTGGGCCCGCCCCAGCTGTTAATAATTTTTTTTTTTCAATTAAATTTTTATTTGTGGCCGCTTATTTCTCCATAATGTCTAATTTCTCCGTCATTTCTTGTTTGCGTTTATTATTATTTTTTGCACTCCGTGGCTGCCGTAGACTACAATGCCATCATTTTTTACATGACGCATCGCCGCAGCAAAAAAGGAAAAGAAAACACAGTGTGAGAGGTTACTATAGCGGCTATCTATATATGAGCATTAAGGATGTACAAATATAAACATAAAAGTGGGGCCTTAAAGACAAAAGAGAAGGCGGAGAATTTAGTCACAAGTCAAAAACTACCCAAAACATTTTGTTTTTCTTTATTTAAATCTACCCTTTAAAGTAAAATTAAAGTAAAAATATTTGACTACCTTATTAAAAGTATATGTTGTTGACCTGCGTGCCAAAGTTAACAGTGCCAACGGGCAAGGCTGGGGGGGGCTTTGGCTTAAGAGGGCCCGTCAATTTTTTTGCATATGGGCTCGGGACTGACTTGCTACGCCACTGGATAAGACCCAAAATATCTTGCGTGTATAAAAGTGTCTGCTAAATGCATAAATGTAAAATGACATTTTCTAAGCTTTCCCACAATCTCTTTTTCTGTCTGTGCATGTGTTTTCTCTGTGCATGGGTTTCACAGTTCTCCAAATGGATGATTTTCTCATTACTATGCACTGATCGCATCTCTCTTATTGTGTTTCTTCTGATAATATACAGTTGCTGAATGCTCTTACATAACACATCTTCTGTATTGTATTACAGTTGCCCCTATACATCTAGAGTTACAGTTCATCCCTTCCTGTAAGTGAAAAAATTAGCTGATGCCACAAAAATTGCTGTGACAAAATCAAACTGAAACACTCTTAGAAAGGATTTACACATCTTGGTGCTTTAAGCTTTTAACACAATGGGCCCTATCTTGCACACAGCGCAATTGACTTTGTCAGTGACGCATGTATCATTCGTATTTTGCACCGGCACACAGCGGGTTTTCTCTCCACAGACGCACGTCGGGAAACTAGGGAATGAACTTGCGCTCCCTGGGTGGTTCAGCGCAAAAAATGAGACGTGTTCCGGCGCAAACCATCCCTGATGCTATTTTGCAGTTTCAAAAAACCATTGCGCCACTGACCAGAAAAAACTAGTCTAAAGTCAGTGACGCATTGCACGTTGTTCATTATGCTATTTTAAGGGTGCATGCTTGACCATAATGTATAGCGTGCACAATGCGCACACACTTTGCTTATCTAATCTACACAGATGCAACAGTTATTTTTGCAAATCATAAATTGTTACAATAAAAAATATTAACACATGAGATAAGGGAAATCATAGTGGTGAGGATTGTGGTGATAGTTTTTATTTATTGTGTGTCTGTGTTAATCTCATGCAAATAACGATTAAAATATTTTCATAAGTTTGTTGTGTGGCTGTATTACGTTTTTTTATGTAAATAATTATTAAAATGTTTTCATAAGAAACCTTCATGTATGTGAACTTGGTTTGTAAGTGTACTTTGGGGTTGGACTGCTTGCGTTTCTTGGCTTTCAGCGGTGAGGGTGGACGCAGCGATGTCCTCTGCTGGCGTCAGGTCATGTAGAGGCAGATCCACCTCCCGTTACACGGAGTGCCAGATTTATTCTGGCAAGCTTAGGATTCCCCCGTCTCCTGATATCATTGTAGCGCTTGGCGCAACGTCCTGGGGATGCCAGCTGATGAGACAATTGTGTCTATTTCCTCTCACGCCTGTTTAACTGATGCTAATTTGGGCAGGTTTCTCCCATCCCCATACAACACAACTTCTCTGTCTTTGACTGCTCTTACAAGAACGTGGGTCTCCTCGGCTGTGAACCGCTCCTGGCGTGCACCTGGTAACTCCGTCATAATAATAGCAACCCGCCATGGAACTTGCGCCCTTGCGTTTAAAGGGAATGTTGGATAGCGTTCTGATTGGTTTATTTGACGTTACGCCCAAACCACACCTATGAATAATGAACCTACTTCAGACCAACCCCTTATTGATTTGCGCCTGGCGCAAGAGTTATTTCTCCCGCCGGGAAAATAGCAACAGCGCCCAAGATCTGCCCACAAAGTCATCTGCGCTTTGCGCTTCGCACTTGCGTTTCAGATCGTTAAAATAGGGCCCATTATGTGTCATTTTGTGTTAAAATATAACACAAGTTGTGTTAAAATGTGTTGTTTCAATAATAACACAGAGATGGGTGAATTCTGAGACAATGCATTGTTGTCCCAGAATCAATGCTAAATGTGTTGTTTTTAACACATTCGTTCTAAGAGTGAAGGGTCATAAAAATAAATGTATACATTTCTTTGTAAAAACAAAAGACTCGTGTAGAAGTTAACAATTAATATCACTTACTTTGCTTTGGCCTCTGCGTCTTCACCAGTTTTATTAGACACGTCTTCCAAACCTCCAATCAGGTGTTTATATGAGCTGAAAAGAAACATCATGTTTACATCAACTTTACATTTTTATTATGATTATAGCTGCAATCTGCATTTTTTAAGATAAAAATAAACACAAATAAAACAGTCAGTGTTCAAAACCGCACTCATCTTACCCCAATTTGTAACGTAAGCTTAAAATGATTCATAATTACTTTCAGTTTGACTTCATCCCATGCAATGAAAATGAGCTATCAAGTTTCAAACAAAGAGGCAAAAATTACAGATTGCAGATTAAACACAAGATTGTATTTTGCCTACCAGTGATGGGCAGTAACTGTAATCCGATTACTTTTTTCAAGTAACGAGTAAAGTAAGGGATTACAATTGCAAAAACAGTAATTAGATTACTATTACTTCCCCGTAAGCAGGCTGCGTTACTGCGTTATTTACTGCTTGATTTTGTTTCATGAGACTGTGTGTCGTGACCGTTGAGTCGAGTGATAATGACGTATGAGCGCCGCGCCGTCAGTCAGTGTAGTGTTGAACATGAAGAGACAACATGGAGCGCGTAACTGTGCATTCACACTAGCCGCGGAAGAGGCGGCAAGCGCGGATGATTTACATGTTAAGTCAATGCAAACACGCGATTAGGCATCCTGCGGCGCGGTACACGGGGTAGCCGCGGCGCGGAAGGCGCGGGCCGTTCCGCACGAATTGAGCGTTGCCGCGGGAAACGTGCGAGTTCAAAAATCTGAACTTTGGCGGAATTCCGCGCCACGTTAACCAATCAGGAGCTTGCTGTAGTAGTGACGTGATTACAGGAAGCGAGCGGAGTGGTGTAGTCTCCGCGGAGTCGCAGAAGCCCCTCCCATGACGCGGATTTCCGCGTGAATTTCTCAAATGAGAAACGAGAATGAAGCGAGTGAACTCAAATGTTCAAGCGTCCAACTACGCGCGAATAGCGCATTTTTGCCGCCTCTTCCGCGGCTGGTGTGAACCCACAGTAAGAGAACAAAACTATCCAGCGTTTAATGCTTGGAAGTACTGAAAACCTGTAGACCTTTTAAATGATTTATAGTAATGTTAATATTATTAATGTTTGTAGACATTATGCTATATAGATATTGTTAGCAGCGTAAAAAAAAACGATGTTATCACGCCCACGAATTAGTGTGCGTAGTGAGGTGAAAAAACTTAAATGATGGAATATGCCGAAAGAATAGAATTAGGCTGAAAGGTCTGTTGCTTTATAGCATATTCAGGTCGTGCATCATGTTTTTGAAAAGTAACTTAGTAAAGTAACTTAGTAAAGTAACTAATTACTTTTGAAAATAAGTAATCAGTAAAGCAACTGGATTACTTTCTTGGAGAAGTAAACAGTAATCAATAACTAATTACTATTTCCAAGTAACTTGACCAACACTGGCACGCTGCTTTTATCACCCAACTGCTATTTATCTTTTAAATGGACCTCATTTTAGATTAAAGATCTAAGTATTTCATTAACTATTATTATATTAAAACGTCAGTAATAAGTATGATAAAGCTTTTATTACAAAATATTCTCTCTCTCTCTCTCTCTCTCTCTCTCTCTCTCTCTCTCTCTCTCTCTCTCTCTCTCTCTCTCTTTCTCTCTCTCAATGACACACGATACCTCAGCTTTTTGGGTTGAGCTGATTTACTGACATCTATATTAAAGCAGATAAGCTCCTTCACAGATTTACAACTGCAAATATAAACATTGTTGTAAATTCTGCGGATTCAATAAACCAGATAACCAGGACTGGATTACTCAGCTGGTATATCAGTGACAGCGGTGCATGCAGATTAAATGTGACATATACTCACTCTCTGTCAATCACAAGGCAGGTGACAGTCTCTGCTGCAATGAAGTTTGCAGTTCTGATATCCTCCCTGTTGTAAAATAACAAATGCACAACACATAAGCATGATATATTGAATATTGAGAGACAAACACATGCACACAGATGGACCGAATCCCTGTAGTTAGTAGTAGAGCATTGCAAGAAGTAATGGGTTTGATCCCTATAGTTAATACATATGCATTGCATAAATAAATAAATATAAATGCCATGAAATGCTGTTTAAGCAGTAGATGAAGTCTAGCGTGTCATGGCACTGAAAATGTTTAGTTTACTTGAGTTATTCCCTCTCTCTTTATAATATTTATCTTAAATTAAGCTGAATATCAACAGTTTACAATTTCAGTAAAATGAATGGAAAAAACATCAATGCATTAAATTCAGAAGACAATCTCGAACCTAACAGTCTAAGCGATTTTCTCTAAATAAAGGAATAACCCAGCCTTCCTCTGAGTTTTTTCATTCTCCTCTTCCTCACTGTCACCCCAGTCACAGTCTTCATCAGAGTCTGAGTCCCAGTCTGAGCTCATGATGCGTTCAATCACTGTCTGATCTAAGCTTGAATACAGTACTGCAGCTATAACAATCACTCTGTGACATCTGTCCCACCACTGAAATATCTGATCAGAGGAAGACCCCTCACACTGAAGTCTAAAAGCAGACACTAAATGCCGTCTGCTCCCGTGTCTAACACACACACACACAAACACACATGTGTGACGTGTGATGACGGATCCTATTCCAGCAGAACACACTTGTGCTAGCAGAGGTGAGAATTCTTCCCTACACAGCGGATCTAAAGCTGCCACAGCACAAATGCACAATAACACCGCAGCCAAAGGTCACAGCTGCTTCACTGTATTACGGTACAGACGGTACGATGCTCACTATTTAAAATAAAGCGGGTGTAAAGGGTTCTTCACAGCGATGCTACTGAAGAATTTTTGGTTCCCCAAAGTACCTTCCAGTCAACACTTCTTTATTTCTTTTGTTCAACAGAAACGTTTCATGGATATTAAAGGTTCTTTATGTAAACATATGACAAAGAACATTTCTAAACCTTTTTATGGCTTCAAAATACTTGTACACGTAGGTTTTATTTATGTATATTTGAGGAGTTCAGATGCAAAACCCTGTGCGTCTGACATATTTTCTTGTAAAAGAGGCTTTTGTATCAGGATCTTCAGTAAGGTTCAGAAGCCTAATTTCACTTTAATGGCAATGAAAAGATTATTAGTCACTAATTGAAATATTTTGCACAGGTTACATGCCGTTTTTGCCCAAATTAATTGCAAGATGTATGATATTCATTTACGCAAAGTAAACAGGTGTTCAAGGTGTTTGCTTTCATTTCTAAGCGTATATGCAACGTCTGTTCTTGGGCTATGGTTTACTTTCGGGATTTAACTTGTCATGCACATTTTTCACTTGAGTTGAATATTTTCAACTTGCGTGAAGACGCATTTGAGGGGAACAGCGCGTGTTTTTGCAGCAATCGTGCCGCCCCAAGTTCGGGTCTATTCGTGTCTGACTGTGTAATCTACTCATACAAATTGCCTTGTTTTAGCCAAAATTGCTTGCTGGGATTTGAGTAATTTTACTGGTATTTAAAACCCTCTAGACTGGAAAAAATTATTCATTCAATTTACTCAATGTAAGTGGTTGCAATCAATTTATTTAAGCTACATTTAAACATAAATATTTCAGTGTGCGGATACAAGCTTTTTTGGCAAAAAACTTCTAAAAAATACACTTTTTTGACATTATAAATATAAACCATTGCAAAATCACTAAAGAAGCAACTAAAACATGGCAAATGTAAAAAAGTCAAAATGTAAAAATGAAAAAAACTGAAGTACAAATTAGGGGGCGCTGTGATCCATGTCACTGCCACATTCAAGTCTTACAAGTTTAAATGTGATCCGTTTTGTGAAAAATCATTGCACCATTTAGCGGATTTTGCCAAACTGGCATTTCTAAATGACCTACCTGATGTCAGGTTTAGGTAAATTTAAAGTGAGTATTTCATGAATGTATAATCATCATAATGCATGCTGAAAGCATTTGGTTAATATCATTATCTCATTTTTGACGAGTGTGGCGTTTAGTGGGTTTTGCACCTGAGCTCCTCAATTGTATAAGTGCACTTAAACGAACCAACATACTGCAAGTCCACATTCCATGTTTACTTTCATTTTTTGGAAAAGAGCAATTCTGAAATAAATATTTTGTGTTCCATTAAAACATAGAAGAGAATTTATTATGGGATAAAATGTTTCCATAAAAGTGATGTGTATTTAATAGTATATATGTCCACCTGTAGCGGAATACGACATAAAACAATCAATATAGCTGCCAAACGTGTCTACGAACCTTTAATTCTTAAATGTTTCTATTTAAACGAACACACACCCATTAAATTAATCCTAGGATCAAGAGATTATTTGATCAAGTTCTGGACGTTTATGATCTCGTTATGACACACAAACACACCCAGACACAGTTTACTTTAGTATCAGGGCACTGTACTGTATGTGCTGTTACAGGTTTATAATTGGTCTCCAATGAATCGTGTGAGGAATCTGAGTGACCATGTAAAACGTTCTGATCTTCACAACCATGACCCATATTTCACCTCGGATCGCACATCAAAGAAGAAGACTGCCAAGCAGGACACCCGATACACTACAGCATATTAACACACTATCAGGATCACTGTTTCCTGGTAACACAACTAAATGCAGGATTATAACCGGGGCAAACAGTCCTCGAACAACAGACACTAGAATAGAATACAATAGAATAGACATAAAATACAATAGACATTGAAGAGAATAGAATATAGACTAGACTAGACATAAAATAAAATGGACATAAAATAGAATAGACATAGAATAAAATAGAATTTAATATAGACTAGACTAGACACAATGTGTTTCTTAATGTCAAGGAAGGATCTTCGGAAGCCAGAATTTCAATGATGCTACGTCATCGACATCCGTCGAAGGACTTTTCCAATGTTGAGGATCCTTGAAATTTCAACCAAGGACTGAGTCCTTTGTTCGAGAAATATCCCATATACAGGAAAGGATGCATATGTGTACCCTTCATGCTCTTTGCAGCGCTGAAAGCACACCTTTTCCCTGACGCAATGACGTGCACTTGCTAGCCTGTTCCATTTAACGTGTTCTCCGAATGCTAAAGAGGAGCCTCGCCTAGCCTCTGAAGGAAGTGGTTTGTAAGGCCAAGGAAGTATCCTTGACATTGAGAAACACATATAAACTTGTCATAGAATAGAATGAAATAGAATAAAATAGAATAAACATAGAATAAAATAGACATAGAATAGACTTGAATGGAATACAATAGAATATACATAGAATAGACATAAAATAGAATAGATAAGACATAGAATAGAATAAAATAGACATAGAATAGAATATAGACTAGACATAGTCTTGACATAAAATAGAATAGACATAGAATAGACTAGACATATAATAGAATGCAATAGAATAAACATAGAATAAAATAGACATAGAATAGACTAGAATGGAATACAATAGAATAGACATAAAAAGAATAGACATAGAATAGAATAGACTAGACATAGAATATAGAATAAAATAGAATAAACATAGAATAAAATAGACATAGAATAGACTTGAATGGAATACAATAGAATATACATAGAATAGACATAAAATAGAATAGATAAGACATAGAATAGAATAAAATAGACATAGAATAGAATATAGACTAGACATAGTCTTGACATAAAATAGAATAGACATAGAATAGACTAGACATATAATAGAATGCAATAGAATAAACATAGAATAAAATAGACATAGAATAGACTAGAATGGAATACAATAGAATAGACATAAAAAAGAATAGACATAGAATAGAATAGACTAGACATAGAATAGAAAAAAATAGACATTGAATAGACTAGACATAGACTTGACATAAAATAGAATAGACATAGAATAGACTAGACATAAAATAGAATAGACTAGACATAGAATAGAATAAAATAGACATAGATTAGAATGGAATACAATATAATAGTATAGACATAGAAATTCTAGAATAGTCTAAAAAATATTATTCATTATTCAGACACCAGATATAACTTTTAATTTTTTTACTAGTTGGTGCAGGACAGTTAAAGATGACATATATACCCATAAATTCTTCATACAGTGGACTACCAGTAACACTGATAAAAATATGGGACCCAAAATTATTCAGACACTTTGACTTATAGGCGGAGTCCACGATGTTTGAAAAACGCGTTGGAAAAGGAGACGGGCCGACTACCAAAACACACTATAGCCAATCAAATCAAATCAAATGCCGGGTTGCGTATGTGTGGGGCGGGTCTATCAACAGAAGGTCCAGATTCTATTGGGGTAGGGGCGTGTTTGTTTAGGTGATTTCAAATATCAACATTGGCTTTCAAACATCATGGACTCCGCCTTTAACCATGTTATGCTTTTGTGTTTTATCTTTAATTGCTGACCTTTTTCCTCCACAAACAAAATTAAGCATTCCTTGGTTAACTCTGCTTTGTTGTTTGGTTAACTCTAAGTTCTTGTCATATTTTATTACCATTATCTAAACTATAGCACAATAAAATGTGATAATGTCACAGTTAGTGGTGTCGTAAGTTAGTGTGTAAACCATAGTGTGTATGTCCTTCAAAAAAGTGGGGGTGTTCCCCAGCATCCTGACCAAACTTTTCCCATTGATCTACTAATCATCCCCATATGCTGATTGGTTATATTACTTTGTCTCCTCTCCACTAATAAACTGGTGCGTGGTGGGCGTTCTAACCCAATACAGCTGCCCCACATTATCCAGGTGGATGCTTCACATTGGTAGTGGTTGAGAAGATTCCCCCTTACATCATGTAAAAATGCTATATATATATATATATATATATATATATATATATATATATATATGTAAGGAATAATTGACGACGGGCCATTGAATTATAAGAAAATAATGCACACCAAGGTGGTAATGCGGCCCCACGCGAAGCGGAGTGCCGTTACACCGCAGGTGTGCATTATTTTCAAATAATTCAAAGGACCGGAGTCAATTATTCCGCTTATACCACGGTTACCACAAACATTGCTCTGGTGCCTATTTTTAAGACATTTGAAAAGTTAGGTGTGCGGTTTACAGAAAAATAATCAACACCCATAGAACTTTTCTCAGCCAATCAGAATGCAGCATTCAACAGACCCGTGGTATAAATATATATATATATATATATATATATATATATATATATATATATATATATATATATATATATATATATATATATATATATATATATATATATATATATAATGAATGAATTATTGTTTTTATTAATGTGAGAAATGTTGAAGGTGTTTGAATAAATTTAGGTTTGACTATAGAATAGAATAGACGTTTGATGTCACGATGAAGTGAACTTCCGATGAGTATTTATCAGTCTGGCTATTGGCTAAACTGATCTCTGTAACAATCACCTTGTGGAAAAATACATTTTTTTGGTTTGCTAAAGATGAGTCGAGAAGACGAGCATGGATCACATTCATTTTACACAGTAACATTAGCTCAGTGTAATAAGTGATGCGCATTGGATATGATATAGGAACAAAGGTAATTTACTTGTTATTTAGTTCCCATGTTTTCAGAAATAAACTACTGGAAAAGGACTCTGTTGTTATTGAGTCTATGTGAAAGTCTAGCAAAAGTTGTGTTTAGGCCCAAAAGCCACTAAGGGGACACACTAAGAAAAGTATAAAATTACTTGAATTGAGCAAAAACAACAATAGAACTGAGCAAAACACAAAAGACTAAAAAACTGTCTATAGCCAACAAAAGCCTATATAAGAGAAAAGAGAAAAAATAGAGCAAAGAACATATCAAATTACATAATAGATAAAAATGAAATACAATGCAACCGACTTGAAATGCAATCTATAAAATACAACAGAATTGAGCAGAGAAGAACAGATTTAGACTTAATAAGAACAGAATCACATTGAATGTGTGTGCAAGACTTTGCAGCATATTGTGTCTTTAATATTTCTTATTGATCTATAATTTCATGTTTCCTGTGTTCACTCTCTTCTGCACATTACAGATCAATAAACTGCTGTCAAGAACCACTGCTGACAATTTAAAAAAAAAATCTTTACCTCAGGAGTTATTGAAAGTAAGACCTTCTACAAATGTCATAAATCTGATCTTTTGGTTTGCACCCATCAGTGCCAACTGAGATCAAGGACTTCTTAAGTATGTTGTCTTCAAGATTATACAAAAATTGGTGTTAATAGTCCCTGAAATATAAAATTGTGCATCAGAAAATGGGCTCTTATAGTTACAATATATAATTTTAACCTCACTAAAGAAGCAAAGTGATTTGGAATAGAATCCGATGGCAAGAGTGTCCGATGATGTCACTGTTTGCTTTAAACAGTTTTGAGTGTTTTACTTCAGTTGCCACAAGATGGCAGCACATCCTTTAAAAGCTATAAGACTGCCTTGGATGTCTCTTTAAGCTCCTAAGACCCCAGCTTTGGTTTGGTTGCAATTTAGATTTCTTCCAGCTATTTGGGGTCAGAAAGAAACCAATAAATATAATAACCAAATATTTTTCTTTGAACATGAAGCAGTAAGTGTCCACGTTTGTGTACAACTGGTTCCAGTTACACAGAATTAAGTATTATGGTGCACACAACAAAAAATGTGATGTCCATGTATAGGTCTTAGGAGGTTAAACAACTCTGTTTTTGTAAGAATTCAGATTTATTCATTTCATTCATTGGTAGAATGACAGCGATAGAGGATAAGAGTAACACAGTAAGCAATCTCACCCTTGTAGGGCTTTTTCCCCAAACGAGTCACCTTTCCCCAGGGAACGCAGGTAGACGGGCTCCTGACTTGGACATTCCTCACGAGTCAATGTTACCTGAGCGAAGACAGCATTTACAGAGGTGAGAAAGATAAGAGAGAGTTAGATATTAACACAGAGTCATCATCATGTCATCGCAGTCTGAAATCAACTCACTTTTCCTTTACTGATAATGAAGAAAGTGTCTCCTCGTGCCCCCTGTCTAATGATGTAGTCGCCATCCTCATAGTGGGTCTGTAAAAGAGAGAGAGAGCAAAATAGGAAACAGATTATGGAGAAATACAGGACAATTCAGAAGACAGCGGACATCGGGGTCCGGCAGTGACTCTACTGAATTTAAAGGAACTATCTAAGAGCTTATATATAAGCAGATATACCTGATAAAGGGCATGAGACTGAAACATTGTTAATAAATCATTTTTTATATTGTTGCAAGACTAATAGTGTGCGGCAGGAGCATAGATGGGGTCCCATCTTAAAATGAGGGGACAACTCTATATATATATATATACTCAGATGATATAGATGGCACATTTTCTTCATCTCGCTCATCTTTCCGTGCTTTTTTGAAAAGGCGTAATATTGTATTTTGCGCGCCAACTGCCATTGTCACCAAATATTGATGAACTCGCATGCAAAGATGACAGCATAAGTTACACACAACAACACGTGACATGAGCTAATCCAATCAAGTTTGAAAACAGCTGTCAATCAGACTAAGAAATCAATATTTTCTTATTTTATTTAAAGCAATTGGAAATCTGAGCGGGCGGACATGTAAATGAGGGGGCCAAGGCCCACCCAGGCCCCCTCGTGGCTACGCCCCTGGTGTGCAGGATCTTTTCTGATTTTTGACCATATTTGGTCTTTTTTTCGACATGCCTATTACTAACAAGTGTGCATCGGTGACTGCTGATTGTGAGTTAAGAGCTTTCTAGTGATGCACTGCAAAAAAATGATTTTCAAGAAAAAAAATTCTTAGTATTTTTGTCTTGTTTTTAGTAAAAATATCAAAAAATTCTTAAATAAGATGCTTTATCTTGATGAGCAAAATGACCCAAGAAAAATTTTCAAGATTTTTTTGCATACCCCATTGGCAGATTTTTTTATTTATTTTTTTTGCTTGGAAACTATGCACAAAATCACTTAAATTTAATATTTTTGGTCTAAAAACTAGACGTTTTGTTCATCAAAAAAGCATCTTAATTTAGGAATTTTTAGATATTTCTACTGAAAACAAGACAAAAATACCAAGTAAGGAAGTAATTTTTTGCAGTGTGTGTTGCTTGTGTTTTCAAAATATGTGTTTGTTGCGTCATGTGAACCATGTGCATCACGTGTTTTGTCAAAATAAGTGCCTGCTGCACACGCGTCAAAACCGTTTATGATAAAAGAGACGCTCACGTTCGCAAAATACACGTAACAGTAAACTCTGATAACGCATGAGATTATGCGAGTATCTAACCAACACGAGCATCTCTTTTATCATAAACCCTTTAATCTGCAGCATGGACTTATTTTGACAAAACACGTGATGCACATAGGGCTACATACATGTTGTGACGAACTTCACATCAAGCGCCCTCAAAAAAAGAAGTCACCGCCTGCCACTGACCGTGAGATGTCAGATCCACTTTAATTATGTCTTATAAATATGTTTTAAGTACTTTAAAAGGATATATTTATGAATGTTTATTTAGTTTTACCAATTTTCTGTTTGTCTCCTATTTACTGTAATAACAGCCTCATATCAGCCATACAGCTTTCTTAATATCAGCATCAGTGATAAAAATACCCATATCGGTCGACCACTAGACCTTTCCATCTAAATTCAATCTACAAATTCTGCAAAACGAAACAAAAACAACACTGCTTGAGATTTAGAAAAGATCTCACGGGTGGCATATCTGTATTTAGATTATAGTTTATTTATTCTAGAATACAATCTATTTCAAAGGAAAGAAACCGTAAAATAGAAGATGAACTTGTAGATGTGCAAACCCACATTCTTAAAAATCAAGGTTTCTTAAAGGTTCTTGGTTTGGTATTTTTCCATAACCTTTCTGTTGCAAAAATGTTTTTTCTATAGCATCACCGTGAAGACATCTGTGTATTTTTGAGAGCATGATATAAACATCTAAGATATACAACATCCCACCCCCCAGCTGACATCTAGCATCTCGCTGACCCCCCAGTAAACTGTCTGGGACCTTGACCTCCAGACATGTCAGTCTGAAATCAGATATGACCAGCGGCATGGAAACTAAACCCCATCCACTCTGATACAAGCAAACACTTTGCTCCAACATCACCTCCAATCTGACCTCCAACACCACACACACACACACACACACACACACACACACACACACACACACACACACACACACACACACACACACACACACACAATCTCCTGCTGTGTGAGATCTGGGAGAGTTTTGTGGCGTCTTATCTGATCATGTTAAGAAACAGCAGATGTTAAATGGCTAAGGGGTCGAGCACACCAAAGTGTTTAAATGCGGCTGAAAATGGCAAGCGATTGTAGACTTTGTTTATCAGTCGTTGAAAGATGCGCCGGTTAGTTGTTGTTATATTTGTCCTGCCCCTCCTCCGCTGTGATTGGACGGCCGAGTGAGAAGTGACATTGACGAGCTGAGCGCTTCACCCAAAGTTAAATGTTTTTCAGCTCTCTGCAGAGACGCGGTAAGATATTTTTGGTAGGGGGTGCGGATGTTCTGTTACATTTACATGTGCGTTAAACACCGCAAAACAATTTGGCTATATTTTTTTGAAAAGATTAACTTTTTCTGATATGCAGGATAAGGATTCATTTGGAGAAATAACGCTAGTCCTCTGGACTTTTGGGCTGTGTGATTGAAAAAAATCCAAAATTCTCTTCTGAGACATTGCGAAGCTGATAGATAGGCTACAGATAGCCAAGTAATTCGTTCTATGTGGCTGTGAGTGCGTGCTTGTGTGTTATGCTTATACGTATACGCAGCGTATCGGCTGAATCGCAATCACGTCGTCAAAACAAATCTGATTGGCTAATACACACTGAAATAAATTAAATCATTTTAAAATTCCTAAATCATTATCTCTTCATCACACAGCCCAAACGTGACATACAAAATGTCTTGGAACAGTAACAAATAACAATCAGAGATATTTATAAGCTATCATTTTATGGTCATCGCAGTTTAAAATCTTTGCCACCAGGGGGTGCTGCCCACTTCCCACGCCCATGACTCTCTGCGCTGAGCACGGAAAAACCGCAGAGCGTGGAAAAACCCCGGACAAAACCGGACAGCTGCTGGCGTTTTTAAAAGCACCACTCTTTCATTGGAAACAATTAAAAACATATGCTGGCCGCCCCTGTAAACTTTCGTGTGCATGCTAGCTAAGTGAGGGATGCTTTTGTATTTTTTTTTTCTTTTTTTGCAAGTCGCTCTGGATGAAAGCTTTTCCTTTATGTCTTGAATTGGATTAACAAATGTACTGGAATCTGCAAACAAAACATGCTAGACCTTTCATCGCTTTTTTTGCGATTCAACTAAGCTCATATTTATTTTATGTTCGAATTTCAAGTATGATGTCATTCATCACATAAACTATGGACGTCAAAACTATTGACAAAAACACATTTTTCCTTCATTCTGATGAACAGCAAATGTACCACAACATTTATAATCTTATGCTTTAAAATTGTACTTGTGCTGTTTAATAGCAAAAAAGGCACTTGATAAAAAGCAAATTTTATATAAATTTCAACCGATTTCAATCTTTGACATGATCTTACTCAGTGAATAATAAATATATCATGGTTATATATGAAGAGTTTCGTTCCAAAACGAGATAACTCCGTTTTTTTTCTTTTTTCAGAAATCTCATTTTTTGGTTGTGCATTCCAGTTAATATCAATTCAACTGCATTTGGTTTGTTTTGATTTAAACCTTCATAACATAAAAAATACAGCTAAGTAGCACAATAAAACAAAATAATAACATGATTACATAATAATAAACATGTTTTGACAAAAATGTTAAAAATGGATTTATCTTGTTTTGCAAGTAAACTCTTTATATTCACAAAATATTCTTAACATTATGTAAGTGTTTTCTACATTAAATCATATGTAGTAAATCACAAAAACTGACTTTAGCTGGGCTTTCACAGGCAGGGTCACATTTTTATCTAATGCAATGGCACACACTGTGTGTCTGAAGTGTCTGAATATTTTCGGTGGCAGTGCAGCTAAATTGTTTCAAGATAAGGGGATAAACCGAAATAGAAAGCACTCAGAACAGTGTTAATATTCATCATGTGTCTGATATGTCTGGATTTTTAAATATCAGTAAGTTAAAGTGAATGTTTAATTTAATGAATGTGTTTTAAATATCAGTCCATGTACGCCCGTCCTTAGATCACTCCAGCACATTTGCAAAATGAGCTCAAAAAGCTTGGCAAAATGTTAGTGTCTTGTTTCTGTTTAGAGATTCTCAATCTAAAAAGACTCTCAGGAGATTCATAACATTTGTTTTACAAATCTCGTGGGGATTATTTAAGATATGACTGGAATGAGAGTTTGGCCGGCTGATGTGATGTTCTGTCATACGTTAGCACAAAGTAGCACAGCTCTGGACTACAGTCATGATGATCAACAAATCCAAACAACAACCTGTGAACTACAAGCATCTTGATGTACTGAGACTGTGAATGAAGTTTGTGAATGATACTGACTGATGACCAAGTTATTTATAATGACTACTGCCCATCTAATGTCAATGTCAGCTTTATTTGTATAGCACTATTCAAACAACAATATTGCCAATCTATTTATTCTCTGCAATGTTAAAACATTGATGTTGCTTTTTTCATGCTTTTACAAGTAGTTATGGAAATCATAAAACACACACACACACACAAACTATTGTACAACTAAAGAACATTTTGAAGGACCCTCTTATTTTTATACAAAAATATTAGCATATAAAAATCATCACTATAAATGCGTGAGCGTGCAGGTGTCCTTTGTGTTGGCGCGCTGCTCATTTTAAACGCTACAAAATGACATTTTTCAAGGTTGATTGTGTCTTGTGGTCCGGATCCAGGCTGCGGTCTGTCAGCTGTATGGGATTGCATAATGAACCCTTTTAATTAATCACTTTTTAACCCATTACCTGGCGTTGTCTCGTGAGCGGGACACCTGCAATTACTTCAGTATTTATAATGTACATTTTCATCTAATCATGAGATCATTGAAAAGGTCTAAGGTCACATTTTTGCTGACACCTACAAAGTGTAGGGATGCATATCAATTAATCGCGATTAATCTATAGCAGAATAAAAGTTTTTGTTTACATCATATGTGTGTGTGTACTGTGTATAATAACTTTGTATAGTTAAATGCACACACATGCATGTATATATTTAAGCAATGTTTACATGTGTACAGTATATACATTTGTATATTTATGTATAATTTATATTATATATAAATATAAATACTTAATATATAAATATATTTTTTTCTTAAAATTATACATGCATGTGTGCATATTTATATATACATAATTATTATACACAGTTCACACACATATATGATGTAAACAAAAACTTTTATTCTGCTATAGATTAATCGCGATTAATTGATATGCATCCCTAACAAAGTGTCAATTTTAACATGTTATAATAAATTATCTGTGGGGTATTTTAAACGAAAACTTAGCATACGAACTCTGGAGACACCAAAGATTTATTTTACATCTAGTCCCCTTTAACTTCTGCTAAGAATCAATATCAACAGGGTCCCTCTATAGTAAACTAGCCTATTTCTGATAACTAAATAAATAAATAAATAACAAAAGTAAATCCTTAAAGTACCTTAAAACCACACCAAAAGTGTATCAACTATTACACTGAGTTAATGTTACTGCACTGTAAAAAAAAAAAGTACAGCATGAAGTTAAAACAACTTGGTTTTGCAAGTAAATTCAGCATACTATTTTGAGTTTTGACCTGTAAATAGTTGACATAACTTATAAAAACTAGTTTAAAACCAGGGGCGTCATCCACCAATTTTTTAAGGGGGCACAATGTGCACAGCTCACAGAAATTTGTGCATACACAGACATCAAACGAAATATTATAGAGCTTTCAGTCTTTTCCATGGCACTTACATTTCTAACAATTTGAGCGCTTTCATACAAAAACCTCCAAAATAAAAGTGTTGACTAACTTTCATATCAAATACTATTCAAATAGAATAATTACATATTGGCATCATATTTAATAAAGCAATAAACCCCAAGAAGCAGTGGGTTACCAGTGCATTTTATAACAGCTAAGGGGCGTTGTTAGGCACGTCGCGAAGCGGTGCACTGGTAACCCAACGCTTTGAGGGGTTTATTGCGTTTATAAAACGGTTACTTCATATGCATAACGTTAGCGGGATTTTAAAATTATTTGATAATTTTGTTTAATTTATTTAAATAATTTTAGCCATTTAATGTTGCACATACGCTGTAAAAAACACTGGATTTACTAAAAAATATAGACAGTGCATCGTTTTTGCATCCCCTTTTTTCAGTAAGTTTTACTAAAAAAAATTAAGCAATGGGGCACTATATTTTTTAGAAAATCCAGCCTTTATTTTTTTCAGTGTATATTGGGGGGCCTTAAACCAGCGTTAGCCCAGGGCCTCACAAAGGCTTAACCTGGCACTGACAATGTTAACTACAGATCCTTAAATTCTTGTCTGGCTGCCAAACCTCTTGCAAGAGCGGTGATTCATGCTTGCCGTCTCCTGTTGTTTTTAGGAAACCAAAACATTTTTATTTTCGACGAGGTATTTGTTCCAGATCTCAGTTTAGCCACTAGCTAGACCGCTAAACGAACACAGACTTGAAGTTAACTTCGAACCAGGCGTGTAACCTTGACAACGTGCCTTTCGATGAAACCATCTTCAATAGAAGAATATGGCACTCTTAAGATTGTACTGTAGTGTATTCTATACAATAATGGAAATTAAATGGAAATAATAATAAAAGAAAAAAATTATTGGCAGAGGAAATTACTTGGAGACGACCAATCATGGCTTATCTTTTCATGTTTGTAAAAGAAAACAATATTTTGAGCTTATTTAGTGAACAATAAATTGTGCATCGTTGTAAACGAACAGATCTGAGCTCTAAATTCAAATATGAAGGCACGTCGATAATGTGAAATCTCATGACTAAACACATATAGAAATCTGTGACATTGATACACATGGGATGGCACGAGGATGAGTAAATTATAAGCATTTTGATATTTGGGTAAACTATTTGTTACTTAAGTGTTACAATGTTGTTTCTTTAAAAAATGTGTAAATAACAAAGAGAAAACACACATAGTGAATATACAGTAAGCAATACGAGCTAGAGAGCGGTCTGTTGAGTTAGACTGTTCAGAGATCAGTGCAAAGAGAAGTACAAGCTTTAGTTTAATAACGTCTGTGTTTGCTCATAGATCAGAAAGATTTCCTACCTCCTCAAGGACGTCAGCAAGCTTACTCAGTATTTCCTCTGGAAGACTTCGGAATGTCGGGACGCTGCAAGTGAGACACACTTTGCATTATTATAGGATAAAAGTAGAACGATCTCACCTGTAAATGTATGATTAAAGAGGTCTTTGTTATTCAAAGATTGTGTGTTCTTGCACTATTTGGGTTTTAGTCTCCTTATTGGACAGAGACAGTAGAAAGTTCAAGAAAGAAAGAACCTGTCGCATCTCAAAACCTTTCTTTATTCCCTCAACATATTTTCAGACACATTTCACCTTTATCCATACGTTCTCTCTGTGTTGATTAATATTCACAGAGCAACCGGTGACTTTCCTATCTCGCCGAGACAGTGGACACAGCTGGTCACCATCACATTTCTGAAAAAAGCTGCTCTCTGCCACAGTAACAGCCAAAATATCACTTAATCACCATAAAATAAAACCTCTCAACACATCCGGTTCTCAATTACGTAATGGAGAAAAAAGGTTTGCGTCTGGCTAATTTGTGAAACCATCACTTAGATTAGGAAATACATTTATAAAAAAACAAAATGAATCATGGTTAGATGGGAGGAGAGAATCCCTGATGAGATTTGTTCATGTTTGTTGTAACAGCACAAACATTGGCAGGGCTGATCTGTGTCTTGTGCGTCATGAGATGCTCATACATCAATAAAAGCTCATGCATAAATTTTTCACATGCCATAAAAAATTCACGAGTCCATTAAAGTCTCCTATTACAGTTTAGTGTAAGAACAGCAGCAGAGCAACATAAGGTGAGGAGACACACAGGTCAAGCTTTATTTAAAAATGTTACTGCTGAACTCTGTAACGGTCAAGCTAACACCATAAGACCACCATAGAGGGATCATTTTTAGTAGTTTTCAGTGCATTTATTGTTGACATTTTAATATATATGCATGCATGTCTCCTAATTTAATAACCCTTCTACAAGAAAAAGAAAAACACTTTAACTCAATGATAGCCTCAAAAAGATTCAATAAAAGATTTATGTAAAATATCACTTTAGACACCAATCATAGGTGTATTTGCCTTGCAAGATTTCTTTTGGGTTAAAACTGGGACCATAATGACTTGATAGACAGCAGCTTGACTAATGCTTCCACATGCACCAAGCTTTAATGTTAACAGCTAGTGAAGTGCATGAAAAAATGGTGGCAGTAATATAAAAATAACATTAACATTAATGAACCCACATTAGGTGATTCATCAAGCTTTCATCACTACTCATTTCCTAATAAAAGGATAGGAAGAAGGAGATTTCAGGAGCCTTTGTTCCAATAATTGACTGAAGCTTCCACTGAAACTCCAGTCCAGCTCAAAGTCTTTGATCAAGTTTGTAGCCTGACAATGACAAATTTAGTCTTTAATATGTCAAATTACCCCATGTGCTCTTCTTTAGGTGCCATTATACAAATGAAAACATCAGATGATAGATAAAAAAGAATAAAGTAAAAAAGAAGGCGGGGTTAAATGAAGGGGAGGGGCATCAGAGAACACACTTTCATGATGAGACATCTGCTCACCTTTTCAATAAGTCCATGTACTCGGCGTGTTTGATAAGTCCCGTTCTCATCATGATGGTCTGGAAACATTGTCTGTCGATGGCCCATAACTTTACGCTGGTCACAGCTGAAAAATACATCAGAAACATACAGCATCAGTTCTTTATCACTTTATCAATATTTTTGTCTTACAGTAAAAATTTCCAAACATAATTAGATATTTAAATTTGCTTTGTGAGAAAACATATTTTAGTGAAGTTTATGCTTAAAGAGGACATATCATGAAAATCTGACTTTTTCCATGTTTATGTGCTATAATTGGGTACCCTTCTTTCAACCTAGAAAATGTGAAAAAGATCAACCCAGTAATTTAGTTTTGGTAAACCATTCTCTGCAAGCCTGTGAAAAAAAGAGGTCATTGAAATTTGTCTCCCCTTGTGATGTCCCCTTGTGAAGGCGATCTTATTATCATAATACCGCCCCTTAATCTGCAACATCATTTGAAAGGACACACTCAAAAATGGCAAATTTTTACTTCACATACCTACTCTGGGGACACCAAAAATTGATTTGACATCTTAAAAAAGTCTTATGCCCTTTAAGCAAAAAAGCCAATGTGGTAGGAAAATAACTGTACTTTGCACCATTTTGCTTATAAAGTAAATTTGGCTTGTTTAAAGGATGTTTAGATATTTTTAATGGAAATAAGATTAAGGATTTTAATTGATTTAAAATGAAATAATACTCTTTTTATAAGAGTATATAGGACCTCAATTCAGGTGGCAACATATCCATCTACACTAAATACAACCAATAAAAGACATTATATATCAAGATCAGTGATAAACATTTGTGATTTAACTAAGGGGCGGTTCCCCGAACAGGGATTAGACTAGTCCTAGACTAAAATAAATGCTGTCCAAACTCAAAACAACTTGCACATATCTTAAAATACATCAGTGCCCTTTGTTCTAAGAGTGTCCGAACCTGATTGGAAGAACGTCGGAGCCGCACTGATCTTTAATATTTACGATTAGAAATCCTTATGTGTGGGGGGAACACTGAGGACAAATGCACGCATATAAACAATTATAAACAATATATAATCAGAAAGCAAGATGATGAAAGACGGACAATTTTCCCGCTGTCTCCACCCAAACCTTCTTTTTTTCCTTAAATTTTCTGTGAAAATCATTCCAAACATTATCATTGAAATTTCTTCCTGCATATCGTCCGTCATGGTTATTCTAAAATCTTACGAGATTTTGGGATATTTCCTGTATTCACAGTCGAGACCCTTGTTGAAAATCTGTTCGTGCTGTCTTTGACACATCATGGCACACCACACACTATAGGAGCAAAATGATTAAATCTAAGAATTTTTATCCTCATGTTTGTGGTCTATGAAATTTTGAAAATCTTATAAGATGTAAAAAAATCTTTTGGTGTGAAAACTAACAGCTGGCTTTAACATCACAACGCATCATTTTCAAAGTGAAAGTGATTTTATTCAGGTAAACTGAGGTTTGCAACAAAGGAGGTTTTGCCCAAAATAGTAAACATAATGCAACCAACTATTTTAAACTCTATGTCAGAGCTTTTAACATGGATCCTAATGGAGAAAATGACTGTTTTATATTTAGGTTTGAGTATTGTTGTGTTTAAATATTGTTGTAATGTTGTTCATGTTATGTTTTAATTTAATTAGCTTATTACGAAAGACAGACGGAAATTTTAAATGTCATATAAAGGTCGTTGTAATGAATTAAAGGCCAATATGACGGGAGAAATGGAGTGGGTCAGACATAATTTTCTCATCCTCATGTTCTGTATGAATTTCTTTTTTTCTGATGAACACAAAAGAAGATATTTTGATAAATGATGGTAAGCACACAGCTGATTGTAACCATTGACTTCCATAGTAGGAAAACAAATATTATGGAAGCATTGTGATAAATGATGGTAAGCACACAGCTGATTGTAACCATTGACTTCCATAGTAGGAAAACAAATATTATGGAAGCATTGTGATAAATGATGAAGAAGATATTTTGATAAATGATGGTAAGCACACATCTGATTGTAACCATTGACTTCCATAGTAGGAAAACAAATATTAGGGAAGCATTGTGATAAATGATGGTAAGCACACAGCTGATTGTAACCATTGACTTCCATAATAGGAAAACAAATATTATGGAAGCATTGTGATAAATCATGAAGAAGATATTTTGATAAATGATGGTAAGCACACAGTTGACGGTACCCATTGAATACAATTGTATTTGTTTTTTCTACTATGGAAGTCAATGGTTACAATCAGCTATGCGCTTACATGGGATGGGATGGGTTAAATCAGAGATCCTGTCACTTTTAAACACAAACACTTTTTTATACTCTTGAAGCACTTGGACAGTAACTTTAAAAAAAGGTAACATTTATGAACAGATATGTACTTTTAAGGTATATGTACCTCTGAGGTGCTAATATGAACCCTTCAGGTACAAAGATGTACTTTTGCTGCCCCAGTGTCAGCTTTTGTACCTTTTCTTCTGAGAGTGTATGACCTAAATAACCTTAACACTAACCAGATCTCCTAAAATTGCTGTAGTTTGACTGATTTCTGATCCAAATTGATCAAAATTGGCGTAATTCAGGTAATCTGATGATGGGGTGATGCTTTCTAAAACCTAACAACAACTCTTTTGGATCTGTGTTTTCTCTTATTCTCTTCTCACAGTGAACCGATGTCCTTGTATAAACTCAGAAACTATACGGTTACACTGCAACATTTACCAACAATATTAATGACAGCTGCGAGAAAGATGGATGACTGAGAGCTTTTTCACATTAATAATACATAAAGACAGCTGTTTGGCAGCGATGTGTAACTCTTGAAGTTGTGTACAGAAAACAGAAGCGTGAACACGTGCGGCGACGTTAGGATCACAGTAACAAACTAGATTTTCACATTTACTGGAGAAAATGTCAAAGTTAAAAATGAACATGCTCCTAAAAAACTCAATTTCTAGTTTAACAAGACTGAAACTTCACAGACGTCTTGGTTCATTGTTGCTTTATCAGATTGACAAATGATTTCCCATCTGCAGGTTGACCTGTAGGGTACAATCAAAGTCTCTAAATCCCTCAATTCATCCATCACGGGTGGTGATGCTGGGACTGAGGTTAGTTCTGTCCCCGACTGAATTCATCAGGTTTAAACTGAATGCATCAGACTTACTTATGACATCTGCACTTTATTCTGCCTCCGGGGACAGAGAGAGACAAAAAGAGAGACATTTTGCATTAAATAACAGCTAAATCTACCATTGCTATCTGGTTATTCATTGTGTGGCTTAACTCTCTCTTTTTGATTGTTGAAAGGTAGAGACAGAGAGAGAAAGAAAGAGAGAGAAATGACCTAAAAAAGACAGACGCGCTGCATAATGGATAAACAGATCGCACGGGTAGACTTAGTTATTATTTACTGCGAAACAGTGAGTGTGCAGACGGGTGACTATTTACCATTTGAAACACCCACTCTCTGTTCGGTGTATTAAAGAACAAACTCAGAAGCTTTGCTCCCGTTTGGACCCATAATGACATTCAGCCCCCTAGCAGATCAGATGCACACAACATCCACCTACACAGCCACAATACAACATATGTTTGCAAACATGACTTGTGCATTATTTCAAATGTAGGCCTACTCCATATTTACCTAAATCTAAATCCCTCCCCGAAGCAACATTAAATGTCCATATGAACACAGGCTCCATCTACTGATTTATGCATGCATATTATGCCAGGAGAAATTCCCAACCATCACTGAACCTGGAAGCAGATCTCATTTCTAATCAGAGTCTATGCTGTTATCCAAAGAGTAATGTGTCATTGAATTTGATTAAGGCTGGTCGATGTATGGAATATATGATTGAAATAGATTAAAGAGGTGGGTTTGATTTTTTGTAGAGCAAAAATATGTAGAGATATACTGATTTTATAAAATATAAAATTTCTTTAAACGTGCAGAACTTTTCGGTTGCATAAAAGGTTCTACAGACTATAAATAGGTAAAAGAGAAGTAGTTAATTGGTTTAATTAAAACAAAATCTGGTTCAAATGCTCGGTTGTTGTGGGTCTTTTGAGTAAATGTGAATGCTGCCACCCGAACTTTGGTGCGCACTAAACAAGCAAACCGAATTTTAGACTTTATTCAAGTTTGTGTATGGTTCATAAAATCCTCAATGGTCTGGCTCCTTCTGTATTACTTTATTTATCTTCGCTGTGAAACCTCTGTGAGATCTACCAGAATATCACTTATGAGCGATTGTCTGGTTCCTTTTCGGCGTTCCGCATTTGGACTATCATCTTTCGCATCAAAACCCACTAAACAGTGGAATGCCCTACCAGAGGACATTAAAGGGTGTAAAGCTCATGTTTCTTTTTAATTGAAGTTAAAATCTTTTTTTTTAATTAACCATGTATTCATTGAGACTGTTGTAGTTAAACTGATTGATTAATTTATTTATGGCCCTGACAGTATGCATGTATGTATTTATTATATGTGAACATAGGTATTGTTTGTGTAATGTTATGTTAGTGTTGACCTGCCTGGGGGTGGGGGAGTACGGATGAAAATTAGCCCTCGGCTAAATCCGGTACAATGCATGAAATGGAAATTTTATGTTAAAAATTGTGCATGGTCCCATTATAAATAAATAAATGAATGAATGAAAAATGAAAAGGTGGGTCTCTGTCCGGTTCCAAACGAACTCTGGTGCGGTTCAACTGATATGTGAACGCACATTGACCACAGACAACATTACGAACCAAAAACAGGATGTGATATCACAAGAAGCAACCCTGATTTTACAGCGGGATGACAGATGTATGCAAAAACAAAATGAGCAGAGGGCAAACGTGGAGCAACAAAAATGCAAAGAGCCTTTACTGCAAAAAATTGTTTCCAAGCAAAAAAAAATAAATTCTTAGTATTTCTTCTTTTCAGTAGAAATATCAAAAAATTCCTAAATTAAGATGAATTTTTAAGACTTTCTTTCTTGGGTTGTTTGCTCATCAAGAAAAAGCATCTTAATTTAAGAACTTTTAGATATTTTTACTGAAAACAAGACAAAAATACTAAGATTTTTTTTTTTAAATAATTTTTTTGCAGTGTAACATTTGGTCAATCGTGCATATTAGCTCTTATCTGTAAATAATACCTCCATATAAAAACACACAAAATAAAGCAATAAACCCCAAGAAGCAGTGGGTTACCAGCTTCGCGTTGTGCCTAACAATGCCCCTTAGCTGTTATAAAATGCACTGTAACACTACTGCTTCGCAGGGCTTATTGCTTATATAAAACGGTTACTTCATATGCATAGCAGAATTTCATAAAATGAAACACAAATAAGTTGTAATTATATTAGTACAAATATTACTCTTCCGCCAAACAAAGTAGTTTCTCAGAATCAAGTGTGGCCGAAACAGAGCGCAGTTCTCAACCAACACAGATGCAGCAAAGACACAATGAAAATATGATTTAAGACTGTGGTGTTTATTTTATAAACCAACTTTCATCTAATTTATACATTAACATTTATATCGTGCAACTGTTGAAGTGATGATCAAATATGCTTGGAAGTATGCGTAACTCTTTCCCCATCAGCTTTTTTTTAAGTTGCCACCCAGTTTTGGTTTAATGCCTTACAGAAAAATTATCTTCTTTAAATAAACATAAAATCAAATGCAAGAACAGAACCTCCGCTTAACTCATTCACCGCCAGCCTTTTTGAGAAAAGTTGCCCACCTGCATTTTTGTGATTTTAACAAAAGTTTCACAAAATTCCTTGCAGGAAAAATTATCTTCTATAAATATATAAACATACAAATTATATCAAATTAAAGAACACACCCTCTGCTTTCAAACAAACAATAAACAAACAAACAAACAAACAAAATGGGGAAAAAACGTTTCATTATATATTTACTTTTTCCACTTAATTTAACCACTGAAATATGGATATTTCTCTTCAAAAATACAACATTTTGAGCAAAAAGCTTAAAAAATTGCATTTTTGTAAACAAATTTATGTTAGATATCAGACTCAGAATGACTATCAAACATAAAGGCAGTTAAAATAAATCTTGAAATCTTTTTAACTTCCGTTTTTGATAAATTCGGTTTTTCGCCATCCAGTGGATAAAAGCGGTATTACACTTTCACTTTGAAATTCGTCCAGAAAGGCATATTATTAGTTAAATATTAACTCATAATTGACGAGATAACTCGTCAATGGCGGGGAATGAGTTAAAAAAAACTTTCATCCTACCTTCATTTGTTCTCTTATCACCTCTCAAAATTTCAGCTAAAAGAGGAGATAATTCCATTTTTGTGAAGAACTTTTGAAAGAAATCAAATTCAGAGCCACGATCAAAACTTCTGTGTTTTCAGTGTTGAGTGAATGCGTCAGTGTTTAAGTTGGGTAAGATCGCCACCCAGAGGATAGCGGAAATATTAATTTGAGGTAGAAACTCCTCATGGAAGCGTTTTCTCTTTATTGACGAGATGACTCAATAATATTTTTTGACATTTATCTGGATATCGCCCTTAATTGTGCAATTGTAGACAAATTCAAAATATGATAAAGACCTACCAGTTACCGGGGTATTTTATCACGGCTTAGAACGCGTTTCAACCAATCAGCTAGTGTGAACGCCAAGCGAGCCAGGACTTAATAAATTGTTTTCTTTTTTGGTCCAGACCAAAAGAACCAAATGAGAATAGAAATATACTGAAATAAATGATAACATGCATACAGACATTAGAATAAATGCATGATACACTTATTAAAAAATAAAGATGCAGGTTTTCCGCAGTGCCATAGAGTATCGTCTCGGGTTACGTATGTAAACCTTGTTCCTTGAGAAGGGAACGGAACGCTGTGTCTCCCTTGCCATACAGTACATCCTGCATCCTTGTTAAGCCGCTTCGGCATATTTCAGCTAGTGAGGGCATTTTCTGCTCGCCTTTTATGCTTCCTGGCACCCTGCCGGTGATGTTACGCCCAACCATTAGATGAATTTGACATACATACTCATGCCGGGAGATTCCCACAGCGCCACTACGTTGATGCAAGGAACCAATTTTTTCCAACCAGAGAACCGTTCAGTTAAAGATTATATCTTTTATAACCTAAGAACAATTTATTCACTACAAACTTTTGTGAAACAGAAAGGTATTTTGGATGTTAGAGGTTCTTTATGAAACCAGTCAGCCAGAAGTGTTTTTTTTCTATGGTATCTTGAAAGCACCTTATTTCAAAAAATATTGTGCAGTACAGTTTTCCTGCTGAGCCTCAGCACCCAGCAGCATTGATAAAGAAAATATTCTCAATTAACAATGAAATGTAGACGCTGTGTGGTGAGAGGACGCACGTCCCAGCATGCTCTCGGATTGCACACAAACTAATAATATTCATGAGGGAGAGAATGTATCACTACAGAACCTGCCCTGACACGACCTGTTCACTACCAATCCTACAGTGACAAATTCATCGTCCATGCAAAATCTTTTATGATTTACTGACAATTTTTGTCATACAAACAGATTTTTTCATTTACAGTGACAATAATGAAATAAACACAAACTCACAAACTTTATAATTAGATAATTAAATTAAAAGTGTAATGCTATTTTCAGACACTATGAATATGAACTAAAATGTGCCAAAAATATATTTAAAAAAATTATTTTGGTACCACTTGTACTAAACTTCTAGTTTAATACAAGTGTTGACTAATTTTTTTTTTAAATAAAGAGACAGTAAGTACAGTTAGATAATCTTAAAAACATCTAAAGAAGAATTTTTAGTAGGGGAGAGTACAGGCGAAAGTACCAGAAAAACTTAATTTTAAAAGCTAATCTTTTAGACAGAGCTATATTTTTGCTGTGGTCAAAAACTCACAAGTGTGGTCTATCAATACCAGGTGTAATTTTGAACAAATGTAAAACGAATTCTGTATAATTTCACTTTGAACATAAGTAGCACATTGTTAATTTTGACTCTGTCACCTGGGACGAAACACACAGGTGGGTCACAAGTAACACAACAAAACAAGATTTTTGTGTTATACTTGTTTTTAGTAAATATACACGACTATCACATTGTTAATATGTAACAGCAAACATATTTTTTTGTTTATCTTTGCAAAAAAATATTAAATTATTTTTCATTTAAAATTTCATTTCAGTTTCATCAAATGTTTCAAAAGCAACCCGACAGTACTTGAAACTTGAATTGTTGAGAATAAAACAGTATGAACACTGAAAATTAAATTAAATCAAATTAGAATATAAATTCTGATCAAAATGCGACAGTATTTGCAGTGGGCAAAAGTAACAAGTGTTACTTTCATCCCGACAGGAACTTCTGATATTTAAAACGAATTTATTTTATTTTGAATAACTCAGAGAAGGCAAACGTCAGGATGTGTTATAGCACTAAATAACCTGTAGATTGATCAGTAAATAAAACGGGAAACACAATGTAATATAAGAAGAAAATGACGGCTTTAGAAATGTACTTATCATGGTTGAAAACAGCTTCCTGGACCTACATGTGGGGAATGATGACAACATAACGCAATATTTGTCAGCTCTGTCAAGGGTTGCGTGCTAAAGATGCTGTCATATTTGGAATGTTAATGTAATCAGGGCTCAGAGAAAATCACTTTGTTACTTTCGTCCCGGTTCTCCCTTTTAAGTACAAAAATAGTGTGTGAAAATAGATCACTTTAAGTACATTATAGACATGTACTTTTCACCTGGGATTTAAAAAAGATGTGCGGTTAATGAAGTAAACAAAAAAATCAGAACAGTGTTACAGATTTATGATAAATAATCCACAAAAGAAAAGATGAAACAGACAGCAGGTAAAACAGACAGGCCATATTGCATCCTCACTGACGATTAGATTTTAAAGTCTGGACATTCTGTGTTAAATCCATCCGCTGTCCATCAGGAGTCTCCACTGCTAGCATCTGTAATCATCAAAGTTTTACGTCTCTATGCACATATTGTGACAGATCATGAAGTACACAAATATTCCCACCCATAGCATAAAGAATCACTGTAAAAAAAAGAGAAAAACCTTCGGACTAATCATCTAATTAATCAGGAGGTAAAAAGTGCAGACTGACTTTGACAGAAACCTCAGGAAAACAGACAGAAGATATTCTCAAAGCACAACCGCACTGCAACCCACATACAAAGCAGTATCCTGGAAACAGACACATTTCCATTCCTGTGCCCATCACTGCAAAATTTACAAGATTTTTTCAAGGACAATTTCTATTCATCAATGTTAAGGAAAGAAATCAATGCCGTTCTTGTCTGCCAGGTAAGAAAAGTCAGACACAGGAGTAAAAAAAGATCCAAAACAAGATAGCAGTCAGAAAGGCAGAGGCAGCTGTTAAACACAAAAGGCTCTATCATACCAGAGATGTTCACAAGTCTCTGAGCTCGAGTCCGAGTCAAGTCTGAAGTCTTTGAGCTCGAGTCCAAGTCAAGTCTGAAGTCTTTGAGCTTAAGTCCAAGTCAAGTCTGAAGTCTCTGGGCTCGAGTCCAAGTCAAGTCTCAAGTCTCGTTGTAACAAATAAAACTCTAATAACAAATAAAGAAATTATAAACATTTATAAAAAAGAACATAGTTGCACATTAAGTAAGGTCTAAAATTAGCATTATGTACATAAATTAAATTAAATGGATAATAACACTGTCTTTATTGTACAAATTAAATATTATTATTATTATTTTTGAGCAATAGAAGTGATTTTCTGTTTGTCTTGGGTTGTTTGATTAACATAAATGACACGGACTTAAGTAGGTTAATTGAGGTTACTGTCTCTTTATTAAGAACAAATAAGCCCAGTTTCTTAAGACATAAACAAAAATGTTTTATTAGAAAAAGAATACTGTGAGATCATTTTGCGTGTATGTATGTGCTTTGTCCAGAAAAGAAAGATTTTATGTTGGCTTAACTTTTGAAACACTTCTCTCTGTATGTACACTACTGAGGGCACTAAACGCGTGCTCAAACACAGGCGGAGCGCTTCAGGAAGAAGATGCAGCAGTCGCTTCACATAAAAACGTTACGTTGTTTTTCATTGCTCTATTCAGCAAATGTATGTTAATGGACTACACTACAGTATGACACAAAGTAGCGCAACTCTGGACCTGACTGGAGCTGGACCGGACACACTTAACCGCATGTGCGTACAGAAATCTGCTCACTTGAGCACCTTTTTGCGGTTAAATTGTTTAACCATTTAAACAATTGCAAGCCTTAGAAACAATGATAAACTTACCCTATTTAAATTGCATATTAATCCGCAAATCGCATGCGAGCCGAACCGCGGATCCGTCACAGCACTCACTAACCAAAGCTTCAGATGAATGCCACAGCAGCGGCCGGTGCATTCATGTATGTTCGCGGCCGCGCGCGCGGAGCAGATACGTCACGTGACGTGTTACGTCGTGGGCAGGTTGTAGGTAACGGAGGGAGCTATGACAGTGAGCTCATCAGACGTTTCCTAAAAATAAACATTGTTCACGAGTCGCACGGCTCGAGTCCGAGTCGAGTCTGAAGTCTTTGAGGGTCGAGTCTCAAGTCGAGTCTGAAGTCACTGTGTGTGCGACTTAAGTCGCACTCGAGTCCGAGTCTCAAACTCGAGTCCCCATCTCTGTATCATACCCCTGAAGCAATGCAGCGCAAAGTGCGACACAAGTCTTTTGCTAGTTTCAATTCGGCGCAATAATAATTTTTACGTTTAGCGCCACGTTGTTTAAATAGTAAATGCATTTGCGCCCGATTTTGCGCATTCTGGTCTGAAAACGAGTTGTGTTCAGGCGCATTGTTGGGGTGTTGCTATTTGGAGGCAACTAAAATAGACTACGCCATTGACCGATTAAAACCTTGTCTAAAGTCAATGGCACAATATTGTTTTTGTTATTTAATGAGCGTGTTAGTAATATGCACCTATAAACGGGACGACAACGTGCGTTTGCTTATCACATAGATGGATGCACAGCAGCACACAAATGTTTTAAAATATGATAAATGAAATAATTAAAATGTAAAATATTATTTTTGAGTCTCCTGGACATAAATGAGGATCGATTATGAGAGGTTAGAAGGTGTAAAGAACAGCTTTACCTGTAGCCTGGTAAGTAATTAAATGTTTTGGTTTAAACAAATGCAAATATTGCATCTATTTTTAAAGTTTTTTTTTATGCTACCCAACAGATTTATTGTAGGCTATATGATGACTTTGTACCTGTGGATATGATGAGATGAGAACCGTTTTTAAGCAATGCTTTGAAAACACTCAAAGCGCTGTCTGCTGAAACGGCTCTCCGCACGTTTGTAAATTCTTTATCTCCTGTTTGTTACAAATACAGTATTTTTTGAATACAAACCTTTTCTTGCATATTAATAAATTAGTTTTTGAGATTACACTGATCATGTAGGCTATCCATACATTATACAGCTATTAAAAGCCTGCTAATTTTACTTCCATGACTGAATAAAAACCACAAAGGTTTTAATTTAAAAAAAAAATGTTTTAATACAAATGAAAACAATGCTTTTTTATATCAAACTTAAACTGGTGGTCTTCTTCCCCGTTTAGTTTTTTAGTTTATAAATTCCACCATCTAAATAGGGAAATCTGCATGGCGCGTGCCCAGCTGGCTTTTAAAGGGGATGAGAGCTGAGACTCTCATTGGTTTATTGCACGTTACGCCCCAAAACACACCCATTACTCATTACGGGAATAGGAACAACCCTTTTAGACTGTGTTAGACTTGTTAAATTATCAAAAGTGGATTTGGACACAGCCGTTCAGACGGTGCGCCGTGTGCTTTAGACAATGCACTTAGATCGTTAAAATAAGGCCCAAAAAGTAATCTGTGTCTTTACAAAATATATTACTGAAAGAAGTGGAAATAAGCTTTTGAGTTTTTCTACTATTAACCGTTAAAAATTTTCATAAAGCAAAACAACTGAAAAAATTATAATTATAAGAAATTATAACGCAGATCTTCTTATTGTGGTTGTTTTCATGCATTTAAGTGTTTTAAAACGGTGATAATTTTAAGTAAATCACTCAGATGCAGTCATTGCGAACAGAAGCCAATAAGAATGAAATTGAGAATTTGAGTAAAGCTTTGGCCATTTCTGTGAACATCATATAGTCAATGAATCATGATGGCAACACTACAGGAGCGGCGGCTCATTGGGTAGAAGTTTCACCAGGGGCCAAACACCTCCTGCATCAGCTTATTTCTCTGCTGGATTGCTTGACACAGAAAAGAAAATCTCATTTTCGGTTTAGACTGACAGGCTCTGCTAAATCTGACTTGACCTAAACAAGTTTAGTGTGAAATGAAATTCAAACTGATCCCCTAATAGCTATTGTTTCCAGTCAAGAAGAGACTTTAAAGATCTTTGCACACTGACTCAGAAATTCTCGTATAACATTTTTGCACGTTAAAAATAAATATGACATCACATTGTTTAATTACATTTACACATTAGGATCGGGTTCAATTTTCTGCGTTTTTGCATTTAAAGCATTTTGAGAAGTGTTTTAACAATTTAAAGTACAGTACAAGCAAAATAAATCATTTAATTATACATATTGTATTACGTTTTTCAATGAATGAAATGTGCACGTATAGCATGACAGATAATTAACTATACTTGAAGCTTTTGTAAAATTAAATATCAAACACAAATAATTGTACATGAGATCATAACGAAGACTAACTGTATGTTGATAATTAAAATTCTGGAGATGTGGCATGGGAACGTAATTATGGGTGCCATGTTTATGTTTTATAACACATGAAAGATGTTGACTTGTTTAGTTAACTTAACTTACAGCTCAATAATCTTTCTAATGAACGATAACTAATAACTTGCTAATGTCATTCATCAATTTGTAGTGAATAGTGCTAATGTTATGAAGACTCCATATTCTTGTATTCATTAATACACATCAGACTCAAGGTTGTGTGCAAGGTTTCTGTGCTTGACCAATTTTTAGGATGACGAAAAAATTCAAAAAATAAGAATACAAAAAATGGATAGGCTACGAATGTTTCAGACTTTAGTGTGCAAAGATCTTAACAGTTTATAGAGTCCTTATCAGGAGCCACGGTCTGAGATATCAGCTGCACTGGCATGAAGGTCTTATTCATTCTTTAAACTTACTTTCCTGTTTGTCCTCATGCCTTCCAAGGCTCCTGGACGGAAGTAAACAAACTTTAAATCGTAGCTAGTGAACCAGTAAATTGAGTTAAAATGTCAAGCTTTCTGACTGATGAAGTAGCGTTGGACAAAGAATCCTAAAATACCCAAATCCGGCCATAATACATCATTGGCAAACAAACAAAAGTTGGATCAACAGGATACATCTTGATGGCTAGGCTAAACTTATCAGATTCAACGATGACTACGCTATAAATGGTTGTTACTACAGATGCAAGGTCTACGTTTGAAATGTTTGCAGACGAAAATATATCAGGAGATGTTTCTAAGACATTTCATGAAAATATATCAAAAATGACAATTTTCATGCAATGAGTTTCCACTGGAAGTATTTATATTAGCATTTTTCGATTTAGGAGTAACACCTAAAGGATGTTTTATGTTCTACAGCATAAATACATTTGTGAAATCCACATATACAGCGTTGTAAATATCCAATATATCACCCAGCCCTGCGTGTTATAGCAATAATTGTTTGCAAACAGCCTCATAAAATAGGTCAGCATTCAGATCTGCTTGTTCAACAATCCTCACTTTTTTCTCTCTCTCTTTTTTACATCCTTCTGCTTTTATTCTCCATTTGCTTCTCTTTTACCCACTGAAATCTTTCTAAACGATCACTTGCATTCATTTTAAGCTCCTCTTGTCTTTACACCTGGTATTAAAATGTGTTTTTGTTGATCAAATACATATACATGTATAAAACTCTGTGCAGCATGTTTACTAACAAGACAAGCAGCGGACTCTGACACAATACTAGTTTGCATCAATTTAAACCTGTCATTTCTCCCGCTCGCGTTTAAACGAGCAGAGGGACTTGCCCACAGTCCCCAGATAGCAACACATTCTGGGCCAAAACTGGCTTACTTTAGGCACTTCAGGGTTAATTCTTCTGACTCTGTTTTTGTAACACCTTTGTGTGAAAAAGCATTTGGCTGAGTTGTGGCAGGACGCTAGCCAACCAAAAGCAAAATGCACCTTTTGGCTGAGTTCTGGTTTGAGTTTGGTCCACCACAAAAAGGAAAATATTTGGCTGAGATCTGGCTGAGTTTTGGTAGGCCAAAGAATGATTAAACACTTAAAAAGGTTTTTGTCATGAAGGCATGTAAAACGTCTAAATACAAAAACCCTTTTTAAAACAAATTTATTTTAAACGAGATATTAAAAAGTATTAAAGTATTTAATCTTGAAGGCAATAATAAAAAATAGATTTGTTGAAAAAGTAAGACAAAGAAAAATATATATAATTTTTAGTGGACAGTTAATGCAAAGTGTCAATGTGCAGTATATAATTACATGATTTCAATATGAAAAAAATAAAAAAATAAATGATCCAGTCTGGACAATTATACATAAGACTTAAAAAAACTTAATGGGTATTTGAGTTCACTGGATGGATATTTTAAGTATGTGGATGTGTTTTTAGCCTAAATCCTTTTAGTTTGCTTTTTCTAAGCAGTTACTTTTTAAAAACAAATAAGATCTTTGACTTTACATTAAATTGTGTTACAACAACAAATAAACCAAAAATAATAGTAATATTTCTCATGACATACTCTCCCGGAACTCACCGCCGAATTCAAAATGTGGCTGTTACATGATGGACGATGCGCAATCTTTCTTTTGTCTTGTGGAGTTTTATACAGCAAGGTATAAGTTAAGATCCTTTTTTTAAATCTCACAGACCATCCCCTCAACAGGACCGAAGCGGTCAAAGTGGACAAAAGTGACATATTAAAATACCAGGTGTAAACATTGATGTGTCTCTCTCGTTGTGATCTGATTGGCGAAACGCAACTTAGGGTGTTTTCACATCTGTAGTTCGGTTCATTTGGTCTGGAACAAAAGCAAAAAATGATACATTGTAGCTTTTTTAGCAGTTTTGGTTCCTTTTCACACCACACTGATTGCTCTGGTCCGCACCAGTTGAAACAAATCAAAATTCAGTCATGTAAGATCCACATCACTCATTGGCCACATGTATTTGGACGTATTTCCTAAACTGCTTCTCGATTGGTCAGAATCAACGTGCGTGAAATTCCAACGGAACCCTGGAAGTAAACAAAAAAGAGGAAAATACAGCAGACACCATGGACAGATGGCTCCGCGCTGTAATTACGTTTGTGGTTGTTATACATAGTTTGTATACAGCGCTCTAGACAAACCGTTCATTTCCAGAATGAATCGCGGATGCGACAACGTTTTAATGCATTACAAACGGCGAAGACACCAAATTTATGAGGCTCCGCCCACACCTCCTTGCAACTCCAGGTATGTCCACGATCTGTCATTGTGCTAATATTGCTTGTAGAAACGCAGTACTTTTGCGCAGTGCTTTTGCAGTCGATCTCGGATCGTGTTCTCACCACTAACGAACCCCACTAGAGTTCGTTTTAAAGCGTACCTTGAAGAGGTGGTCTCGGTCCGCTTGTTTGGTCCGCGAACTCTGGTACGATTCAACCGAACTAAATGAGGCAGGTGTGAAAACACCCTTAATACCAGGTATAATCAGCCTCCAAGTGATGACAACCAATCTGTACCATTACATTCACTGGTCACACGTGCACAGACACAATGTACATGTACTGTACAAACAAACTGATCATCAAGATATACAAACACAATCTACAAAACCACACACCACAATGTGCACAAATAAAAATGGTTTATCGCAAATATGAACATAATAACCCATTTAAATATCCAGATACTCACAAAGACTTATGAACATCTGCAAACTCAATATCTCTAAAGCACAGGTGTCATATTAAACTTTCATTTGAATAATGTTTGTTTCCTGCAGGCATACATATAAAAAAACCTGGCTTGGAATGCGTCAATGTTTTTCTTACAATATCTGTCTAGCATCCACTGGGGTTACATCATTACAACAGAGTTATGTGCTTCATGGACCATTCAGAGAAATAACCCATGGTTGTTTATAGCTGTGAAAGGACAAAGCCGCAGCAGGTTGTGTGAGATCACTTCAGTTCAACATCACTTTAAGTGCGGACATATTTGTGCCGTTTCCCCCTTTGCATCCTAATATAAATTTTAGCCACAGCTTCTCCTAAGAACTCATTTACATGCAAACACCACAGAAAAGTAACTACAATAACAGGTTTGAAAGAGAACGAGAGAGCGAGAGAGAGAGAGAGAAACCACACATGCAACTATGCAAACACTTCAGTTTATTTCCTGGTGGTATCATATACAGTATTTGTAACACACTGTTTGCAACATTGGTGGTTGCTTGTTTATAATTTTCCATTTTTTATTAAGTTAAAAGGTTAACTGCATCATTTTATGGAGGACGAAGAGTGCAAAAATTACAAATAAATAAATAAATAAATACATGTACAAAGAAATATATAAAACAAACATAAATAAATAAATAGAAAAATAAATATGCAGAGAACTATAAAAAACAAACATAAACGAGTATTGCAACTTTGATTTCTTTATTTTTGTATTAAAATATTTTTAAAACTTTTATTTATTTCTGTATTTAATTATACATTTTTATTTATTCTTTTATTCATTTCCACATTTATGTATTTATTTATGTATTTATTATATAATTATTTAATAATTTTTTTACATTTATTTATTTATACATTTATTTATTTAAACGTTTATTTATTTCTACATTTATTTTTTCCACATGTATTTATTTATACATGTATTTATTTCCACACGTATTTATTTCTACATTTTTGTGTCTAATATGTTAATGAGGAGGGGGCGTGTTTTTCTTCAGCCGTAGCAATGGAGCACAGAGTGGCAATGCTACAGTAGTGTATACACGTATTCTGAGGCCACAACAGTCACATCTTTTGCTCTTACTTACAAAATGACAAGCAAGGGAAGAGCGTGGACGTGATTTAGAGTGTAGTGCAATACATGTATAAATAAATACATGTGGAAAAAATAAATGTATAAATAAATAAATGAAGAGTTTGCTTCCAAAACGCGATAAACACCATTTTTGAAAAAAAAACGAGTTACTGCCAGAGTCAGTATTATATCAGGTCAGTAGTTAAAAGTAAATTCTTAATTTTACGCAAAATCCAATACCCGCCGTGATATTCTGTCATCTTTTCTCCCTTTTTTCCCAAAATGCGACAAACGCCACTCCTCCTTTTTTACAGAACGCAACAAATCCATTCCTGATATGAGCCCACCAGTCACGCAATGTAAACAACGATGGCGGCGCGCTGAGTACACAGAGTCCTAGTGTTCCTCATCTACTTTGTACTTCATGATCAACAAACAAAACAAAATAATACTTTAATTGCATCGCTAAACATGTGATGGTTTTCTGTGACGGGAAAGAAACGTAAGCCATCAACATCTAATAATTTCCGCGAGAGGCACTCGGGAGACGGGTGCTTGTTCTCCCGACAGCATCAAGCTTCTCATGCTAACACATTGACCCCAGAGGATCTTATGAAAACTTTACATTATTTTACTCAATGTCAACGAAAATCGAGCGGTACCAAAACATTTTACAGCTGATCGCTGTGAAAATGTAAAGAGACGACGTCAACTATAACCGCAGCAATGTGTTCTTAATATAACAAAGTAAGTGTTTTGGTTAATGCCATTAATGTTTATTTTTTAATCATTATACCACTAGTCAACTAAATAAATATAAAATGGTAAAGATGAATGCACATTTATACATTGATTTAATAGATTTATAGCATTTTGAAATAAAAAACTGTCATGGATTTATTGCATTTTGTGGAAAAAATAATTCGTTTTTATAATAAATCTTTGAAAATCAAGTTATGGATTTGAATTTTTTATGTTTTAATAACCTAAAGATGCTATGTGAAAGTTTGTAACAGAAAATAGTGGTTTTCATCTTGTCACTTTCTTGGTATAGAAAACACGTTTTTACCGAAATTTGTCAAAATGGATTTATTGCGTTTTGGAACCAAACTCTTCAAATGTTTAAATAAATAAATGTATAAATAAATAAATGTAAAAAAATAATTAAATGTTCACATAAATACATAAATAAATACATAAATGTGGAAATGAATAAAAGAATAAATAAAAATGTATAATTAAATACAGAAATAAATAAAAGTTTTAAAAATATTTTAATACAAAAATAAAGAAATCAAAGTTGCAATACTCATTTATGTTTGTTTTATATATTTCTTTGTACGTGTATTTATTTATTTATTTTTAATTTTTGCACTCTTCGTCCTCCATATCATTTATGCAGACTGTGTTATGTATATGGCTGTGTGTGAAGAGATGAGATACACAAATGTCTTACAATCCCTGCACGGCTTACTTCCTGTCCATGACGTTAACCAGAGACTGTGCAGGAACAACACGGGAACCATAAACACGGTCAGAGGAGACGAAAGCAAAAGGGTGTAGAAACAGAGCCAAGCAGAGGAATAAAGAAATTATCTATATGGACACAGGGGACAAAAATGAAATGAAGAGTGGACTGAAGAATAAAGGGAAATGGCTTAGACACAAAAGCACACCGCCTGTGCATATGAGATGGTCTGGTTAAAAGGAAACTATGAGAATTATGGGATTAAAGTGGATATTAATTAACATTGTGTTAGTCGGGGTGTATGAACAGAATGAGAACTAGGTTGTGAATCAACTTCAGTCTATTGTATAGTAATAGGTCAGATGAGTTCATTATAGTGAGATTTTTACATTTTCTATATCAAAAGTGAATATTGATTTCTACAGTGATGCTATGCACCAAGGCAGCAAGATACCGTATATTTAAATAACAGAAATATCGCAAATGTGCACATCGAAATAGTGTTGTGCCGATAGACGATAGTATCGTGTATCGACGATCGTCAGACATATTGCTAATAGCGAGCTTTCATGCTGATAGTTGCCGAAAGTTATTAATATTATGGGGCGGCAGTGGCTCAGTGGTTCATGTAGGTTGTCTACAAATCGGAAGGTTGGTGGTTCAATCCCCGGCTCCACCGGACCAAGTGTCGAAGTGTCCTTGAGCAAGACACTTAACCCCAGTTGCTCCCAACGAGGGGTCTTCTGCTGTTGTAGCCCATCCGTCTCAAGGTTGTGCGTGTTGTGGCTTCACAAATGCTTTGCTGCATACCTCAGTAGTAATGACTGGTTATTTTCGTCAAAGTTGCTATTCTATCAACATTAAGTCAGTTGGCCCATTCTCCTCTAGCATCAACAAGGCATTTTCACCCACAGGACTGCCGCATACTGGATGTTTTTCCCTTTTCACACCATTTTTGTAAACCCTAGAAATGGTTGTGTGTGAAAATCCCAGTAACTAAGCAGATCAGACTGGCCCGTCTGGCACCAACAACCATGCCACGCTCAAAATTGCTTAAATCACCTTTCTTTCCCATTCTGACATTCAGTTTGGAGTTCAGGAGATTGTTTTGGCCAGGACCACACCCATAAATGCATTGAAGCAACTGCCATGAGATTGGTTAATTGGATAATTGCATTAATGAGAAATTGAACAGGTGTTCCTAATAATCCTTTAGGTGGGTGTATGTATAGGGACATTTTTTGTTGAAGCAGATAGCAAAGAGACTGGGGAGACTAAGAAACTGATGCTTTCTTTTCCCAGAAAGTTTTAAACTGAAAGAATCATTGTATTGCATATCTCGCATTACTTAGAACAGGGATCTCAAAATGCTGGCCTGTGGGCAGTCTGCATCTACTCGTCGTCGAAAATATAATAATCCAGCCTGAAGAAAGATTTTTATTTAACTAGGACTAATATTTGTTTGATAATTGATTTAAACTTTTAGGGGACATTCACGTCGTGTCTAAAAACGTGCAATCTGATTTTAATCGCTCATCTGCACCTCAAGGAGTTAGTCACAGTTTCCAAGAGACACTTTGTAGGGGAGAGAGCAGGAGACGTAATGCAACACAAATTGAACTACAGATGAAAAAAGGGGCTTAAGCCATCAGGTGTCCACGTTACGAAAAGAGGAAAGATGCGGAGAAACATGCAAAAGATAAATGTATACAGCTATGTCACTCATTTCTCATCTAATATAGCATTATGTAGCTTGCTTTGCAATTACACATAGAGCAGTCAAATATGAATTATTAATATTAAAATACATTTCTGTTCAGCTTATGTAACATTGAATATTACCATTTTAAAGTTTCAGGGTCACTTTCACTTACTCATTTTTTCCACATATAACTATAATAACAGATTCATTAAAACTATGAAATAACACAGATGGAACTCAGCAAGTCAGTATTGTGACAGAAAAACTACCTAAATGTATGGAATTGAATTTTTAGTTTAGTGCAAGATTTTATTTCAGATAAGGTTAAGAAAAGATTTACTTAGTGTTATTAAATAATGTTGGTAAAAAGATAGAAGCACTGTTTATAATCTTTAAGTAATTATAATAATATAATTTAAACAGTACATTTACATAAACATTGTGCTATTTTGAAAGTTAAAATAGCTCTGTGCCCACCTAGATGATGTTAATCTCAGAAAAGGCCCCAAACAATTTGAATTTGAGGCCCCTGACTTTGAAAGTAATCACATATCACAGTTTTCTTCATTATCGTGCTATGCAGTTGCTAAGGTGAGTTGATCTGTGTTTTAAATATGTTTGCAAGGGTGCTCTGTGTGTCCCAAATTAAAGAGCCCCTCCTAAATCTCTACAATATTTTGGTGTATAGATATCAATATGGTATATAGATTATTTGCCAGTTTCATGTCTATCAGGCAAAAATCTGAGACATTCTGATCATTATCACAGATGGAGGGAGCGATTTCTAGGGTGACACTTTGTCTTTAGTCATATTGAGAATTATTTGACCCTTGAAGGAAATCCCACAATCCCACATCAAGAGGACGGGAAATGTGTCATGGGAATATAAACTAATCTATTTCTTTTAAAGTGTTTGCTTGAGTCACCAGAATCAGAATTCGTTTTGCCATTATTGTGTGTGTACTCACTTCTTACTGTTGCCGTTCTGGTGCAGTTATAAAGGATGGCGAGCTCTCCAAACACCTTTCCCGGTCCCATAGTGCACAGCTTTAGTCCTTCCTTTGTCACTTCAACTTTCCCCTCTAAGAAAAAATAAAACATAACACAGTTATTATACATTATACATGATGACTTTACCCGTTTGTGAGTTATTCAGTGAACACAATACATTGCAAATAATAACCAAATCATTTTCCAAATGCAAATGTTTTTTTCTTTTTTGGCGAAAATTAGAATAACAGGAAGTTGAAAAGCATTTCTCACTCTTTAGCAGATGTGACGGATACAGACACCTGCATGTCATTCTCTGGCACAGGTGACTGGCCATGTGACACGAAAGAGATGCAGAGAAAGATATTGAAAAGGTGACCTCTGGCATTTAGAGAGATAATGTATGAGATGAATGTATGAGATGAAACAGTTTTACAGGAGAGAGAGCTGATGACCCTTATCTCACGGTTGACCATATTATCATTTATATTCGGCTCTGGCAGTAGAGGCTTATGGGTCGAACGACTTTCATGTGGTCTAATAAAACCTTTATCTGTATTCAGTATGGATTCAGGGGACAAAATTAACTTTGCATTGTTTTATTTAAATATGTGACCCGTGCTGGCAAAATGAGTGTGAATGTGCACCGTCTAATTTTGAGCTAGAGGCAAAAGGAAGTATAAGGTAGCGTGTACACAAAAGTTTTTACACCGGCGTATGTTTTCGATCGTTTCCAATGGAAGCGTGGCATTATTTTTCCATGCTAAATACAGGCACTCTGTGTTTTTTTAGTGCTGGGCGCCAAAAGTTGAAAAATATTCAACTTTGAGTGAAAAGCTCAGCTCGTCAATGTCAGTTCTCACAGGGCCGTCCAATCACAATGGAGGAGGGGCGGGACAAATATCACAACAACCAACCGGCGCATCGCACAATTACTGATAAACAAAGTAAAAGTATCACAGCAACCAAAGCGCTCAGCTGATGAAAGCTGGCAGTCGTCTAAAAAAAGCTGGCAGTCAGCGTCCACCTGGCGTTTTCAGCTGTGTTTAAATCTTTCCCCGCCAGCGTTTTAAAAAAAAGTTGCCAGCCAGCGCCAGCATTTTTCATGATTTTCACAAAAGTTGAATGCCTTCCAGAAAATTTTCTTCTTTAAATATATAAACAAACAATATAATGAAAGAACAGACCCTCTGCTTTCAAAAAAAAAAACTTTTATCCTACCTTCATTAGTTCCCTTTTTATCACCTCTGAAATATGTGTAGGTTTCTTCAAAAACACCCAATTTTGAGCAAAAAGATATACAATTTTTAACTTTAGGTTGAGATCAGACGCAGAGCTATCTTTAAAACATACACAAAGTTCTTTCTCTTTTACGCGAGGTCCTACTTCCGGGTTGTATAAGTTGCGCCACCTGGTGGATAATAGTGGTATTGTGGAAAGCCGTAAATTCTCGTCAATGGCAGGGAAGCTTTTTCACTTAATTGATGAGTTATCTGGTCAATGGCGGCGAAAGAGTTAAAAGCTTTGGTGTGCACACCCCCTAAATGTCCAAATTGAAGTTTTCATAAAAATAAGTACATTAAGCCCTGGTCTAGCAATCTCAATGCTCTAAATAGTCATTAAACATATAAAATGATATTTTTTGTATGTTTTCTGAGAGCTGTACCGTCCTAAATCCTAAACTCTTTTCTTGCCATTGAGTTATCTCGTCAATTAAGAGAAAACATTTGCATAAAGAAAACTTGTTCCTGATGAGTTTTTATGTTAATCTGTAATAACGCGATTATCCACTAGATGCTTAACCCTGACCTTACCCAATTTATAAAAAAAACTGAAGCAAAACATTATTTAATAATTTTAAACTCCGTGTATGTTTTGAAAATCGTTCTGAATCTGATCTCTATTAAAATTCATTTACAAAAATGCAAGTATTTCAGCTTTTTGCTATTTTTTATTTTTTAAGAAATATATATTTAAAAGTTTATAAGCAGAGAAAAAAAATAGATAAGATGAAACTTTTTTCCCATTTTGTTTGTTTATTGTATGTTTGAAAGCAGTCTGTTCTTTAATTTGATATATTAGTATGTTTATATATTTATAGAAGAAACATTTTCGGGAATGCATTTTGTGAAACTTTTGTGAAAATCAGTAAAAATGCTGGCGGACAACGTTTCAAATAAAGGCTGGTGGGTAATGAGTTAACCTATACAAAGATCCGTCTCTATTCACATGCGCGTCTAACATTTTTTAACAAACTAGCTTATTCTGACTTATTTCGCCAGCATGGATCACATTTGTGTTTTTGTCTTTATCACAAAAAAATTGTTAAACATTTTTCTCTTGTATATTTGTGACAAACAGCACAAGCTGCTGGGTCACCTGCAGCTTCATAAATATGTTAAATGTGTCATTGTGTGAAACTGCACCTGCCAGAAATTCAATGACTACAGTGTAGTTCCTCATATTTTTGTTTTGTTGCAAATATTTTCCACATGAAAAAAAGACATTAAAATGATCTCTCTGATCACAAGCTTGATGACTGTAGGAACATACAAATGATATGATTAATATAAACATCCATCTAGCTAAAATTAAGGGTGCGGCAACATTTTGTAAAGTGTGTTTGCACGGATAGCAAAATATAATCATTAAACCAAATGATCACATTAACCCTGAATGATCGGGGCATGCAAATAACCCCTTTCCCTTATTGTCAGTGCACAGAAGAGATAAAATTCAAAGCAGTCTAAGCATTCATTAAAGTCCCACAACTGGCCATAAAAGTTCAACATTAAATTAGTCTCTAACTGAGCCACTGAATAATTAAAAATGAAATGTGAACGCAGCTTATCAGCACCGCAGGACTTGATCAAACATGAACGTTAACAAAAATTAATCAGTGTTGGTCTTTAAATGAATCCTTATGCGGTGGATCAAAACGTATTTCAGCGTGAACAAAGTCAAAGTTATACGGTTGAAATTAAAAAGATGTTTTTTCCCAAAGCCACAGAAACAGGAAGTAATAATGCACATTTGTGTGACCTTCTGTTCCTCCTCCGACAGAGACAGGAAGCTATGACCCTTACGGTCAAGGGCATCGCTGTGAAAAACTGATTACATTTCCCACCAATGTGTTTATTTTCCAAAGAATGGAAAATTTCTCATGATGCGACACACATTGGCGTGTAAAGAACTGGAAGTGATGACAGGTGACCCGCTGCCTCATAGTGTTTGCTCTGCTGTGGTTATTAAGCGGTATTGTTCATAGCAGCCCGAGCATTGCTTGAGTTTATATTAATGCCCTACAGTTAATCATCTATTGCCCATGATTCACAAAGATAAGAGAGAGAGAGCGGTAGAGAGAGATTGTGAAAGTGATGTTCCCCTGACATGGGCTCAACTACCAAACATTATTAACTATACAGATGCTAAGCGATCAAACAGGGAGGAAAGAAATAATGCATGAAATAAAGAGAGCAGGTTGCAGATAAACCCACTGAAGTCAGATATTAAATGATGGGAGATTGTCTTGTGTTTGTTTTGAAAGAAAGTCTGCATGCTTCTGTATATGTGTCAGTAAAACAAAACATTCAGAAGGAAATAATGAAGGGACTTAATATAATCCTAAAAAAAAAACATGAAACATCATTTTTCAAAACTTCTGTCACTACATTAGCAGACAAGAAGTCCTTTTAGATTAATGTTGCTCTTTAAAGTTTGGGCATCAGCAGATAAGCTAATCAGCAGTCACCAGTTTTGCGTCCATTAAATCCCCAAAACTTTTTTATCATAACAACCACTGATTGTTTACAAAAAGATTAGGAACATTAGTTAAAAAATAAAGTCAATTTAATGTGATACTGCCTTTTAAATATTGCCTCCAGCCTTTTCTCACAGGAAAACAATTAATGAGGTGCAGTACCGGCGCCAGCCGAGAGCTGATGAGGGGGCATGGGGCGATCATGAATGCATTTAATTTTTGGTTTTAATGCGTTATAAACAAACATCTCGGTAATACATCCACAAATATAAAAACACTGCAGCTATAGAGAGCAACGTACAGAGCTCTGAACAACCTTACTATAGAAAAACAAAAAAACGCACATTTTAAATAGCACATTTTATCATTAAAATCCAATTCAACATGAACTTTTTCCTCGCCTTTGACAAGTTATCTCGTCAATTAAGAGAAGACATTTGCATGAAAAAACATATTCCTGATGAGTTTTTATGTTCATCTGTAATACCGCGATTATCCATTAGATGACGCACTGAAGCATAAAAATTATTTACTAATTTAAACTCTGTGTATGTTTTGATAATCATTCTGATCTCTAACAAAATTCCTTTACAAAATGCAATTATTTTAGCATTTTGCTCAAAAATTTGTATTTTTAAAGAAAAATACCCATACAGGGTTCACACGGGTCCTTAAAATCCTTGAAAGTTTGTGAATCTGGGGGAAATAATTCAAGAACCTGGGAAGTTTTTGAAAATATACACACATTTATACAGGTCATTGAAAGTGCTTGAATCTTTTTTTATGCAAGACATTTTCTGGGAAAAAATCCATATTATTCCCTGTGTAGTGTAGGATAATATCATAAAATTTCTAGCCTTTAAAGCACACGTGCTAAACTGTTCGCTTTAAATGCTTATATCTTCTATATGCGAATGTTGATGAATCCCAAAATGCTTTTTTGCATAGTTGTGTTTGACACATGAAAACGTCTCGGGTTACGTATGTAACTGTTGTTCCCTGAGAAGGGAACGAGACGCTGCGTCTCCCTTGCCATACTTCCTGCGTCCCTGTAACGCCATCTTTGGCAATATTTCAGATATAGATAAATAATTCATGGCTCCCACGTCACCCTGTCTTTGTCGTTAAGCCTCACCATTGGTTGAATTTGATATACACATTCAGACGCACTTACCCCTGGAGGCGTCCCCAAATTCTAACCGCAGTGACGCAGCGCGAGTTCCCTCGAGTGGGAACTGTAACAATGTATCTTAAAAGGTAAGACGATGTAACCTTGCTCTTACTTGAAATGTGTCCCCACAATTAGTCCTTGAGTTTAAGGGTATTAGACATGGAAAGTTCTTGAAAGGTCCTTGAATTTGAAGTTAACTAAGGTGTGGGAACCCTGCTATTAAGAGAAAAAATATAGATAGGATAAAACGTTTTTTTTTTCCCTCGTTTTGTTTGTTTGTCTGTTTGTTTTTTGTTTGAAAGCAGAGGGTCTGTTCTGTCATTTGATATATTTGTATGTTTACATATTTTTAGAAGAAAATTTTCCTGGAATGCATTTTGTGAAAATCACAAAAAAATGCTGGCGGGCAACTTTTCAAAAAAAGGCTGGGGAGAATGAGTAAAGGGGGAGGAAAAGTGCCAGTAATGGGGTGATGCCCCTCATGCCCCCCATGATGCCGGCCCTGACAAGGTGCCAATTTTGTATGAGTTTTTACAATGTGAATTATACACAAAATCTATGATTATTATTATTATTATTCAGCCTATTCTCATGAAATGCGTATAAATAGCACGCAGTGTGAAAAGTCATGAAATACATACGCCAAATTCCAATTTAGTGTGCATATCATACGCCAGTCCTTCACTTAATACGGCACATGTTTTCATTTCGTTTTATGTATCGTTTTCTCTTTTTTTCATTGTCGCTGGGTTAAAATGACATCCTAACCCAAACCCCAATTCTAACCCAACTCCAAGCGACCATGGCTTAAAAATAGACAAAAACATGGAGAAACCTGTATATTAAATGACATCCTAAAGCAAATACCAAATCTAACCGACAATGATTTAAAAAACAGAAAACTAATGAGAAACCAATACATAAAACGACACAAAAAGACACACCGTATTAAGTGAACGGAAAGGACTGGCGTATCATATGCATGCAAAATTTGGACTTTGGCGTATGTATTTTACAACTTTTTACACTGCGTGCTATTTATAAGCATTTCATGAGAAAATGGGTTGCATTAGAAAAATAGCAAGAATGAACGTTGACTCATAAACATCACTGGGGCAAAAGCAGATTGTACTTAACATACAAATGAGGTCCTACAAATTCATACCAAATTAGCCACCTCGTAAAATACGAACTGTTAAGAGATTTGTGTGGAGGGCACAATCAGCTGTGTATTTTTCGAATCATGACTTTGAGGTAATGCAATGCATTGAAATCCTGCATCAGTTGCAAGCTGCACTTTAAAAGTCAACATTATCTGCAGTCATTAAGCGTGCCTTTATTTATTCAGATTGAGAGTTAATTAACATGGCGACTTCAGCACACACACTAATATGACATTCAAGGCAAATGATATCATGGTATCATTTCCTTCAGCGGCTCATCGTCCGAAGGCCAAACAAATTATTTTCGCTGAAGCATCTCACGTAACCTAGAGCTTAAATGCTAATATATCACGAAATCTTTTTACCAAAAAATACATTTCGGGATTCAACAATCAACCCAGCGTTGGGTACAAAAAGAACAAATCCAGCCATTGAATTAAATTAACCCAGAAAATGTTAATATTCACCCAATGATGGGTTAAAACAACCCAGCATCTTGGTTGAAACAACACAGCAGGCTAAAACCCCTTCGTCCCTTTTGACCCAACGCTGGGTTGAACATTACCCAGCATTTTTAGATAACTATCGATCTTCTGACCACCATGACCTTTACTGTGAGACCGTGAATTTGGGTTTGATGAAATTATGTTTCCTTTTTTAAGTTGAAATCTAAATGGAGGATTCATTAGGCATCAAAGTCTTTCTGGATCTCAGACTCCTACGTCTTTGCAATCTATAGCACTTATTTCTGCAGCTCAAAAATGTAAATAATTCAGCCCAGAGGAATGAAACCCTGCTGTTTGTTTTTCTTTCTGACAAAGAAACCCAAAGGAATAGTCATCTTTTTTCTCCTTTCTTTTCAAATCCTCTATTCTCTGTTTTTCTTCTGTATTCTGTGGGAATATCTGCGAGTGTTAATTCAAGAGAAGCTTGCTTTTGTATGATTAATTCTATTTGTTTCATTATTATGGAGAAACATTGTGCTCTCAGACTGTATACAGCAGATATCTCTCTCTTGGATTGTGCCAGGATTTGGCGTGGTGGGCGAATTTTTAATTTGTACCACAAAAGCACTGAATCTCGGGAGTAAGACAAAACCCCTAATTCAAACCATGTGATCCTCTTTTTCTTTGTGAACACAAGAAATCTTCTGGTTCTTTTCTTCTAGTAAAGCACTGCTGACAAAAAATTGCATTGACATTATGTAATGACATTGGAGACGGGTGTATTGATCAATCAGGAAGAGCTAGTGCACAACATCAACATCCAAGACTATTCCGAGATCTGCTTTATATATGTGTTACCAAATCAAGGCAAGTTACTGAAATTGTGAATTAATATTAAAGGGGGGGTTAAAGCTATTTCATGCATTCTGACTTATTAACACTTTAAGGGTGGGTTGCACCAACAAGGATTAAATTAAGCAGAGTTTAAAGCTAATCTAGGGTTTTTTGATCTCTTAATTTTAAATAAAATTTTAAGATTTTTAGATTAAATCTTAAATGTAACCCTGATTTTTTAAAAACAGGTTTAAAGTTTGGTGCAACAGAATTATTAAATAAATAAACTTTGATTTAAACCAGATTTAGGCCTAATCCTTGTTGGTGCAACCCACCCTAAGAGTTGGATTCATCATGCTAAACATTGGAAAAGTGTCAAAAAGCAGTAAAGGCAAAGTATTTCTGGGCCGAATGAACGTCACCAGGGTTTGTACATGTTTTGGAAAGTTTTTATGTCAAACATTAAAGATTCATGCGTAACAATCTTGCTTTATTTCTTTTATGGGCAATTTCAGTGTTGTAAGTACAGTGGAAGTCCTTATATGGGCAATTTAACCAGAATAGCACACACACATACCAACCAAGCGCTGACACGATTCAACGTCACCAAATAAGTGTGTTTTTGTTTGTGAGGGAAATTTAAACTTGTTAATATTTTGATTAAATTGGGCGGTCCCGACCGGGTCAAGTAAAACTGCATCAAATGTCTGTGTTTTGTTGGCAATCGACGCGTAAGTGCATAAAATGTAAACTACATGGACATGTAGTGAATCATAGTTATCCAGAGATAGTGGGATAATGACTTGCTCCGCCTGCGGTACGCCTCCTGGAGCTTGGGTTTATTCGGGAAAAATCGCTAGAGCTGATCTGTCCTTGATTAATCTGAAAAAACTAAAGATTGTTTGAAGATATGAAGGATGTAATACTACTCTATAGGCACTTAAAGGTGCAGTGTGTAAATTTTAGTGACATCTAGTGGTGAGGTGCTGGTGAATCCAATGACCAATGGCTCAGTCCACTACTTACCCCTAGTTTTTTAATCACATAGAGAAGCTACGGTAGCCACCACCGGACAAACATGTCATCGGAGACAACTTAGGTAAAAAAAGTTTGTCCATTAAGGGTTTCTGTAGAAACATGGAGCACAAAATGGCGACTTCCATGTAAGGGGACCGTCTGTATATGTAGAAAAAACGTCTCATTCTAAGGTAATAAACACATAACGGTTCATTATGAAAGGTCTTTATACACCACTGATAATATAGTTTTGTATATTATTTTGCATTTCTGTCAAGAGATCCTTCTAAAAATTACACACTGCACCTTTAAGATTAACATGAGATATGCAAAAAAAGCGTATTATGTGAGCTTTAAATAATAATCTTCAAGATGTATTTATGTGAATAACTTCTGACAAAATTTTTAAATAGTTGTCCAAAAATTAGATGAGCCAAAACAATTACAGCAGTGTTATTTAACGAAGAACTGAAAATGTTCAAATGTAAGTAAAAAGCACCCATGAATCTGCATGCATTCACACATCCTGACTGTGTTTTGTCAAGCAGCTTTCTCAAGTGATATCATCATCAAATCATTACATAAGAACTGGAACTGTGTCTGGGTCACGTTAAGTCTAACAGGTCTCATGGGATTTGGTTTCTCTTACTAAATCAATCTAACAGGCACCTAATCAACACAATTTAATCAGAGTCAATATCATTGATCCACTGCGAGATCTTCAGCAGATAATCCTTGTGTGAAGATGTCTGACCCGTGACATACTAAAGACCTAAAAGAGGCTTTGAAAAGAACTACCAGCAAATAAAATAAATAGACTATGTATGATTTAAATGTTCTTCCTCTCACAACCTGTTGCTTAAAGGGATTGTTTACCTCAAACTAAAAACATGTTCATCACAGTGATATATTTGGGTCAAGTTATGTGACTTTAAATGTGTAAATCTGTGTAATTGTATGGACTTCTTTAACTAACTATGTTTTTGTCTTTTTTGAGACCTCATTTTAAATTGACCTCTTTCAGAATTTTCAGAACAAACCAAAATACTGTAAAAAGCCCTATGATGCACCAAATGTTTGGCAACTGAAATTTTTTGGCCGAAAATGGCGAACACCTTTTTCGAGCTGCGGGAGGAGCGAGTCATGAGTCATGCAACACTGTATAGAGGGTATGCACGTGACGTCACCTCCGGCGAAAGTGCCTGCGGATACACCCACTGAGTGGCAAAAGACAGAGCGGCAGAATTTGTGTACAGTGTGAAATCAGCGAAAACGCGTCTAAATGGGAAAAAGCTGTTGTGCGATAGACTGTACTAACAGATTTGACAAAAATTCGGAGCTATCGTTTTGCAGACTGCCAAAAAAACACAGAAAGGGGAAGTAAATACATTGTTCATACCTGGAAACTGGAAACATATATTACAAAGCATATTTTTATAATTTTTTACTCTATTACTTTTTATAAATACAAGTTTTTGTTTTACATTTAATATTTAAGTAAATTAACATACTTTTACTCAAGTAAAGTACACAATTTAAATGTAATTAGGTATTAAAGGTGCAGTGTGTAATTTTTAGAAGGTTCTCTTGCCAGAAATGCAAAATAATATACAAAACTAAATTATCAGGGGTGTATTTAAGACCTTTTTATAATGAACCGTTATGTTTTTATTACATTAGAATGAGACGTTTTTATCTACATACACAGATGGTCCCCTTACATGGAGGTCGCCATTTTGTGCCGCCATGTTTCTACATGTTTTACCGGTGGGGGCTACTGTAGCTTCTCTATGCGTTTCAAAAGTGAGGGGTGAGCAGTGAGCCGTTGGTTGCAATTTGCAACCTCACCACTAGATGCTTCTAAAATTTACACACTGCACCTTTAAATACATTTTAAAATGCAATATTAAAGAATACACAGTATGATTCTATGCTTTAGAAAATTCCAATACAAACACCCTAATAAAGCACAGATGCTTGGAAAATGTAACTAATGTAACTAAGTATTGTCCACCTCTGCTATCAAGTCCAACTAAATTCCATTGAAGCCAATAATAGTCAGTTTTACTGGCATTTTCAGAGCAGCCGCTATGAAAACCAGCCATTTTGTTGAATGTTTTGCCACTCAACAGGGCGAGTTCCGGCGTGGTCACGTGGAAAAGTGACATCAATGCATACCCTCTATACAACACTGGATAACTTATGACTCACTACATGTTCGTGCCATTTACATTATATGCACTTATGGGCTGATTTCCAACATAACACAGAAGTCTTATTTACTGCATGCAACTCATGCCGCGGTTCTCTGCTGCTAACCTGGTTAAACAAACTATTTCCATTGTTTCCATAATCCTGGCTTACCTCTCCTTACATCCAAAAACACACTTCTTCTTTCGTGCCATTGTTGATTCTTGATATAAAACAAAGCTGTCGCGTGAAGTGATGCCTGTGACTTTTAGTGTCCTTCCCGGGGGAAGTGCCCATAAAAAGAAATGATACGTAAGGTCAACCTATGACACGTAAGATGTACCCGTGTACGAAAAAAACTTGTACGAACCTAGACGACATGCATTCGACAGAGAAATACTTTGTAACACGTCCAACTGCTTTTTTGACACTTTGCTTATGTTTAGCACGAGGAATCCAACTCTTTAACTGTGTTAATAAGTCAGAATGCATGAAATACCGTTGACCCCCCCCTCCAAATGTATAATTTAAAATCAAGACACTCTGAACAACATGCAGACTAAGAGAAAGACACCACAGTGATTAAGATCCTGGTACTTTTCTGCTAAATGCACAAGCATGGACAGCGAGAGACTCTTTAGCGCTGCATCTCATGTGATAGATGAGAACCAATAAAATCCTACAATGACAAACTCCCTTATATTAAACAAAGAAAAGTTTATTAACAAAAGTTTTTTATCTTAAAAAGTTTTTTTCCTCCTATCAATCATCGTGCCATCTCACTTTCCCACTGCTCGGTAATGTATGGGCACTGCAGCTCATGCTGTACTGAGCAAGCAGACCACCATAAGTGTCGTCGCTTGTGGCATGAATCGTCAAAACAATTTTGTTGCAAGTTTCCTAAGGCAGAGTAATGAATAGTGCATTTGCATTTTGTGTGGTAATAAAATATCAGACTAATACCAGTTTAGATAAGACACATTTATATGGCCGAATGTAAGTGGAACAGTTTAAACAAGAAAGATAGCTATCCGATCAGAGAAGTGACCAGGTGTAAAATGCCCAGATGTCTGCTGGAATGTTAAAACATGTTCATTGTTAAATAATGTGAAATAAATATAATAAAAAGCACAATCTGAAAATGTAACTTATGCAATGCTGAAAAAAATTGGTGAACAAATTTTGGAAAACGAAAACATGTTCGGTTTCGACTGAGCGTTTCATAACATTCAGTTTCAGTCAAGAAATGATTATGAATCCCTTTAAAGTACAAACTGACTGTTAATCTCTTTTTGAAAGCAATTTTTTTTGGAAAGCATTCCTATCCCTCACCTTCCATGACATAGACGAGGGAGCCCACATCCCCTTCTTTAATAATACAGCTGTTTTTGTCATAGTCCACTGGATACATACAGTCCACTATCTCCTGGATCTGAGACATCTCCAGGTTCTTCATGAAGTCATTGTCCAGGATAGCTGACTTGATTAGTTCCTTAGATCTGCACAATGAAAGAGTTAAAGTTAAAGAGTATTCAATACAGAAAATTAGATGTTTATGGAATAAATCCACTGTGAGAAACATACATTTTTTTTGGAGATTTTAAAGTAAATAGTCATTCAAGACTGAATGCAAAGGTTTGTATCAAGAGATCACTGATCTATATAAATGACTGGATTGCGCATAGAACGCTTAACGTAACTGCGTGAGGTGAAGCCAGCGCAGAGTTCGAGCCGCCATCTTGGTATACCCAACCGGCAGAGAGCGTCATTGACTTCCATTCAAAATCATGTTTTAAATTCACCCGCTTTACAGCGTATCAGTCACGCAAGACTATTTTGAGGATATGTGTACGTAAATTAACTGTTAATTCTGGTGTTATTTGCAATGTTTATGTTTCAATCGGGCAGGAAAATGGATTTATAAAAAAACGTTAAGGTGAGTGTGTCTGCTGCGTTCTGTTAAAGACACGGGTATAAATAAAGTTTTTTTTTTTGACATTCAGCTACACGGTCACATAGATGTCTCTAAATAAGTTTAGGTAACTTGTAAGTTTAGATAACATAAAACCTACTAAATACTACTAAATATGTTGCGGTCTGTCTGCTGATCTGATACTGTAATGAAGATGAATGTATAATAACTGATTAAAAACTAAAATGTACAACTTTCAGTAAATAACTATGTACATGCTTAGGACGTTTGTGTTGTAATAATGTACAGGGTAACTTCAGATATAAAAAAAGAAGACTAGTAAAGTGATGTTTTATCATTAAAATCTGATAAAGTCCATTGATTTAATAGAATGTTTGGGTATACCAACATGGCGGCACGGTGGCTTCACAGTTGTGACGTCATGCGCAATCCAGTCATTTATATAGATCAGTGCAAGAGATGCATATCTTTAGACAGAACAATGGCACTGGCATATTTTAAGATCTGTACATGCAAATTATATTTAGTTGAGAAAGCTCAAACATGTGTTTTAGTCACCCAGGGGTAAATTTTACAGACTCTGTAATGCAAAATATGTTTTCTATCTGTCAAGCAATGCTTTGATTTGCCAAGAACATTTGACAAAAAAATTTTAAGATTTTAATATAAATTCAAAAATTTCTCATCTTGTGTCCCCATTTCGTTTGATACAAACTCACACTAATGAAACAACTAAGATCAAAACAAAGTAAGAAAACCATCTAAGCAATAAATGTTTTATCTGTGCCATTCTTTTTTATGCACTTTTAAATGTTAAAATTATTAAATTAATGATGGATTGATAAATCACAATTGTTGTGGAGTGCGACCTTTAAAATCTGCTATAAATTTCATTATTATTGTTATGAAACTTCCTCTAAATGTTTCTCAAAAAACAAGACTTTCATTGTGACTGCAGCTCTTCTGTTTTTATTGACATTGACTGATGCCAGACACACAGCGTAGCTGCTAAATCTCTCAGATGCTTACCTATGATCCACTCTCTGTTTACATTACACATACTCGCTTCACCATTAACACAAACAGAGACTTTTAATATTTCTCCAATACTTTCTGTATTGCCTTTTTCATATCTGATGCACATGGACAGTCTGGACCAGACTGCTCTTATCACTCAATGAAGTGACAGAATGAAGTTATCAGTTCTTATACATCGACTAAAACTCCTAGATGTAGCCTAAACTGCTAAAGAAATAAAACACAAATGAAACAAAATGGAGTAAATAATAAAGCTCAAATAATTTGGTCTTAGACAATTTTGATAACAATTGTTGGAGTTCATATAGGAATCTCTATTTACATTTTAATCAAGGGGCAACGTTCTGGTCTCTCTCGTGAAGCCAACACAGAAGTGCCTTAAACAATTCATCGACTTGCCGCTAAAGATTGGATCCAAAGGTCAATCCCAAAGACCATGGGTCTTTAACAGGGGGTCCGTAGTGGTATTACTGGGTCCTCCAAATATTGTTTGAATTCAAAATTATATTTTTGGAAAAATTAAATTACGTATCTAACAAAAATACATCAACAGGCTAATAACAGAAATGATAAAAAAAAACTTTCAATACTGTAGGTTCCCATATATAATAATATAAAACTTGATTAAAATTAAGGTTCCCTGTTAAAATCAATGCAGTAAATATAAAATGTTATAAAATATGTTAACATAACTATCTATCTGTTTATAAAAAATAAATGATAATTTTATATATTTGTAATGTAACCATCATAACTAAGAATGTAAATCCAGTCTTAATTTAATACATGTACTGGTGTACCTTGCGCCTCCTCCCTATCTACTAAAGGATTAGTCAATTTTCAAAAAAAAAAAAAAAAATTCAGATAATTTACTCACCACCATGTCATCCAAAATGTTTATGTCTTTCTTTGTTCAGTCAAGAAGAAATTATGTTTTTTTTTAGGAAAACATTCCAGGATTTTTCTCATATTAATGGACTTTAATGGACCCCAACACTTAACAGTTTTAATGCAGTTTAAAATTGCAGTTTCAAAGGACTCTAAACGATCCCAAACGAGGCATAAGGGTATTATCTAGCAAAATGATTGTCATTTTTGGCAAGAAAAATAAAAAATATGCACTTTTAAACCACAACTTCTCATCTTCCTCCGGTCCTGTGACGCGCGCCAGCGCAACCTCACGCAATACGTCATCATGTCAAGAGGTCACGGATGATGTATCGAAACTACGCCCCAGTGTTTACAAGTGTTGAGAAAGAGGACCGTTCTGACGTTGTTGTATGTCGAATAATACTAATTCATGTCTTTGTGTAATTCATGTGTCAGTTTATGGTTTAAAATGGTTTCATATATGTAACACGTGACCTTTCCACGGCATTAAACAATTACGTGAGGTCGCGCTGGCGCGTCACACAGCCGGAGGAAGAAGAGAAGTTGTGGTTTAAAAGTGAATTTTTTCTTTTTTTCTAGCCAAAAATGACAATCGTTTTGCTAGCTAAGACCCTTATGCCTCGTTTGGGATCATTAAGGGTCCTTTTAAAGTGCAGTAAAACTGTTAAGTGTTGGGGTCCATTGGAGTCCATTAAAGTGAAAAAAATCTTGCAATGTTTTCCTCAAAAAACAAAATTTCTTCTTGACTGAACAAAGAAAGACATCAACATTTTGGATGACATGGTGGTGAGTAAATTATCTGGATTTTTTTTAAGAAAATTGACTAATCCTTTAATTGGTCCTTGGCCTGAAAAAGATTTAAGACCTCTGCCGTAGACTCAGCATGTTGAAATGCCCTTCTTTACAGCAGAAATAAATATGTTTACAGCAAAAAGTGTTTTTAGTCTATAAAGCTAATTTTGACAACTGTGAGGGGGTGAATATTTTTGTAACTCACCAATTTCTGAATTATGTTAAGCCTTGAAGTTCTGCACAATTAGGGGCGTGGCCACTTGAGTGACAGGGGGATTGCCTGTTGTCAATACCGTTAAGCTAAGCGGGCATGGTTTTAGCCACCAGGCACCTCAGCTCCACCCACGTTCCGCCTCTTTGCCTATTTTCGGTTATCCACGAGTGAAGTGCTGCCAAGATGGCAATGACAGAATCCGCCAACTTGACCTTTAAAAATGCTCTTCAAAAACTTACGGGTGACGTCACAATTTATACAGTCTATGATTTTAACACATTGATTTCATGACAAATATGAGCACAGATTGTGTGATGGTTGAGATCTTTTCTGAATCTTTAGAGGGGTGAGATTACAGTCTTTTTTTCATAAGGAAATATACGGAGACATGCTTTATTTGTTCTTTATTTTATCATTATTTCTGTGCAATCAAAAATATAACTTGTAAACTTAAATTACAGCTATACTAGATGGATAGGCTTATGTAATCATGTTAGACTTTTTTATGTCTGTGTGTATTCTGGAGGACATCATCTCTCTAGTGGAACAGTCAGGGGAGATGTTTTATATCCAGAAGTGCAGGGATCGCTGGCCTCATTTACAGCAAATGACCTCTGAAGCTCAGTGTGACCGCCTTCCCTAACATCCAAAACACATCAACCTCTGTTTGACTTAGATTTTAACTCGCTGCCTTTTGTAGGAGGATATTCACATCACACATGTCTACAGACTGCCTCCCTTAAAAGGACAAAGTATGCTAAGGCTCAAAGCTGAGAAAATTGCACTAAGTTGTGGACTTGGAGACGTAACGGCTGAACTATTGTCGTAGTATCCAGATGCTGAAACCATGTGAAACCTTAACCGTATATAACACAGCAGTACAGAATAAATTAGTTGGTTACACTTTACCATAAAGTTGTATTTATTAATGCATTATTTAGCTGGCAAGTTCAGCAATTATTAATATATATTATTAAAATCAACACAACAGGTTTTATCTGTTAACATTAGTTAATGCACATTTAACTACTAACATGAAGAATGATTCATAAAAACTATTTTGCTTGTTAGTTTATGTTAATTTGTTTACTACATATACAACCTTATTGTAAAGTTTTACCACAGAATTAGCCAAATTAATGGAAATCAATGAGAGAGGGGAACTTTCTCGAGGATATCTATTAATTCACAAACAGTTTTTATTGCATTCTCAATGGAGAGCCATTAATGTTAATCCATTGCTGTTCACCAGCATTGTTGGTGTCATTACCAGGTGTCTTAACTAACTTAACCAGCAACCATCCCTCAGTCATCCAGCTTCTCAAAACAATGGCCATGTTTACATGCACCCTCATAATGTGATTATAATAGGATTTGGGGAATATTGCGATTATACTTTACCTCACCTGAAAACACAACACTTCGATAAAAATATTGTGAGTAAGCTCATAATCGCAGCAAACATAATCGTATTAAAACACTTGGCAAATGTCGTTTTTAACTGCAGTATGCAGCCATTAGGGCTGTAACGATTAATCGTGCAAATGTGTGTTTTCTCAGTGGATGAATTACGGTGAAATCCTGGCACATCCCAAAGCCAGGGGGCGCTCTCGTGCAGAAACTCCCTTTGTGCCACAGAAGAAGTAGCATTTCAAACACTATTGCAGGAAATGTATATAGGAATATTATAACGCCATTCTTCAAGTTGTTTTAGGTATTTTCATGATAATAAAGAATATTTTGAATGATTTTGTTAAACGAGTGTTGCTTTTTTAAATGCATGTTATACACGACTCAGACTCATAATGATTTTAGATTGATAATAACTTCCTACTGACCAAATGCTGTAGTACACGCACAAGCTATGCGATTCAAAATTTATTTCAGAGGCATTTTTAATGGGACACACGATCAATCTTTGCAGCCCTAGCGGCCATGTAAACACTTTAAGTAAGGAATAATTGACGACGGGCCATTGAATTATAAGAAAATAATGCACACCCAAGGTGCAGGGTTCCCACTAGAGGTCTACACGGAAGACCCGAGACCCGAAGACCCGGGACCCGACCCGGGACCCGAACGGGTTCGGGTCTATATTTTAAATGATCAGCCGGGTCCGGGTCGGGTCTCAATCTATTACTTCGGGTCCGGGTCTGTTTAACATTGTGGGTAATACCCGAGGACGATCGGACTCGGAGAACACACACTCACATTTAAATAAAATATTTCTCCAGCAACAAAAACTTAGATGAACTGTCGCATACATTTTTTCTATGACGCTAAAGTTGCGTTAAAAAGTTTATATTTGGTTGCTCCAACCAGGCAGCTAACGCGCATGCGCTCTTGTAATGTTTCTCTGGCTACCAGTCAGGAGCTTCTGCAGTGAGACGCAATGACTTTACCTTTGACAATTGGCTATTTTATTTAGAAGGCGGGACCTATTCCGCCGTACCGCGCATTTTGCACTGACGTGACTTCTATAATTTTTATAACAATATTATAAATTGACCGTCTTGCTGTTATATCTAAAGTTTTCGCGACTCTGCTCAAAGAGCAAAGAGATGATAGCAAAGTAAAGCTAACGACAGCAGCTATGACACTGAACGAGCAATCGTTATTATAATCCAAATGGGCAAACATTATTAAGCAAGTTGACCCGATACACAACAAAGTGGACTTTTAAAGCTGGAATAAGCATTAAACATTTCAATCGTCAAGAGAGGAATAACATGGATGGAACTTTCTTGGAAATAAGGATTGTGCATCACACACAGTCAGGTACAAGGAGGGAGAAGACAACTTCTAACGTTATGGGTAAGACAAAAAGTTTAATTTTCGCTACTTGTTTATTGACTTATTAATAACATTTAGCTAAAGAATATGTGCCGGTCGGGTCTGTGTCTTCCCGGACGGGTTCGGGTCCAGCTTTTAAATAATAGACGGGTCCGCATCGGATCCGGGTCCAGCTTTTAAATAATAGACGGGTCCGGGTCGGTTCCGGGTCCAGCTTTCAAAACAACAGACGGGTCCGGGTCGGTTCAGTGTAGCACATTTACGGGTCTGATCGGGTTCGGGTAGGAATTTTTGGACCCGTGTAGACCTCTAGTTCCCACACCTTAGTTAACTTCAAATTCAAGGACCTTTCAATGAGTTTTGAGGTCCAATACCCTCAAATTCAAGGACTACATGTGGGCACATTTCAAGTGAGAGCAAGGTTACATCATGTTACCTTTAAAGATACATTGTTACAGTTTCCTTTCGAGGGAACTTGCGCTGCATCACTGCGGTGACACTTTGTGGACCCCTCCAGAGGTAAGTGTGTCTGAATGTATATATCAAAATTCAACCAATGATGAGGCTTAACGACAAAGACAGGGTGACGCGGGAGCCAGGAAGTATATCGCTATCTTAAATATTGCCAAAGACGGCGTTACAGGGATGCAGGAAGTATGACAAGGGAGACGCAGCGTCTCGTTCCTTTCTTAGGGAACAACAGTTACATACGTAACCCGAGACGTTTTCATGTGTCAAACACAACTATGCAAAAAAGCATTTTGGTATGAATCAACATTCGCATAAAGAAGATATAAGCATTTAAAGCTTCACATACTCTGGGGACACCAAAGATTTATTTGACATCTTAAAAAAGTGTTGTGAAATGTCCCATTGAAGCGCAAATTCTTTTTAACCTTGATATAAAGAAGTTTTCTCTAAACTCTGTCAACATGCCTTCATCCAGAAACAGCTTAAATAACACGACAGCAGTATATAGATGTTAGCTTCAGTCATGTAAACATCATACTGCGATTAAGTCCTTACTCTGATTATTGGAAATAATCACATAAACGTAGTCAGTGATAGTGTAGTTTTAACCAGAATACCAAGAAACATGACAGGGTTCAGCCACACATGACAAACTCATATCAAGAGGTCAAAAAGTCCAATCGAGTCATTCTTTTTAAAATACAAAATACCAGACTGTCAATATATCAGAGACATGCTCAGAGAAAATATTTCAATCAGAACTTCAAAACCATTAGATCAAAAACGTTTGGTATTTCATCATTTGTAACCTATCAAATGTCACTGCAAAGGTAGATGGTTTGATAAAACAGAAAGGCGAAGATGGAGAGACGTTCAAAAGTTAGGAATCTTGGTAATTCAATATCAGGTGAAAGCAGACTACATGTATTTACTGCTGAGACAAAACAAAAACAAAGTGAGACAGATTAATGATTGCAGAATGAGAAACAAGAATAAAGACAAATGTTTTATTTATCCAAAAATAACAATCATCTTCCTGACCATGCACAGATATTCAACCTTCTTCCAACACATTTTTCTAAGCTTTCTGACTAAAGCAACATTGACATTGTCTGTTTGTTCATTTGGCAGCCCACCAAAGCTGTTTTGGCAGCTATTCACTAGTTATTTTTCCTTAAATGATCATAATCATTCCTTAAGAAACTCACAAACTCAATATACAAGCAAAAGAAAAGACACAAAGCTTAAAGGCTTTGCTTGTACAAAACAGGTTGTGTTGTAAATTAATACAGTGTTGAGCTGTCAAATTCAGATACACAGCAGATGGGAAAAACCACGCTGGTCTGAAACAGAACAATGATGTTCCTGTGATCTCAAACCACTAGATGCAAATGAATTAACGGAGAGCTGTTTGTGTTTAGGGCAGCAGGTTGTGCCACAATTTTGTTTTGTGTTTAGGTTGTGTGGCCCTGGTAGTGTCTATTTCATTTAAAACACAACACGACACACTTTTGTGTATGCTAAGAGACGATCATGTATGTAAATGACATGAGCCAAATGATCTCGATCCACCTGCTGCATGGCATCATGCTGCTTTGATAAGCAAATATATTATCAGTATGTTAAACAAAGCAGTTATTAAACCATACCAGTCTTTGGTCATTAAGTCCCATCAGCATCACTAGAGCTGCTCAGTATTGGCACATTATTCCCGGTTCAAATGTTTCTGGGGAAAATCTATTGTGGAGGGTCATGAATGATATGCTTCTGCAAATGTCAATGAATGGCATTTTAAACAAAACGTAATGAGCTCGTTTGTGTTTTTGCCTTTTGAGTTTTCGGATTTACATGATACTGCATCCCTTGCGTTACCGTGGCAACCACATCTCCCACCATCCAACTGTCCTTACAGTAATATGTACTTGATACTACTATCCAATACATCACATGACCTACTGTAGTTTCTTATACTGTTTGCGTGATACAATAATGAAAGGGAGTTATAATAAGACAGAGCTATTTTACACTTTCAGAAAAAATGGTCCCTAGCGGTCTCTGGGATGTTACCCTTTAAAAAGTACAAGTAGTTTTATTTTTGTACCAAATAATGCTTATTAGTACCTCAAAGGTTCACATTGCTTCCCCAGTGACAGCTTGGAAAACATTTTTTGACCATTTGTTGTACCAGACACTTAGGTTACCATGGTAATTTTTTTCAGCTATTCACTCCAAATTATCATTTTGCACTGGCAACCTACAATTCAAATGCGTGTCAGTAAGATGAATTATTGAATGATAATGTAGCCACAATAAGAAATTAAATAAGTGATGTGCTTCTTTGAATTAATAAATTACATAATATAGTAAATAAGAGATAGCTAGCATTACGCGTACTTATACTATTTTCTACGCACTACTTATAATGCAGTTTAAGTATGCATTTTGGTGCGCAGTACTTAAACAGTGTAATTTAAATATTGATAGTTCATATAGATATAATATAATGTTGCGTTTGATGTAATTGAACTTTATCTTTCTATGCTAAATTGAATGATATGAACCTACTTTGCGCTCTTGGGGACGATGGGCAGTGTCACGTGACTCAGCTGTTGGACGTTTGCGGGTTCGGCGCTGATCGCCTGCCGCTTGGTGCGCTGATGCTCGTGCAGCTCCGGACTGTTTTGGACCTGTTTGGTCGCTGGGCGGATCACGGATCGGTACTTATCCAGCTCGTTCTGCAGTTTCTGAATGAGTTCATCTTTCTGGTCCAGTTCGAGCTCCAGTTCGTCGATGAGCGCGTCTCGTTGCCTCAGTTCTTCAATCTTCTCCTGAAGCGCGTACTGGAGGTCGCGTAAAGTCCCCATCATCATCCCTTCCGATCCGAATAAATCCCAGCAAATCTTCACAGAACTGCACTTTTAATCACTTTACGGAGAGAAACAAAATCTTACCCACTAAAATAGGTCCTATTCTGTTATTAAATGAACTACCAAACTAAACGAACCTGTGGGAAAAAGCTCGGTCTCTGTATCCGTGTGAAAAAGAAACGGCTCTGACATGCGCGTATCCCCGCGCGCTCGCATGTAGTGACGTGATGAATGAGCGGAGATTCCTGGGCAGTCAGAAGCGCGCTTAGCCCTCCCCGTGCCCTCCTTCAATCTCAACTTAAAAACATTTAATAAAACCACTGTTCCAACAGGTATATGTCAGATTTATGTTGTGCTCCACACAACAACAGCGTATCAAAACGCAGAAAAGTTCCCAAATGGTTCTTTGTAGAGAAAAGTTTAAAAAGAACCATAGAGTATTGCACAAAAAGTTTTAAATATATTTACAAATGTTTTATTCTTTATAGTGAAAGAGTTTGTAAGAACTTGAGACCATTTGGGAAACCAAAAAATGCACTTTTATTATTGCTGCCCTATTTGGCACCTTTATTTTTTAAGAGTGAAGTATAAAGTTAGTAAATAAAAACATTAGTAAAAACCAGGCATGTCACACACAGTTATAAGTCAATTTACAAACGCTTGATGAGTTTGATGCTGTTTTAAAACACTGCATCTAAATAATTTGTGATTCTGTGAAATTATGTGCTTCAATTTAAAATGAAAACTTAACATAAAGCACTATAGTAATTGAGTAATTTTTTTTTTAATCTGGGGAAATGCTTTATGCTTGGAGTTACCCATCCAAGCTCATATAACTTATAAAGGACATAAGGCGCCCTCTGGTGTCAGAAAATTAAAGACTGATATTGAGCAGCAAAAAATCTGAATTGATTGTGTGTTGATGTTAAATTATATATATTAATATATATTATATTATATTGTTAATTTGACATTTTCAGATTGTCTTTGTCATATAATCTGTGTCAGGTGACTATGTTGTGTACATTAGAAAATAGGGGCCTCGTTTTTAAATCTGCTTGGGCCCCCCAAAAGCTCTTCACTAAGATAAAGTGAACCATGTTTTTAAACTAAAGAAAAGTGGCTTGGGGGTAGAATTGACCCCAAGGGTCTTATTAGGGTTAATCCTGATGACAGCAAAGCCACTGTTGTGTTTAAATGACATTTTGGACCTCTGATACGATTTTATAAGTTTCAGCTTTAAAGCTGTGACACAGGTTGACCCAAACTTTAAAACCTGAACTTGAAGTTATGCAAATCTATGAGTCTGACACCATATATGCATTTGTTGAACATGTCATTATGCACAATTGATCAAACTTTGAAGGAAGTTATAAGAATCAACCTCCTTGACTAATTCTAGGCATAGGCTACCCAAAAAGACTCAGTTAACAAGAAAAACCACATACTGATTCAGCATTCCCTAAGCTGGTCAACAGTTAGTAAAACAATCACTATTGTTAGGTCGTAATTGATTTGTATAATCAAAATACATTATTTTACTAAACTATACAATAAGTTTTATCCAGTTATCTAGTTAACATCTTGTAATGAGATGAGTGACATGGCTATATTAAAGGCGGAGTCCATGATGTTTGAAAGCCAATGTTGATATTTGAAATCACCTAAACAAACACGCCCCTACCCCAATAGAATCTGGACCTTCTGTTCATAGACCCGCCCCACACATACGCAACCCGGCATTTGATTTGATTTGATTGGCTATACGTGTGTTTTGGTAGTCGGCCCGTCTCCTTTTCCAAAGCGTTTTTCAAATATCGTGGACTCCGCCTTTAATACTTTGTTTCTAGACTTTTATTAATTTTTTTTCGACGTGGGCACCATTCTTACTTCTCTCTATATATCTCATCTCTACAATGAGTAATGTCATGATCCTGCCCGAATGCGCGTTCTTGAGGTTCTGAGTGAGACGCGTGGTGACAAAAACGATCAACGCGTTGTTTAAATGAGCGGTAAAAACCCGGTCGGGCAAACTGTTTTTGTCGTGGGTGCCCCGCATGCACAGGTGTGAAGCCTATGGATGAAAACACGTCATTATTCCCTTCTCGTCAGTTCACACGCACCAGCGCAGCGCGTACACTGGCGCGGAGCAGAGCGAGACCTTCAGCCGACGTGCCAGGGGCTTAGCACCGGACGGCCCTGGCCCAAATGAAACCCATGTATTTGAGTCCTGATCAAGAGGTAACGTCCGATTCCGATCGAGTCTGAAACCACATGATCGAATCGGGACATAAGGGACAGTATTAGTGTAATAAGACTTCCTACCTAAATCACAAAACAGGCAAAATCTGAATTACCTAATTTTTCGCATGCTGGCAGAGAATGATTTACCAAAACTAAGATACTGGGATGTTCTGTTTCACATTTTCTAGGTTGATAGAAGCACTGGGGCACTAATGGAAATGGAAAAAGTCAGATTTTCACGATGTGACCCCTTTTAATAGGAGCGCTGACCTTTACATTCCAGTCTTATAGCTGAGAGAAGTATCAAGGTTATATTTTTACAGAATGTTCTTTGCATTAATCTCAAAGGCTCCGAGCAACACCCAACAAGTGAGAAATAACAAAATCAATGTATTTTTCAGGAATATTCCTCTAATGCACTTTATTTTGTCCCATCATCTCTCTCTTGCTGTCACTGCCCTTGAAAGCACCTCTCCCAGAAAAACAGGCTTTAAATTTCACCTCTATAAACTCTTCCTGCTGGGTTCTTCCTCTGTGGATCGATGGAAAGAGGATCTGTTGTAACATGACTAGTGTGGCTGCTCGCTTCTGCCACAGACTACCAATTGCCGCCATTTTGTCTCTTTGGAACCGTTTTTTTTTAGACAACACCAAGAAGATGTTACAAACGATAACTCGATTGACACAAATGTTTGCTCCTGAGATGAGCCCTCGACAACTCTGATTAAATAACAATGGACATTCTCCTGTGAAAATCAACATTACTCTTGAGTTAAAGTCGCAATGTAATTGAAATGAAAAACTGTAATTTTTGGGGAAATAATTTGTTATTTTTTACAAATGACTTATGTGTAAGCTTCATTTTTTTTATTCATGTGCTCTCATAATCTTTCATCAAAAACATAAATCTCCTCGAAACGATCTCTCTTTACTTCCGATCATATGGTGTGGCAGGTGGGCGGGGTCCGTGAAAAGATTGCAGCGTTTAGCAATTAGCAACATGACCCAACGTCAAATGATCCAACAGCTCTCAATGGACGAATTCAAGTCCAGCCCTGCCTTTTTTCATTTCAGAAGCCGTTTCACTCGGATATACGTCACCACTACAGGGAAAATAAAACAATCGCTACCTCCGTTTTATGGCGACTTCAACAGTGTCATGCTTAAATGGTGATGATCTTCTCATTCAATACTCTGTTGCAACTGCTATGCTGTCACACTTTTTATACTGATGAGACAACTGTGCATCACAAGTGTTCGCTGGATTTGAATTCACGCCTTTTACAATCCCTATGATTACTTTAACATTGTAATCATATAAGGAAGGTGTATGATTGATCTTATTGACAGTGCCTCTCCATCACTCCTAAAAATAAGGTACAAACCCCAAATCTAACCCCAACCCCAAGCGACAATGATTTGAAAATAGGAAAAACAATGAGAAAACAATACATAAAATGACACAAGAAATTTGTGGGAGTGACACGGAAAATACATCAGTGATCCCGTCACGGATAAAGCATGAATTCCGTGACATGGACACGGATAAAGTGATCAAATTTTCCTTGACTACGTAACACGGATTTCCATGAGATCATGTTGCCAGGTATGGTTCCATAAAGAACCTTTAACATCCACAGAACCTTTCTGTTGCACAAACGGTATTTGTAGTGGACACAGGGTTCTACAGACTATAAAAAGGTTATGAAAAATTGCATTTTTTCAGTAACTTTCACCTTAAAATGCTCTTTGGGGAACCAAAATAGTTCTTTGATGGTTTTGCTTTTAGAACCTTTAAGAGTGTAAAGAAACAAGGTGGCAGTAATTGTTTTATTACACTCCTAAGAATAAAGATGCTTAAAAAAGTTCTTCACGGCCATAAAACAACATTTTTGGTTCCTCAAAGAACCACTTAGTAAAAGGTTCCTAAAATTACTGTTTTTAACTTTTAATAATCTAAAGAAACTTTTCACTACAAAGAACCTTAGAAACAGAAATGTTGTCCAGATGTTAAAGGTTCTTTATGGAACCATTCAGCCAAAAATGGTTTTTCCATGACATCATGAAGCACTTTTATGTCAAAATATTTTTCAGGAACTTTTACCTTAAAAGGTTCTTTGGGGAACCAAAATAGTTCTTTGATGGTTTTGCTTTTAGAACATTTAAGAGTGTAAAGAAACAAGCTGGCAGTAATTGTTTTATTACACTCCTAAAAATAAAGATGCTTAAAAAAGTTATTCACAGCCATAAAACAACATTTTGGTTCCTCAAAGAACCACTTAGTAAAAGGTTCCTAAAATAACTGTTTTTACCTTTTAATAATCTAAAGAAACTTTTCACTACAAAGAACCAACAGAAATGTTGTCCAGATGTTAAAGGTTCTTTATGGAACCATTTAGCCAAAAATGGTTCTTCCATGGCATCATGAAGCACTTTTATGTCAAAATATTTTTCAGGAACTTTTACCTTAAAAGTTCTTTGGGGAACCAAAATAGTTTTTTTTGATGGTTTTGCTTTAAGAACCTTTAGGAGTGTAAAGAGACAAGCTGGCAGTAACTGTTTTTATTACACTCCTAAGAATAAAGGTGCTTAAAAGGTTCTTCACAGCTTTGCCATAAAAACATTTTTGGTTCCTTAAAGAACCACTTAGTAAAAGGTTCCTAAAATAACTGTTTTTATAATCTAAGAAACGGTTCACTACAAAGAACCTTAGAAACAAAAAGGTTGTCCAGATGTTTAAGGTTCTATATGGAACCCTTCAGCCAAATTGGTTCTTCCATGCCATGGCATTATTAAGCACTTTTATGTGTATCAGGGACAACCTGAGGATCTAGATAATGATGCATCATAAAAACACAGTCTGTTAATCAGCGTATGGTCTCAGAGCATATTAAATCACAAACCCTCTGCTTCTTCCATAATGAAAACATTAAAATCATTAGCACATCTGTCATCCTTCACATCATACACCACAGTGACAAACACATACTCTGCTCAAAGGGTGTTTATCCCTAAAAAGCTAATTTAAAGACGATTAAGATGTTTTGGTCATTAGTGATGGCCCTCAAGTGATGCACTGTACAGATAAACAACAAAGCACTGCCCTCTAGTGGCCATTACTGCATGCAAATCAAATGTGAGAGGATGCTGCTAATAGTCTGTTTCCCACACGGAATGGATACAGGATTTATACAGAAGGATGGATGTGGCTCTAAGGAAATCTGCTGAATATTGAAAAATGTATTGATTGAAGTTTTACTGAATCAAATGACAATAATGGCGAAGAATCAAAGCAAAAAGTCTATATTTTCTAAGTTAAATGATCCTTAGAAAGTCTACTGTCAGATCTTTTGATAAAAAGCTCACAGAATCAGAAAGATAAGGCAGATGGGAGGGGAACCATATGGTCAAACAAAGCACTTTCTAATGGCGTATTAAATATCCTCAGACAGGCTCTTGGGCGCTACACGTTCAAACCCTAAAAGCCGATAATGCACAAGGCTTCCTGTGCGCGGAGCCCTCTGGGAGCTGACGATGACGATGATGATGGTTCAGATCAATGATACTCTCTCTCTTCCACCTCCTGCCCTCTTTGAAGATACACAAAGATGCTCTGTCATCATGAGTTTCTCCATTCATGCCCCGAATCCTCAACAATCAAATAACGCAGTACGCAAACTATCAAAAGTATTTTAAAATGTGCAAACCACAAGCATCATGTGCACGCATTTAACACATCACGTATTTCTCACCTGTCAGATTTGGCAACTCTCCGAAAGCTTTGGTTGGATAAATCCTGGTGCGTTTGCGGTTCCGCTGATATTCCCTGCGCTCGGTGCGTCCGGCGTCCGATCTGCGCGCACGGTAAAACCGACTGACATTTGTGCAGCTTTCTCTTCAGCTCGCTTATTTCGTCTTCTCGCTCCACCAAGCGCCTCTCTAGATCTCGTATCCTCTCCTCCTTTAGCATTAAAATCTTGGCAAAGTCTTCCTCCAGGTCACTCATTCTGAGGTAGTAAAGAAAACTTTAATCCTTTCAAATCAACCAGGCGCACTGTTTCACCCGTCCAGATGCGCTCAGCTTTTGGAGGTCCAGCTTATCTATCCACGTGTTTACAGCTGAAGACGCGAGTCTGTGTCGGTCCCGTTGTCGGTCACCTCTGTCCCAAACATCCCCGTCAAAAAACACGCACCGGGCACGAGCTGTCGCCTCTTCCACCCGGTCTTCAGTATAGGCGGAGTTTCACTTTTGCGCTTGGGGAGAGGGGGAATGTGTGCGAGTGTCTGTGAGGGGGGTGAACAGAAGCCCAAAGCAAACGAGATGAAAGGTTTATACTGACATTTAAACGCTTAAAGGTGATAGAAATAAGTAAGCTATTTATAAATGTGTAAGTATGGCCATAACAAATAGGTTAACAACCACACAATTATACCCACCAAATAATGATAATAAAATAATTAACCCCCAATTTAATTGTTTTATTCACACGCCTCAACAATTAAACAATTTGGACCCTGGCACACTCCAAAATCAATCTGCGCCTCTTCACCACGATCATGTGATTAAAGGATGACGTAACTTTGTGTAACCCGACACGAACATCACAAACCGGAATATTTAGACGCCTTGGAAGTTATTCAAACCTACAGTATCTACTAAACTCTTAGATCTAAGGTCAATTTTATCTTGAGGAGCTGGGTAATGTCATGCATCAATATAGTAGCCCAGGGTAATCTAGTACTGTTATTTCATATCTGTGCGCACTGTAGGGAAATACAGTAAGCCATTGTGCATTCATAAACCAGCATGATATGAAAGCATCAGCTTCATCACATTCATGAGAGAGAGAGAGAGAGAGAGAGAGAGAGAGAGAGACTGATTAAGAACCAGAGATGAAGAGAAAATATTTTTTGACTTATCTTTAAAGGGGGCATAACATGAAAATCTGACTTTTCCCATGTTTAAGTGCTATACAGTAATTGGGTCCCCCGTGCAAAAGATTGACCCTAACTTAGTTTTGGTAAAAAAAATTTGCAAGCAGGTGAAAAAAGGTTATTGAAATTTGGCTCCCCTTGTGATGTCAGAAGGGGATAATACCTGCACAACATGATCTCACAAAGTTCCGTGGGATAGACACAAAATTTTGTGCTCATTTTTCCGTGGCATTCTAACGGATCTCCGCATTTTTCTGTGGCGCTGCTATGGACTGTCTTTTTCCGTGGCATTCTCACGGATTGGTTACTCAACTGCTTTTTCCTATTTTCAAACCATTTTCGCTTCGGTTTAGGGTTAGATTTGGTGTTTGCGTTAGTATGTCACTTTAACTATTGGTTTATACTATTTTTTCTGATTTATTCCTTTATATTTTCTAAACTTTAAACAATTGTCGCCTGGCGTTGGGGTTAGAGTTGGGTTTGGGTAGAGATGTCATTTCATATAAATCTAACCCTAAACCGAAGCGAAAATGGTAAGAAAATAGGACAAAACAGTTGAGTAACCAATCCGTGAGAATGCCACGGAAAAAGACAGTCCGTAGCAGGGCCACGGAAAAATGTGGAGATCCGTGAGAGTGCCACGGAAAAATTGGCACAGGGTTCCGTGGCTGTGCCGCGGAAATTCGTGAGATCAGGTTGTACCTGCACTATCCAACCACGGCACTGCCATTATGAGCTAATTTGCATTTTAACCTCTTGAAAAGCACCCCCACTCTGGCCCAAACCATGAAAATACCTAGTTTCCCTAAAAGGGTTGTTTTAACTAAACAATTTAGGGGCAGTTTCCTGGACAGGGATTAAGTTAGAGAGGCTAAAGTACATTGTAATAAAAAAAATATTTGTATACTAAAATCTTTATGATAAATATGTGTGTGAAACCTAGAAATGCAATGATGCCACAAGTCTAAAGAAGTTATGTCTCACATTTGAGGTCAATAGGACCAAAAATGAGGTTCTTGCAAGGGTTTTTGTACAAGCCTTTGTTTACATGCATACATGTTCGTTCTTATTATTATTTATCCTTTATGTTAGCATATAAAATGCAGTTTCCACACCAGGAAATAAAACATCACACAAAGATTGTTGGATTCTTATCTAATTGGCTACACATTCTGTCTATCGATATTTTCCATGAAGTCATTGGAGGAACGAGCGAGTCAAATGACGTCACGATTTTTGACAGCGCTGTTTGGATATTATGTATTATACTCCCGCCTACTTTTTGAACACGGGTTTGAACGCGGATGTAATTGCATATACAATTTAACGACGTAAATAGACTGTATATTATATTCTATTACTAGACGCGAAAGTGCGAAATCTGATGTAAATAATGGACAATATATCTATATTTCATGGATTACACGCATTTGTGGACAAAAATGGTAATTGGATGTATTTTATAAGACCGTTTTCATGAGTTATTCACACATCTGAAACAGACTGGATTCGATTTGCGATCGTTATATCAACACAAAGGTAAGAAGTCCCGTTTATATTTAGCATGATGTCATCTGGACTTCTGTCACAAAACACTACATTTATGATGCTAGAGCATCTGTATCTCAAAACAGAGACCATACACTCATGCTAAACCTGTAAAACCTTTTAAACGATGTATAGTAATGTTAATATTATTAATGTTTGTAGACAGTAGGCTATATAGATATTGTTAGCAGCGTAAAAAAAAACCTGACGTCATCCCGCACCCGAGCTAGTGCGCATCGAGAGGTTAAAGGACACACTCAAAACAGCACATTTTTCCTCACACCTCCAAAGTTATCTATATGATATTTTGAGCTAAAACTTCACATACATACCCTGGGGACACCAACAATTTATTTGACATCTTAAAAAGTCATTTTAAATTGATCTTTATTGTGACAGAACCATTCAAGTATCATTTATTTACTTTTTTACTGTTCTTTACCATACAGCCTGATATAGCAACATTTTATGACTCTCTATTTTCACTAGAAGTCTTCTAAAATTGCTTTTATTTCATTATATTAATTAACTTTTTTACTTTTCACTGAAATAAAGTTTTAGGTTTCCCGGACAGGGTTTAGATTAATCCAAGACTAGGCCTTAGTTATATTAACTTTTTCGCTGTGCGGCCCCCCTGTGTACAGTGCCTCCCTTTGTGGCCCCCCAAAGAAAATTTATAAAACATTTTAATTAAACAAAATGTAATTAATTTTATTGTAGTTAGTAGCCTTATTTTTCTGAGGTTTAATTACACAGAATTTATGACTAATTGATGTTTTTTATAAAATGTCATTAAGCTGGGGCCCCCCTGGCACCATCTTAGGGGCCCCCAGTTTGGGATCCATTGTATTAAGGTTTGTAAGGCCAATATGTTTTTAAATGAATACAGCTCAAACTTTGCATTTTAGGATAAATCCTGTCCTGAAAACCGCCACTATATCATTATAGTGCATAGCCTCATGGTTTATTGCATTGTTTATTGAATTTCGGCCATAAAATTATTAATGAAAGCACATGATTAAGGTCATCAGTGTAAATATTAACTTTTATTACTTACTTTTCTTCCTAACTTCACGCTTTGTCTATGAGGTAGCTTACAGATTTATAAGGTGATGATGATGATGATGCAGAAGATATTGGACTTTGGTGTAAATCACAGAAATGTGATATGAGCTCATTCTCTCATTCGCCTGCTGTGTGAACGATGACACAATGATTAGCACAGGATTGCTGTGCACCTGAGGGACCGATTGGATTACTGGCTAAGGTGGGCGGGACTTGTGGGAGGCGCTGGGTGTAAGAACAGAGGCAGACATTACTCATCCCTTTCCAGTTACACAGTCTCTCTTTCATTGAAACCCAATAGGATTGCTTCAGATCCAGAGAGGTCGTTCTGTCAGTCATTGATCAGGACGGCCTCTGCACTCTGAAATCTGGGAGACAGGAAGTCAGTAAGGAGATACGGTCAATATGATCAAGGCGTCAGTGATTCAAGGCTATCATCACTAGATGCAATATTTAATTTGATGCAAATGAAAGCGGGGTTGTGAGAGATAAACATTTTCAGCCCGTATGAAAATTACACATGGATTTAGGACAGACAAAGTAAAAAATCAATAGTCACTACAAATGAATCAAACTTTTTACATTTTTAAATTACATTTCCACACTTGGCAGGTACTTTTATTCAAAGCGACTTACAGTGCATTACAAAGTATACATTTTTATCTGTATGTGTGTTACCTGGGTTTAAACCACAGACCTTTTGTGCTGCTACTGTATCACTATGCTTTACCACGGTTTTATACAGTATGGTAATCAATACCAATCAGAACCATGGTTACTACAGTTTTGCTATAATTAAATCATGGTTAATTTTCGTAAGGGTGACCTATTGTCTTATGTCACATTTGATTGACGCTGTCAGAAAAAAGTAAAAAAGTCCCGATCGGTCACTGAGGCAGTACCCTTTATAAAGGTCCTAATATGTACCATTTAGGCACAGATACATTTACTACCAATTTGTACCTCTGAGGTACTACTATAAACTTTTTAGGTGCAAAGGTGTACTTTGTAAAGGGTACTTCCTCAGGAACAACCATTTTTTCTGAGATTGTAGTCAATGTTTTTTGTTAGATGCTAAAACAGGCAAAAATCCCATTGGACACAATGTTTGACTACACTGCAAAAAAATGATTTTCAAAAAAATATATTCTGAGCAAAACGACCCAAGAAAATAAATCTAGTTTTTAGAGCAAGAATATGAAATTTAAGTGATTTTGTGCAAACAAATCTGCCAATGGGGTAAGCAAATTTTTCTTAAATTTAGTGTTTCAGAAAAATGTTCAAGATTTTTTTTTGCTAACCACACTAGCAGATTTTTCAAAAAAAAAATTAAGCACAAACTAAAATTTGATATTTTTTTGTCTAAAAACTAGACTTATTTTCTTGGGTCGTTTTGCTCATCAAGAAAAAGCATCTTAATTTGATAATTTTTAGATATTTTTACTGAGAACAAGTCAAAAATACTAAGAACATTTTTTCTTGAAAATAATTTTTTGCAGTGTAGGTTTTTTGAATAAAGATCTAAGGGTTGCCATAAGCATTTTCACGTTTTATTCTACAACATAAAAAACACTAATACCCCACACGTGATTTTTTTAAAGCTTTAAAGGGTCTTTAATAATAAACAATAATATTAAAGACCCATTAATAATAAACAAACAAACAAACAAAACGGGAAAAAAATCTCATAGAGATTATGAAAGATCATATTTATATTTTTTCTTTGTTTATAAACTCTTAAACATGGGTATTTTTCTTCAAAAATACAAAATTTTGAGCAAAAAGCTAAAATAATTGCATTTTTGTGAAGGAATATTGTTAAAGATCAGATTCAGAATGATTTTCAAAACGTAGCGTAAAATTAACAAAAAAATTTGGAAAAAAAAGTTTTTTTTATAATTTGGGTAAGTGGATCTAGTGGATAATCGCGATATTACAGATTACCATAAAAAGTCAATGGCAGGGAAAGAGTTAAAAATGGTGGTTGCTAGCAAGATGCTCCATGAGACTACAGACGTTTTTGGGGACTTTAAACATCATCATGCTTGAAGATCTCAACAACAATGCAACATGGGCATGGTTCCCAACAACAATTCATACATGGAGTATTTGAAATATGTTAAATAAAGTCTGAAAAAGGTGTCCGAAGCTCGGTGGCGATGGCATTGATGTTGAGAGACCATAGTGTATTTTGCTTGCAGCCTAAATTTAAAATTCATAAACGTATTTTGACACGACGCATGATGAACATGGGTTCACATGACGAACCGAACACATATTTAAGCAATATCGCTCGAGTAGGAGTGTGATATAGCTCTATATCATCACGGCTGTGATTAGGCCAGAGGCATGAGGCCGTAGGCCGAGTGCCGGAGGCAATCACAGCCGTGATGATATAGAGCTCACACGACTCCGAGAGCGATATTGCTTTTATACAACAGTTCGACGGCACACGTTTAAAAAACGAAAACTAGAAAACAACAACGGAGTAATTTTAAAAGCCTCTTTGTTTGAGAACTACTTCTTCCGCCACGGATTTGATAGCGGCCAGAATGACAGGTAAAACTTTCGGCTGCTTTGAATCTCAAATTAACTCAATGGACGGATTCGCCGTTTTTAAATATTACAATTTCTTGGTCACAAAATGTAGTTTTAAGATTAGATCAGTCGAGAATGTATATCGTGGCTGTCCGATGAAACTCACGCATGTTCATTTTGCCGATTTTGAAATTTTTCGACAGATTGAATGTCCAGGTTCATTTCCATATACAGTATGCGTCACATACCTAAATAGCCAATGAAAACTTGTGAAATCATGTCATCTGATTTTCACGTACCCGTTTGGTGTCAAAGCTGTCAATCACGCCGCATATTTTCCGCCTGTGAAGCATCTCGCCGGTCTCGTAAAGTTTCATCGAACCTCAGCACTGGATATAGCCGAATAAACATGACAATGACTTTCCTTCGAGGTAAACGTTTCCCCCCGGACGCCAGACTAACATCTAGGAGTTACTTAATTACGGTAGGACTGTGCAAACAAAGTATCTGTCTAGCATTGGTGATATTTACGCTGGGGATTTCCCCACCACTTTTTGAAAGCATTTGGTTAAAATGTTCTGAAAAATCAAGCGATGCTTAAAACTGGTTTTGTGGTCTAGTGTCACATATGTTGTGTTGTATGCTTATGGTGTGTTTTCTTGTACATATGTAATGAAATTCATTGTAATAATTTATTAAACGCGCTGCTGTTTTCTACGGTATGGTGCTTTGGCATTGTTCGGTTGAGCTGGTGTTGCAGGGACTGTTACATGTGTGATGTGTGCATTCGACATTGTTGAGGGTTTATAAATTTATGCTGAGTATTTTCTTGTTGTTGACTGGCCTACGCTATGCCCATTTTTGATGCGCGTTATTCAATATTTTTCCCGTCCTGCAGTAATGTTTTTATAAGATCTTTTGTCCCCACCACTTTTCAACACAAACTGTTGTGTAGCATTACCATGTCAGTGTATTGATTCATTGTCCCTTAATGGTTTGCAAGAGACATTTAATACACTTATAATTAATATTAAATAAAGTAAGCGTATTTAACCAAGACGTATGCTATTTAATAAACGGAGCGTATTCATCTGTCAATACGAAACGCGGCTTTGGCCATTCTAATTAATGATCGGAAGAACGCGTATCGATCAAAGTTACTGTAAAATATGCACGCATGTCCATTTAAACTCAATTTTGGTCAAATGTGGATTATATCATGACACTGGCAAGAATATGGTTACATGTAAATATGCCGTACCAAGTATGACAACGCTACATTCAACTGCTTTTGATATACGGTGTTTTTTTCACTTTCTGAAAAGTTACCGTTTTGGACATACGTGAGTTTCATCAGGCAGCGACAATATGTATTATATTTAAATCTGCAGTCGATTAGTAAAGATAGCGCCTGTTTGAACGTTTGCTTAGTGAGATTCGGTACGAATGAGAACCAAAGCATGAGCGGACGTCAGTGTTCACTGGCCCCGCTGACCACCGCCCTCTCTGGGCTACATCTCTGACAGGTATTCCCTGGCTCTCATGTTGGCCTTGTTTGTTTATGATCGTCAAAATGAGATCAAATCAGCAGTATTTGGTGTCATGATCAAACTATTACTTGTTTTTTAATTCATATTTAGTGTCTTTTGTGTTGTTATTGTTTTGGCGCGAGGTAAAAGTTAATAAAACTATACTTGTGAAACGTTACTATTGCTTTCTCATTTATTCTTAACGCGATACGAGCACTCAACTATTATTATTAAACTTTGTTCTTGTCAGTACTATATAAAACTGTTTTTTATAAGTGTCAGAGAGATGTTTTTGCATGCTGCTTATAAATATATCAGTGGCGCTATCTCATAACATGTTTTAATAGTCACGTCACGATAAAGTAAATGATCAATGTCCACATTTAAAGGAACACGCCCACATTTTGGGAATTTAGCTTATTCACCGTATCCCCCAGAGTTAGATAAGTCCATACATACCTCTCTCATCTCCGTGCGTGCTGTAACTCTGTCTGACGCAGCCCCCGCTAGCTTAGCTTAGCACAAAGACTGGAAATGCATGGCTCCAGCTAGTATACTGCTCCCAATAAGTGACAAAATAACGCGATCATTTTCCTATTTATGTGTTGTGATTTGTATAGTCAAACCGTGTACAAATAACAAGGTGATATGAGACACAGCGATCTTTTAACAGTATACATACTGAGAACTATATTCTCTGAAGACGAAGCACTGCCGCATGGGCGGAGTGATCTGCTCGCAGCACACGAGAAGCCCCTGGTGAGGAGCAGAGAGTTCGGTCAGAGTTGTGCAAATCACTCCGCCCATGCGGCAGTGCTTCGTCTTCAGAGAATATAGTTCTCAGTATGTATACTGTTAAAAGATCGCTGTGTCTCATATCACCTTGTTATTTGTACACGGTTTGACTATACAAATCACAACACATAAATAGGAAAATGATCGCGTTATTTTGTCACTTATTGGGAGCAGTATACTAGCTGGAGCCATGCATTTCCAGTCTTTGTGCTAAGCTAAGCTAGCGGGGGCTGCGTCAGACAGAGTTACAGCACGCACGGAGATGAGAGAGGTATGTATGGACTTATCTAACTCTGGGGGATACGGTGAATAAGCTAAATTCCCAAAATGTGGGCGTGTTCCTTTAAAAGCTGCGGTGCTTACCTGCAGTTCCACAGTGTTTTCGCATTCTGATAAGAGATATAGCTCCAGAAAAAAAAGAGTGTTTATATTCCTCTTTACAAGTGTTAATCTTCCACACGATGTGACAAGACATTACTCCCATTAACTTTAACGTAACATCCAAGAGCGCTGATCTTTGACGGAATAACTTCTGATAGGGGATTCACAGACTGATTTATGAGCTAGTGAACTAATGAGACACACAGAGAGTGTTTACAAACAGGACGTCTGTGTTTTTCCATTCAGAGATGAGCCCGTTTAGGACCTCCATGTACTAGGTGGCGGAATGATACGAAAGGTGAAGCGGTTACTGTGCCGTTATCAGTACAATATCGTATGGCTCTTAGCCAATCAGATTCGAGAACCAGAAAGAACTGTTGTATAATTTGAATTAGCCGCCCCTCGGAAGAGAAGTCGAGAAGATCGAGAAGATTTTGCACAAGCAAGCGCCGCTCAAATTTTCTATTTAAAATGTCAAAATGTAGTTGAACTGTACTATGGTAAATCAACTGAACCATTTAAAAGATGTAAACATTCCTGTTTCTAAAGTAAAGAGACAATTTTCTGAGGTTAATGGTCGAATTGGCCTTCTCAGCAGCTTCCAGATGTTTTATTGCAAAACAAGGGCTGAGAAATGTTACAAAATAACAGTGGGTTTACGAGAAAGTAACACACACACAAGCACGCACACACACTAATAATTGCTGTGTCTCTGCCTGTTCACATTTTATTGACTGTCAGTTCACAGGACCTGGACTCACATTCCCTAAATGAGGAGATTCAGGTTGATATAAACTAAACTGACTTCTTCTTTCATCTCCGTCTCTCGGCCTCTCACCAATTCCTTTTGTTTCTCACATTGTTGTCACCCCTCAGGTTATCCACGTTGTGTTTTTAGAGTTTTACACGCTGTCCTCAAAGAGGTGATTACTTACACATATATCAGCTGTCATCTATAGCAGTCTTATTAGACCTTGTTAGCGGTAGTTGCATTTTGATGTGATGCATTAAACAAGTGACCTTTTAAATAAACTAATCCTTTATTATAGGCAGTTTAAGATTACCAAAAAGCTATTCACTGCTTTTGTTTTGCTGGCTTTTCAGAAATCATTTTGTACACAGTTTTAGCCAGAAGATTTAATCATGGCCATCAGCATGCAGGGGCATTGCCAAATCAATGTCATGTTGGATCTTCAACTCTACATTTCCAGATTCCCCACATCTGCTGGAATTTATGGGTCTTAACTTTGGAGTCTTTCCCTCCATGTCCAATGTGGTCATTCATTCTTGACCTGTTCCTCGAGAGTCCAACAAAAAACCAGGCCTGAACTGGTGCTCCTATCTTAGCTAAGACGAAATACTGTAAATACCTTTTAGTTTAAAGGTGCCAAAGAATGCATTGAAATAATATGTTAAATAGTTCTTTGTTAAATATTTACATAGAAGGTATGTAGCTTTATTAAGTGCAAAAATTATCCAGAAATGTTTCCCATGTCCATTTACAACCCTAGGATTTGTCCTTTAAATAAAATGGTCTATTTTTGCCCTATTTTGAAGGGTCATGAATAATAATGTTGAGCTCTCCTCTGAGGCTCATGCCAGTAGCTCACATTAGTAAACATGTTAGGGTGTACACAGGCCCAGATTAATATAGTGTAGTGCCCTAGGGTGACCACATTTGAAGCGCCCTCCCAAAAAAATATTTTAAAAGTCTAGTCATTCAGGGCTCCAGACAAACATTTTGTTATTATGAGCACTTTAGCCCCTGAGAAAATTTTTTAGGAGCACCAGCAGAAAATTTAGGGGACACCTTAAATCAGCCTGCAATGCAATCCCGTTTTTCCCAAAATAACTGCATTACTGAAAAATATTAAATAAACTCAGTTGCTGCACATGTCATTATGCACAATTGATGAAACCAGAATAGGAAGTTATGAACCAAATAATCATACACAACCCCCTTGACTGATTCTAGGCATTAAAATACATGCATATACAAACAGTTATATCCAGATAGCATATTGTAATTAGATGAGTGGCATGGCAATATACGTATTTGTATCCTTTACATGTTTCTCGTCTTCTATCAAGTTTTCCTTGGCTGTGCACCTGATGTCTACCTTTATTCTCATCTAAAATGTTTTGGTGTTGATGTAGGCTATAAAGTTCTCCTGTTTTCCTTATCTCTCATCTTTGCAATGTCTATTTAAACCACCGCGGACGCGTTTTCTCGCAGTTCTGAGTTAGATGTGTTGACTTTACCCGGTCTGCGTAAACCCATCACATAAAACCAGCAGCACTTTGCAGTTCGGGCGGCTCGCCTAAGTTGGGAAACCCTACCGCCTTAACTAGGTTGTCTATTATTATAATTCGCTGCACAAAAGGCTGTCAAGTGCGTGAGAACTGTAAGTGGACTTTATTTAAGCCTGTTATTGTATTAGTCATAGTTATTGCAAATTTAAAGTAAATTAGCTGGTGATTTTGTTGTTTGAGCAACCTAGCTAGGTTTCACATGCCTGTAGATTCTATATAATTGTTGAGCGCTCTTGCTTACAGTATTTATGTGCATTATTTACATGCTACAGTAGTTACACTCCTTTAAGATAATGTATTTAATAGTGGGAAATAATCAGTTTTTACAATCTTCGCACTATATATCATAATTTGCCAGCCGTTCTACAAATATGCTTCAGTTTGTGTTGATTAACTCTTTAGTTTCACTTCATCACGCAGCTAGTTTCATTAGAGGTATCTGTTAAAAACATTTAATTCATTAATAATCTAGTATGTGTTCATTTTCTGTCATAGTTTTTTCAAAATTAAGAGTGTTTTAAATAAAAATATTTTAATTTTCATCATGACGCATATGCCCCGCCCCTTTGATTGCCACGCCCCCGGCCACAAACCACCTTAACTAACAAATTTTCTGCGGGAAAAGCTGAAAACGTTTGACACGTCATGCAAATGAGCAGTAAAAACCCAATCACGCATTCTGTATTTTTGTCCCGGGTGCTTGCACATGCGCACTTATTAAAAAACTGCTCGTGCTATGTGTTATGTTGACATTGGTCTATTTTCCAGCGTTTCTTTTTTTTGCATGCACAAGGTTTACATAAGAAGAAGGAAAAAATCGTGTTTGAGGCTCATGCTATGTTATTACCATGTACTTAAATTATTTATCTATTCCTAAATAAATAAAATTTTTATTATATGGCACCTTTAACTAATTAAGAAAGAAAATAGTTAAACGCAAACATAAAGTACCTTCTGTGAAAGTTTTGGTTTGACTTACAGTAATTGTCTAATAATAGACATTGCCATATGTATGATTTTGGCTATATCGATGGATAGATAGACAGACAGACATATCTTAGACAATTAAATAAACAGTCAGAGAGAGAGAGAGAGAGAGAGAGAGAGAGAGAGAGAGAGAGAGAGAGAGAGAGAGAGAGAGAGAGAGAGAGAGAGAGAGAGGACAGATACATTACTATAGATGGATGGATGGACAGACTGACAGACAGACAGTGTTGCATTGACAATGGCAGTGTATTTCTGCTCAAGTGCAAGTATGCTGTATTTGTGTAGTGATGGTATGTATGTATACACGTGCATGAATGAAGCGTAACAGGCCTTAAAAGGTGCGACTGTTTAAGATCACAGAACGGAGAAATCCTCTTTGTGTCATAAGGCTAAAGACAGCAGACAGATCTCCCTACCTCAGCAACAGAGCCACAGCAAGAGTACAGACACAATCTTTCCTCTGAAAACCTGATCTAATTGTCTCTACAGTGGAAAACAGCGTATCTGTCTACATCGCTGCCCCTTCCTGTGTGTGGGCGCTCCAGTGTTTAGGGTAACGTGTGTGTATACTGTATGTGCATGTGTGTCTTTCAAGCAGGAAAAACTGTTGGAGAAAGGTCAACCGGCAGATGTCTTAGTTAGCAGACGAGGCGGAGAAGCTGTCAGAGAGCATAAGCTGCTGTGTTTTTAGGAGTGGAAAAACACATGAAGTTAAATGCTGGGGTTTTTTTGAGGACACATTGTACAGGCGTTGAAATGGACAAGAATTAGACCTGGTTTTCATCACAAACAGACAAACCAAAGGAAGCACTCGAAATAACGGTACACATTCTTGAATGTAATTTCTTAACAGACACTTAATCTTCAATAGCATTAGTTTGCTAGAACTACAAGATATATCATTCCATTATTTGTTTTTAACATTAAACTTGAATTTACATCTGACACTATCAAAAAAAGGACTTACAGTGCATTATGAGATATGTGATCATGCCTGTGAAAAGGTCATGTCAAAGATTGAAATCAATGTAAAATCAATGAGTGAAATTAAACTCCGTTGCTCATTATCTCAGAATTTGAATTGTGACTTTAGCCACATGTATAACATTTTTTTAATATCATGTGTGTTGGGTTCAAACTAGAGGTCTTCACAGGTTTACTAGAAAATCTGATCTAAGTAAACCGGGGGTCCGACCCAAGTGGGTTCAGGTCTAAAAGTTTCACATGTGCCAAACTGACCGGAAAAGACCCAAACTATTTTCAGGCGTCTCGGGTCAGGTCTTTCTTTCAAAAAATTATTTATGCACATTGGGTTTGGGTAAAATGTGATCCTTCGATGTCGGCTCTTCCTATCATTGTGAAGCAGATCAGAAGACCTCTAGTTCAAACTCATGATCTTTTGCACTGCTAACACTTAACATTACATTTACCTTTATGCATTTGGCAGATGCATTTATCCAAAAAAATAAGGACTCAGTGCATTACAAGATACACATTTTTATCATCATGTGTGTTCCTTGGGATGAAACCGAGGGGCAACCTTTCAATCTGTCTGATGAAGCCAATACGGAAGTGATTACACTGCAATTCATTGACGGGCCGCTAGAGGCTGGCTCCAAAAGGGAGTCAATCCCTTTAGACCCTCATGTTAAAATGCCCAACTTTAAATATGTTTACAGCCTGGTACAAAAAGTATTTTTGGTCTATATCAGAACATGTGAGTGGAGCGTAGCGGGGAATAAGCGGAGCGTAGTCGGAGCGCAGAGGGTTTTTTATCCAAGGGCCAGATTGATCGCTCCGGTTCTGCTTTGATACCGCTCACACCACGAGCAACCAGCGACCTCAGCTCTTTACCCATTTTCGGTTATCTGCAAGTAATGCACAAAGACGTGCGGCCAAGATGCCGACAGCCAGGCCCCGCCAACTATTGGCTTCAAAAAAGCTCTTCACAAGCCTATGGGTAATGTCACGGACAATTTGTCCATATTTTTTACAGTCTATGGTTGATAATGAGGGGCAACCTTCCAATCTGTCTGATGAAGCCAATACGGAAGTGACTTAAGCCTTTAACTCGCGCAGCCCGTTTTTTGAGTGTGGTGGTGAAAAGGTGATGTACACCTTCAAATTAATATAACTCTGGCATTTTTTTTGTCTAGAAGCCTAATTTTGGTCTTGTTTTAAAGAAGACACTTCAACGTTTTTTAGGAAAGTGTCTGGAGGTGAAAATATTCATTTTTTTTTAAAGCAGTTCACATTTATTTGTAATAAATAAAAAATGCAATAAAGCATATTTTTAATACATAAAATTGTCTAAAAACTGAAGTTTGTGCTGGTTTGCTGTGAGGTTTGCTGCATACTTGTGTCACAAATGAATAAATTACAGTTACTGCATTATTATTACTGCTAAAAGGTTTTGAATTATGAAAACTACATTCTTAAGCCCGGGATACACTGCACGATTATTGGCTGTCCCAGACAAAAGATTGCCATCGTGAAACTATTGTTGCGATTTCTGTGATCGTGGCTCTCCATCGGTGGTCATATGTCGTACAGTGAGAGAGGTTCAAAGACGGCTGTTTTCCCGGTCTTGCGTCCAAAGATAGCCTATGATAGTTTTCTGGCAGTGTCAGAAATTCGGCATGATCACCGCACAGTGTGTTTGCTGCTATGACCTGCGCGCCGGTATTTGTTTACAACGAGCGCATGCTGGTGATGTTGCGCAACGTGTGACGCTGCCGCCGAAGCTTCCGTATCATCATCGTACAGTCTACATGCCTCTCGTATCCGAGTTTAAACGATACATGTCGCACAGTGTGATAAGGTAATGATCTTATAAGAGGACAAAAATCGTGCAGTGTATTCCGGGCTTTAGACCTTTCCAACAATATATAGTTTGTCGTGATAGATTAACATTTACATAGAAAATATTGAAATAAAAGTAGGTGTCCCGCTCACGGGACAGCGCCAGTTAACGGGCTAAACTGCAATTTATGGAATGGCTCCAAAATGAGTCAATTCCTATAGACCTCCATGTTAAAATGCCCAACTTTACAGCAGAAATAATATGTTAACAACCTAGTACAAAAATAGTTGTTGGTCTTTATAGCAAATTTTGCCCTTCATGACTGTGAGGGGTTAATTTTTTTGTGACTCATTTGTTTATACTATATATTAAGCCTCAAAGTTTTGCATAATTAAGTGCGTGGCCACTTGAGTGATGGGTGAACTACCACTGCTGTCACTACAGTCGAGCAAGGTGGGCAAGGTGGGCGTGGTTTCAGCAACCAGCCACTTTAGCTTCACCCATGTCTTACCCATTTTCGGTTATCCGCGAGTCATGCGCGGTCACACGTGGCCAAGACGGTGATGGCAGGCACCGCCTACTTTAAGCTTCAAAAAAGCTCTGACGTCACAGACACTACATCCATATCGTTTTACAGTCTATGGTTAAACCCATAGCTAACGCAATGCTCTGAGCTATACAGGAGCATGTAATAAGTATGTAGTAGTCATTTGTCTATTAAAGGGGTTAATTCAACCCAAAATGAAATTTCTGTCATTATTTACTCACATTCATGCTGTTACAAACTTGCTACAAACACAAAAGAAGATATTTTGATGATGGTAAGCACATAGTTGACAGTACCCATTGAATTCCATATTTGTTTTTCCTACTATGGAAGTCAATGGTTACAATCAGTTGTGTGCTAACCATCATTTATCAAAATATCTTCTTTTATGTTCATCAAAATAAAAAACTCATACAAGTTTGTAACAACATGAATGTGAGTAAATAATGACAGAAATTTCATTTTGGGGTGAACAATCCTTTTAAGTTGTGCAGCAGTTGAAGCAAACTGTGTTGATCTAATTTTTTGTGTATAGCAAAAGGTTCTACGAACTAAAAAAGTTAAGAAAGAAATGGATCTTATAAGAACCTTCCACTGAAACTTTTTTTTTTTCTATGGCATCTCTCTTGAATAACTCTTGTAGCACATTTATTTATAAGAGCGTAAACATGCAAAAGTTTGAGGTACCATTCATGCCTTCACCACAAACATTCACAAACATTAGTTTAATGCTTAAATACCCAAAAGGCAGCAAACGTGAGAGATCTAGGCTGATTTTTGTTTAAAACATTTATATTAAACATATACAGCTTCATGATCTGCTGTGAATCAATGTTAAGGCTGTCAAAATGTGTTTAAAAATATACTTATTCATATGGGATCTAGGCAAACTGGCCCAAAGCAGATTTCTCTATCCATATATTCTTGGAAGAAGTTAAATTTAGACAAGTTAGTTTAGGAATCAGATGTTATTTTCTTAACCATAAATGTTCTGAACAGGGTCCCTACACAGAGTTGAAAGTTGAACTTAAACCGCAGCAGTGTGTGTGATTCTGTCGAGATGTTTACATCACTATTTATGTACATACATGTACTGTATGAACAGGGGCCTCATTTATAAAATGCTGCGTAGAAACCATCCTACACTGATCTTACGATCATTTATCAAAAATGCATATGTGTGATTCATAAAACAAACGTACGCACAGAAAACAAGCGTACCACTTTCTTTCAGATGAGAAATCTATAAATCCCAAATAAACTTGTGTGCAGCTGTGTACTTTCAGATCTCATCCTTTAAACCAGGTAAGCAACGTCGGTCCTGAAGTGCCAATTTCCTGCAGAGTTTAGCTCCAGCTCTAATCAAGCGTACATGAACAAGCTAATCAACCCTTATGAAAATTAACCAAGTAACCATGTTTTTTTTTTTTTTGGTGTATTGATTACTATCAACAAAACCATGGTTTTACTACACTAACCATGGTTTAACTATGGTTTTTGATTTTAACTGTAGTAAAACCATGGTTAATTTTTGTAAGGGAAGGTCTAGGAGATCACCTGAAAACTACAGGTAGGCAAGGTTTTATCAGGGTTGGAGCTAAAATCTGCAGGACATCAGCGCTCCAAGACCAACGTTGCCTACCCCAGCTTTAAACGATGCCTAATTAATGTCATAAACATATTAAAGAGCACTTCTTAATGTTAAAACCCTTTTCGAGCAGCAAAAATGGCTTAAATTTCCAAAAACCTGTAGCAATCGGACAAGCAAAAATGTGTATGTCTGCTCAGACCCTGATGTGGCACTGAGCACTTTTCCACGTCAAAGACAGTTTTTATAAATATGGACTTTGTCGTGGATTTTTGCGTACGCACACTTTACGATCAAATCGGTGCGTAGTACGCACGCTTTATAAATGAGGCCCAGGGCCGGAGTGGGACTCATTTTTCGCTATGGAGTTTCATGCCTTAGACTGGCCCACTTTAGTTCACAACTGACTATATTAAAATAATCTCATTAAATATTCAGTAGCCTGAAGTAGACTTCTTTTTTCGAGGGCGCTCAATGCGAAGTTCGTCACAACATGTAAGTAGCCCGTGATGTGCGTGGTTCCTTTTTTCAAAATATGTGTTCTGTGCGGCGAGAGATCTTGTGTGCATCACGTGTTTTGTCAAAATTAGTGCCTCCTGCAGACGAGTAGTTTGCCAGATACTCGCATAATCTCATGCGTAATCAGAGTTTACTGTTAAGGGAGTGTCTTGCGTGTATTTTGTGAACGTGAGCATCTCTTTTATCATAAACGGTTTTGACGCGTGTGCAGCAGGCACTTATTTTGACAAAACATGTGATGCACGCAAGATCTCTCAAAGCTCAGAACACATATTTTGAAAAAAGAACCACACACACGACAATCCAAACACTCGGATGAGCAGTCACGAGCCACCATTGCTATACAGCAGTGGTTCTCAAACTTTTTCCGCATGCGGCCCCCCTTGTGTACAGTGCATTCCTTCGCGGCCCCCCCAAAGAAAATTTATGACAAAAACTGTTCTAAAATGTAACACATTAATTAAACAAAACATATTAAGTTATAAAAAGTAGTGCTTTTTGGTTAGTAGCCTTGTTTTTTTTTTAGCTTTAATTACACAGAATTCATGATAAATGAATGCATTTCATAAAGTGTCATAAAACTGGGGCACCATCTCGCGGCCCTCCTGGGGGCCCCGGCCCCCAGTTTGAAAACCACTGCTATACAGTATAGGTCTGCAGTAGTGCACTGTTCTCTGCAGCCTTGCAATTCTTTGTATTTTTCAGATATATCATTTACAATTCAGTGCAAATACAGTAACCTAAGCAATTGTGATTTTTGCCATAATCAGTCCTATCATAAGGTATTTTAATATTATTTCATTACATTTATTCAGAAACTACTGAAATAGAACATGTGTTTTTGTGTTTCAGCTATTTCTATTTTAAAAAAATGGTGGGTCTTGAGATTACATGTTGGGTTGAAAAAATTTGGAAACCCCTGATATACATACACAAGCAAGATATATCAAGTATGAAGGGGAAACAGATGGAAAAATAAAAATGCTTAATTATTATTACTGAGATCATGCCAAATTATTTAAGGTAGGCCTACTTTGTGTCATAAAAACCATATAAAGGACTTTCAAAATGTAGTTTTACTTGAGAAAATATCATATTCATATGAAACTTCCTTTTTTCCAATAAACTGATGAGTTTTGGATCAAATAGATGTTGGTTACTCTTCCAATAGACAATAATGGCGATTCACTGTTACATCTATGACTTAGATTTAAAAAATAGGATTTGTTTAAAAGATTCACGATTAGTCAATCCGGGCCTGCACATATTTTTATGCTTGCTTATGGGTTTACTCTGACCCCTTAAAGTTTTAGTACCGGCACTATTTATTGCAATGACAGCTTCCCAGCACTGGTCAAGCCCCAACCTGGCCAAATGATAATCCATATGATGCCTTGAGCTCAGGATCCACCCCTTCTGGGAAACAACAGATTCTGCCATGATTGGGGGGGTGTATGTGTTAAAGTATCTGTGGGTGGGTTTGCTTTGTTTGGGGACCAAATTCTTCCAAGCAGATTTAACAACAAATCTGCCTTACTTGAAAATAGAGGTCATAATCTTTTAAAGATAATCACAGAAGATATCCAAATCTAAAACAAGTTTTTCTTTCATTTTTTTAGTTTAACAATGTAAATAAGGGTTCAGCTTAGTCTTTTATAATTAAAGTACTACACAAAAAACAACATGCCCGCACTAAGGTAAGTAAATGTGTGTGTGAATGCCTCAGGCCGGTATGTCAGGCATGATTCAGTTTTGTTAGGGAGAGTCGGCGTGTGAGTTGTCGGTCATCCGCTGTCAGCTGTCCCCCCAAAATACTATTTCCCTTAAATATCCTCATATTGCTAAACAAAGATGTGGACCTTTACACGGGCTCCAATAAATCACAACATGACACAAGCCTTAAACTTTGAGCTCATGTGAGCCTAAGCCCATGTGATCTGGACTTTCTTCATGTTTAGGCTAAACACAACAAATGTGACCAAACCCCAAGTTAAATAATCCCAGTACAGATCTCTTTAATGTCACGTCAATAATATAGTTTTAGCATATATGCTTTCAGTGCTTAACTGAGCCCCAGCGCTGTGTTTTGACCCTGAGTAAACACGTTCTGTTCCACGTCTATGACAGTTGAGCTGTGCCTTAGGTGCTTTAGTGCTCAGGAGGGCCCTGTGACCTCTGACCTATGGTGAGTTTGATCTAGTACAGCCTCAAGATCTACTGCTCCTTCTGGTCACACATTCCAAAGGCTCAACACCTGCTGAACATGCTCAAAGGACAATAAAAGTAAATAGAGAACGAGAGCATCGATAAAAGAATGACATAAGGTAGCACGTACACCAAAGCTTTTACGCCAGAGGCTGGCGTATGTTTTCATTTGTTTCCAATGGAAACATTTTGCAAAAAAGCCGGCAGCTGGCAGTTTTTTTCCACGCTGAAAGCCAGTGCTCAGCGTTTTTTCGCACTCAGCGCCGACAGCTGAAAGTTGAAAAATATTCAACTTTGGGTGAAAAGCTCAGCTTGTCAATGTTAACTCTCACCGGCCATCCAATTACGGTGGAGGGGCGGAACAATTTTCACAACAACCCCATCGTACAATGACTGATAAACAAAGCAAAAGTATTACAGCAACCAAAGCGCTCAACTGAAGAAAGCCGGCAGTCGGCTGAAATAAAGCCGGCAGTTGGCGTCCGCCGGGTCGTTTTCAGCTGAATCCACCAATGAATGGAAAACAATGCACACCCAATGTGGTAATGCAGCACGCCACAAAGCGGACTGTGCATTATTTTCAAATAATTTAAAAGACCAGAGTTTATTATTCCACTTATACCACGGTTACCACAAACATTGCACTGTTAGTTATTTTAAAGCAACACTAAAGAGTTTTTGCTCTTTGCTCCCCCTACAGGTTAGAAGCGTAATTGTCCATTACCACTGTCGTAAATACTGCAGCATAGCTGGCTCTGATTGGATTGTAGGTCTGCCGTAAAGCAAGTTTTTGTATATTTATGTTTAAAATATTTGTTTAAAATGTTAACATACAGAAAAGAAGCCAAGCTAATATAAAAAAATGTAATAAATAAATATAAAAATTGAGACCACTTAATAGAATTTAATAGAACGTGCTTCGGTGTGCAACTAAGACTGAATGGTTCATGGGGAACCAAAAATGGTTCATCTATGGCATCACACGTTTCCATCACCATTCAAATTAAAATAGGAAATTGAAAATATGCCCAATGAAAACACGTAAATTTAGCAAAAATGTTTTTTAGGCAATTCGAAAAAAGGAATATATCATAAAACTGCACTGGAAACATTTGTTTTGCATTTACAAGTCCCCTGATGTGCGTAAAAGTCACATGTTCTTTAAATATGGAGCGGCATGTTTGGTTGAAGAAGACAGAAGACGTGTTAAACTTCATGTGGCGTCAAAAACTGACAAGAGCATGAAATTAAAAATACAGTGAGAGCTTTTGAATTGCTCTCGCTGTATTTTGATGTCATCCGTGTGTCGGCCTATGCAGTGCCGTATAAAGATGAACACACTCGTCGCCATTGTTTTTGGAATGAGTTATCGTTAGTTGCATATCATCAGTTAATGCAAACGCTGTCATTTCGCAATATAGTTTTTATAAACATTTAGGAAATACTGCTAAAGCTTTGCGCAAATCATTAATGCAAACCAGTCTACTGTGAAGAACGTTTTGTAGCATCTTTATTTTTAAGACTAATGTTTTAAGGTCATGACCACTCTGGACCAGCTGGTGGTCTTTTTTAGCATATGTGTATACATTAATAATGAAGTACAATTTTTTTAACTACAAAAACAGATATTGTGACTGTATTCTGTACATTCATGAACAAATGAATATCAGACCTTTATCCAACCCCATATTCATGGCAGCAAAGGACACATCTATACTGCCTTTTAAAGCACACCAGATTAAGTCGTCTCAACAGGAAGGATGCAATGCAAATATTGAATTTACTTGTGCCTCCATGATTTCCTGTGTCCATATACAGCTTGCAAAGCAAATTTTTTCTGCTTTTAGACACAGCTAATAAAGCACTATGCATATGCGCACAGCTATGAGCATTAGGTCATGATTTAAATAGATTGCCTGCCGGTAAACTCATAAAATGTGTTTTGTCAAAGAACAGAATTGTCCTCAGGTCCGACGGTTTATATTTTCTGCCCTATAAAATGTTTGTTTTAAACATCCAACTTAAAACATATCTGATAATACGTAAATCAAGACCTTTTGTTGTTCCTTTGAAGTGTGACAGAGAACGAGGTCCATGGAAACATGACATGTCCCTGCAGATAACACACAGGATTTCACGCTTCCCAAAGAGAGCTCCATTAATCAAACAAACATATAAAACCATTTCCAAACATTTTCCCCTTTTAAGCAATGCAGTATTACTCACCATGAAACCCAGACAAATGGTACGATTACTAATGCTTAAGGCTGGGAATATGACCACTTGCGTGCGCAACTCTTCCTATGCTGCGTATTCACCCTTATAATTCATCATAAATCAAACCATTAATCATATGGCTTGGAGGTCATGTAAACAACCAACTAGAAATTATACAGAAAACCAAAGCAACCTCAGGTCAACATCATAGCAACGTCCTAGAATATCCTTAAAAAAGTTAGAACAATTTGGTTTTGGCAAATCAATTCAACCTATTATTTTAAGTTTTGACCTGTAAAAAGTTGGCATAACTTATAAAAACAAGTTGTAATGGTTTACTTTATTTTTTTACGTCACTTCAACTTACCAAATTATGTTGATTTGACAAAAATGCTGCATTATTTAGTGTAGCAACGTGGCGGCAAATTTTGCACCGGCAAGCATCACTTACTGTATGAGTCTAGTTGTTAAATTTTAACGAAAGTTTAAATGCAAATCGCTTGGGATTCAAAACACTTAAAGCAACATAAATGACTGTGAACTGTACTTATAAAAAACACTTTTTGTACTCTCGTTCTCAGCAGCAACATTTAGCAGCGGCACGATTCATAACACGGCCAATCAAGTGATGTGATTCTCAGTGTGATGCCAGTTTGATGGGAAGAGAAGAGATTTTCAATCAAGGTTCATTCAAAGAGCCACTGCAGGATCAGAACAGTAAGATCTGCATCAACCAGACATGATAGAGAATAATTTAAGCCTAAAATATCTAAATCAGGATCAGTTCATCTCAGTGGCGAGGCTACATAAGGGCCAGGGTGGCACTGGCCAACTCAGATTGATGGCTGGCCCACCCAGTCAGAAGAGACGCAAAATATTTTTGTGGATAACACGAGAAATTACTCATAAATTATAATGATCTCTTTAATAATAATTGCTCATTTTTCTTCACTACTCCCTGCTGGTGGAATTATTTTCTCTCAGGAGTCCAATAAGCCACAGCTCTCATACATTCAAAAAACAACTAAAAACCCATTTTCCAAATATACTTGACAAAATGATACTGACTGTACACACACACACACACACACACACACACACACACACACACACACACACAAAAACACTAACTAACTCTTTTTCTCTCTCAAGAGGTATTGTTTCGGTATTGTGAAACTTGTAACTTGGTAATTAAACACCTCTTGTATTATTGCCTTCTTATGACAAATTGCTTGATTGTTTCCTCATCTTTGTAAGTCACTTTGGATAAAAGCATCTGTTAAATGCCTAAATGTAAATATGCATAATTTAGAAACAACTAACTATTTATATAGAAAGTTTATCATTTGCATGTGTTTCTGGGTCATTCCACTGAATCGGTGCCATTTGCATGTTGTAACTCATCAAAATTGAAGTTGATTTTTTTCTTTTTTTTTACACTAAATATAATAACACATGTTTTACTTTTCGAAATGAGTATTGGTCAATCTCAGGTAACTACGGTAGTTTATTTTTTAACATGGTTTCTTAATGGAGGATGGAGGCATTTTGATAACAGGACTGAGTTTTTAGCATAGATTTAGCAAATACTGTACATTAAATATAGCTGCAGTAAATATGTGCTAGTAGCATAAAGACAAATTCTAGTGATTTACCAAAATGTTTTATTTTAAAATAATCTGATAACATTAAATAAATAATATAGGTAACAGGACTGTAAATTAAGGTTGACATTTACAGTCATAGCATAAATTTCATAGAAAAGAAAATGAGAAAAGTGACTTTTGATCTTTATATGACCTTCAGAAGATCCAAATGATGTCACTTTCTCTTGAAAATGTGACTTGCGGGATATTCCTAAATTAGAGGGGGAAACGTGTTGGGTAACAGGACTGAGTGAAATCCTGGGGACATGACTATATGTGCATTTTGTCTAAAATATTATGACTTTTTCAATGGTAATAAAAAATAATAAAAAAATATTTAAAGCAAAGATGTGATATGGACCCATACAAAAATGCAAAAAACAAATTTCATTCTTTGCCTTTAGGTATAGAGAGCAGGGACAGAAAAAAAATGCTATTTTTAGTGTTCTGTGTATTTTTTATTAATGTTTTAAAATATTTTGTTTAAATGTGGTGTTAGATTAACATGCAGTACACTTTGCTTAATAATAAAAAAAAATTTTTTTTTTTTTTTTTGAGTTGTTTTCATGCATTTTTATACTTTTAATATTCTGGGACAGCAATGTTACCCATTTGGTGGAATGACCCTTCTAAACCTAGCAAATGTTAACACTGAAGCCATTTTAAACAATTTGATCACAAAAATATGTTAAAATGAGCTGTTTTCTGTGCGCACACATATAAATAGACACGCACAGAGACGCACGTTTCAAAAAGCACGCAAACACAGAATCTCTATCCGCTTGACAGGACACATGCAAAATCATCCAATACCACAGTCTAAGCAATTTTTTTCAAGGTATGTCTTAGAGTAAATGCAAAGTGTTCAGAAAGAAATCAGATATCAGCATATGGATCAGTGCTGATCCGGTCTTAAAGTGGCAGTACCCTCCAAAAATCTGCTTATGTTTGTGTCATTATGTTAATCAAACAACAAAAGATAAAAGGAAAATCACATCTGTAGCTTTAAAAATATTAATTATATTTAATTTTTTGAATGAAGAAGACAGTGGGTCTCATTCACTAAGTTGCACTAAGTATGCACGTTTGTGAAATATTCGAACATTTTAACTAACAAATCATGAATAAACTAAAACTTAGACCACACATACGCAATAATCATGAACAAGGAAAAAGAACCCTATAATATATATCTGTCTTATATATCTTATATATTTTTCCTTGTTTGTGATTATTGCGTACATGTGGTATAAGTTGTTTATGTTTTTGCATACATTTAAAATAAATTTTAGTATGAAAGATTTTGATGAATCATGATTTGTTAGTTAAAACAAATTTGTGCGTACACATGCTTAGTGAATGAGACCCAGTGTTATTATTTATTTGATTCTATTTTTTTCCTAAATACTACCAGTCTCAGGTGTCTCTGCGAAGTGCATTAAAACCCTTTAATGCATGGCTAGCCGTGGATTATCCCGCTTATACCTTGGTTATTTGCCAAGTTAAAGCTGTAATGAATGTTTACAGTGTACATTTTTTAACAGACGGGTAAAAATGACGGTCATTTTCTTAATGTTAAGGCTCGCACTCCATCCGCTTTAAATAAAGTAGTGCTGAAATAAAACCTGCGCACTTTAAAGAGAGACGCACTTATGTCTCGCTCGCTCTCTCTGCAAGTGTAATTGTGTTACTATGGTTACCAATGTTTATAGTAGCAGATTATTTCTAACTGTAATTAAACTGACTGGAACTACCAGTGCATTAAACAGTTTTAATGCACACCTTCCAGCCAATCAGAATCGAGTATTTAAACAGACCATGGTATAAAGACAAGATGCATCATCAATGTGATGCATCAAGGTATTTAATAATTACTGATTATATAATAAAGGAAACAAGAGGACATGTTGTAAAACATTAGGCATTAGGTGACACAAAGGCTAATACCTTCCTCCTTCTTTTGTCCAAAAGCAGCATTGCATTGCTTTTAGATGCTGTTTCTAAATATATTACTGGAATGTAACCTTGGCAAACCATTTAAAATGTTTTGGTCTTTTCCCTTTCAAGCATACAAGAGCAACCTGACAGTTTTGCCTTAAAAGGACTTTATAAATCAATTATAATTTGAAATCAATTATAAGTCAAATCTCATGTGCAAATCTCATGTTTGTTCACATGTTTCTGTTAGCATGCATGCTTCCTTAGAAGGTATACAGGCCGCAGACAGCAAGGCAGTCCGCTAGGTTTTGGTACACAGCCAGAGAGAACAGACTTTCATATTTTGTTTGTAATGGTCTCATTACTGCTCCCCACAGTGACAGACTAGTGTAATCTTTCACCACGAGAGTTCACACGAAGAAGATCACTAGATCAGAGAGACAGACATGAGAGTAAACATTGCCCTAGGACAGAGGACCAAAATAAAGGCATCATTTTATATACGAGATCTCCTCCTGAGAGTCACTGTCTCGTTTCTGCCTGCACTTGTTTGTGTTAGAGCCTCCATTTGAAGTTGTTGCATTCAAGCGCTAAACATGAGCGTTTAAAAATCCTTAGCAAATGCAATGCAATGGAATGAACTTGCATTTTAGGGAAAATAGCTATTGGAGGGCTTAGCTTCAGATCAGTGTGCATGAATGCACTGTCACACATTAGGCCACACGTATGCCAGCATTCCATGAAACAATGGGAGAGGAATGGGAAGACTGGAATCCCATTGCACACGATTCATGTGCTATTCCTTGACCAAAACACTTCACTGTTTTCCCAGCTGGTCCGAGCACACGCAGTACACATACAGTATAGTGCTACCCCAGCATCTTTCTAACATTCTTCTGCCCTTATTAGTCAATATATTGTTTACTTCCCAGCAGGCAATTTTTGGTTTAAAAGACATCTAATAGCCACACAGCGATCTAGGCTAAAACAAGGAAATATTTGTGCTGTCAGTGAACATTTTATAGACATCTAACCATAGCCCAAAAATAAACCAAACCAAACCCCTTGCAATCACTGGTGACTTTGCTTACATGATATAAATCTAATAAATCTCAAGTTATTTGGGTAAAAACAACCACCAATTCAAAGATTTTTTTGCTAGAAGTGGGTTGCTTTTTGCTAGCTAGACTATATTGGGTCTGTATTTATCCTAGACCAGGGGTTTTCAAACGTTGATGCCAAGGACCCACAAATTTGCTAAACCTTTTGCGAGGGACCCCTACAAAAAAAAAAAAAAAAAAAAAAAAAATAATATATATATATATATATATATATATATATATATATATATATATATATATATAATATATAACAATTAACAATTTTATGTATAACAAAAATATAATTGGTTACTTACAGTAAAGTTGAATGTATAAAAACATTTTAATTCAAATTTATTTGTACTGCAGCAACGATCCCCAGGATAAAGATGTCTCTGATATAAAATAGTTGAACGATACAAAGCAAAATAAATGATTCTTTAAAGGTCAAGTGTGTAGATTTTAGCGCCGTCTAGCAATGAGATTGTAAACTGCAACATTATAAGAATGCTTAGCATTAAAATCCTGTTTTGTCATTAGGAGAAATCATCTTGTCTCAGTTATAAATTTGACTGGTAAATGATAAAGAATGATTTGTATTTATTGCATTGCAACAGATTGAGAAGCAGACATGCTATTTATGACTGGATGTAACTTTTGAAACTTCGCTGTAAAGGCGGCTCTCCTATTGGCTCTGACCTATCAGTGGGAATCTCATGAAAAAATAGTGAAGACCACTGCCCTAGAACCTTCTGGAGGTCCCTTGGGGGTCCCCAGACCCTAGTTTAAAAACCCCTGACCTAGACTGGGAAAGAGGGCTATATTGCTTGCTGGGTCACGTTACTCCTCTTGACAAATAGAGATGTGAAGTGTGAAAATTTCAGCTGTACTAGCACCATCAAACTGGAGAAATAATAACTGTTTTCAAACAAGAATAAAACCCAAACTTATTTTGTTTTACACTAAGCTGACACCATTGATGAATGGTGATGTCTGTAATCTCATTGTTTCTTATAGAATTAAAGCTTGATTTGATTCGATTGATAGAGCCAAAGTGCCAACTGAGCCATCTGAGAATTTAGGTTAGGTGCACTAGTGGTTCAAAAAATACAATTTGGTTTTGATAATCCGGAGATAACTGAGCATCATTCAAGTCTCCATAGCAATATCTCTTGGTCACTTGGTGCCACATCTCTTAGCAATCACTTGTGTTGTGTGCATGGGGAGAAAATAAATGGGAAAGTTCTTGTGTTGAGAAGCTCACTGAAAAAAATTTAACAGCAGTGCCAGTTGCACTCTGTGTTAACTGAATCATGTTTAACTTGGCACGAGTAAGCGAAAAGGAATGAGAGACCATGATATACTGTGAACATAATCGCAATATTGCACTGAGCAGTCAGCATAAAGGTATTCAACAGCAATTCATCAAATGATTTGTATTTAGGTTAAGTATTAAAGCAAATAAAAGTAAATGAAATGACATACTAATATTCCTCCTGAGTTGGAGAACAGGCTAATGAAATGACAGACTGGACAGACTGTTGTTCAGAAACACACACAGGCCATAAGGGCTGGATTCAATACTCCTACACAAATGCACAAACTCCCACCTAATATCACACTCCCGCAACACATGAACATTGAAAAGACGTTGTAGTATGTAGACATGTGAGCCATGCAATTTTATTGTTTTCCACATAAAAACTATTGTACATAATGTAAAGATCATTCTGTGAAAATATAACATTGATATCTTCAATATTGACTGATCATGTCAATGAATGAAATCAAACTTTGATGCTCCTAAACTCATCATTATGAGACTTTAGTTTTAGTTATTTTCTAATTAATTTAAATGCATCTGAGAACTTTATGTGTCTAATGCAAGTACACATTATATACCAAAACTCCTCTCAGGAATCAATAAAGGATCAAAAGTTCTTTGCTGATTGATGAGTTGATTATTAATAAACACATTATTGTTACAAACAATATAATCTAGAGCAAATTTTGAGACCATGCAGCACTTATTATAATGTCAAAGCAACTCTTGTCTCATCTGAGTCAACAATGTCCTCTAGTGGTCATCTTGTGTTATAGCTTTGCTTAGACCACAGCTGCCTGCAGTGACATTCAGATCAATATTTCCCAGGCCCTCTTGATCTCAGAGACTTTAAGGCTGTAAATCATGTTGCCTAATTGATTTAAACAACCTGTCTCACTTTCTTGTGTTTGAATAAAACTCGAAAACTATTGAAAAATGCCCTTGACGCCATAGGTAGCACTTCTTTGCAACTGATGTTTGATTGAGGCACATTTTATACATATACTTGCTGATTTTATTACATAATTATTACGGTGAATATTTTAGGAGCATAACTTTTGTAAACAACTACAAACGTTTACATTAGTTTTTATTTCTACATGACGCCATCTAGCGTTTGTGATGAGAGTCAAACATCACACTGTCTGCAGCTGGTCAAAGCATTTCTGTTACTATTATTTGTATACCATATGTGCCCTGTCTGTGAAATTCAGTCTGTAGTCACATAATCTAATGATGAGATTAGGAGCATTAAGGTTTGATTTCAGTCTTTGACGTGATCTTACTCAGTCAAAGATAGCAAGATTATTTTTCACAGAATGTTCTTTACACTGTTTATGGTTTATGGAGTACATCGCAAAAAAATTGACTCTAGCTGGGTTTTTACATGCAGGGTCACATATGTGAATTGCCAATGGAATCTAAATAAAAAGTAAAATGTTGCACTCATTTTCAAAACAGAATTACATAAAATGACAAACAATACATTAATTGGCATTGTTAATGCGCAATTGTGATTTGTTAAAAGTGCATTTTAGGAAGTTTCAGAAAAAAACACTCTTCTGTGGTTAAAGAAAAACCCATGTTGTTTTTAAAGAAGTTTATTTAACTAAGGAGCATGGTCATGTAATCCAACCAATCAGCGTGAAGAGGTCTCTAACTCTTGAATTACGCACTGGTACAACGAAAAAATAAATGTATCTTTCGATAAAAAAAAGCATTTAAAAATGTATTTCAGTGTGATTTTATTGATAGTAATGACCACGTTCAAAATGCACACACACCAATGTCTTTCAATGCAGTCTTTAAAAAATGTAATGCTACTTATTTACAGTAGGTTACTTGCTGGCACAGTTTATTATATATATATAGACATCTACAAGAGTTGTTTATCATATTTGTTTTCTGTCAACAGATCTTTGAAATAAATAATTTCTTGAGGTACAAGTATTGATATCTCTAAACTGTTAATGAAAACAAACTGCCGTTTAAATAATATAATAGTCTATTAAATAATATTAAAGCTGCAATCTTAAAATTTAAAACCAAATACGCCCCAAAAACATATAAAAGAAGCTTTATAAATCCACATTTATAAAATTCAGCTTTATAAATTCACATTTACAGGTAGTTTACGGCCATTCGTTTTACTTCATAAATGTGGAGTAAAAAATGCAGGCTGCAAAAAGCTATCGGTCAAAAACGGATGCAAGAGCGCACCGGAGGGCGCAAGCGGTACAGCAGAATGAAAGATAACATTCCCGGTGCTGAACGGAGGGTGAAGCGCTGATGTGGATCCACAGGTTGGGCTGATGCTAGTCAGAGAGTTCGTTCCGGCTTGCAGTGAGCTCTCAGCACCAGGGTTCTGCTTTTTCCATTTGGTTCTTCGGTTCTGGAACCAAATCTTGACTTGTGTTTCGGTGAGGCTCAGGGACAATGCGAGGTTCAGTCGCTCACACACGGATAAATAACGCGTAACGCGGAATTTGTTTTCCAGGGCCACCAGCTGCTCGTACGTGAACGCGGTTCTGGCGCGGCGCGGTTTCGCGCAACTGTGATGATCGGATCGACGCTGGCGTCGCTGGCGTGCCAGATCATCCGATGCTGGGTTGACTTTGTCTTCGCATGCTTCATTTGGATCTTCACAAGACGAACATCCGGAGCTTTCGAGAGCAGTCACTGAGTCAGACTCAGTGTTTGGATCTGGAGGATGCAGCCTAACACATCTTTGATGCTCTTCAGCTGAATGATCTCCTGTCAATAAATAAAAAAAGTAAATACAGTCATTTATAACAACCACAGAACTGCATGAAAAGTGTAGAATAACGCAAAAATAATAAAGTTTAGTCAACAAAAAGCTCTACTTTATCAAGTTAGGGCGAAAAAAGGTTTGGGTAAAATCTAGCTAGTTGCTGGCAATGAAATGAATCGGTGTGAAAATGTTGCAGGGAAAGGTTGCAAATGTCCGTCTGTCTATCTGTGGATTTAAAGGAGACACTGGGGTTGAATAGACCATAATCCCCAAACAATTTCTAAATCACAAATCGCCTCAAATGTCATGTTGCGGAAAGAAGTCCTAGTTAAATCCAGCTCTGCTATCTAGCCAAGGCGCACTAATGGAGTTTCATATTTGTCGGCAAATCGATAAATGTCATCTATTTAAAGGGAAGTTTTAATCGAACGATATTTGGGATCAGACATGGCAGGGGTTTGAAGTTTGGAGGCGCAAGCTGCTGGAGGGAGATATGCAGCATCCAGTAATGGGATATCGATCAAAGTGAGCGCAGGCATTCTCAATGGGACGATTTAAACAATTATCTGCCCTGACTGTCCCAATGGCAATCACTTACTCAGCCGCTGCTCCTGCTTAAAGAAAACGCAGTGTTGGAAATGAGGGAAAGGTCAAATCCTATCGTCTAATGACACAATGTGACACTATAGCTATAAGATATTGTTTCCTTTGCATTATAACAGAAGGCTAAGATATTACATTTACTGGGAACAATACAACCATATATACATTTTTACGCATTTTACAGTAACATTGTGGTGTTGGTTACATTTCTCACCTGTATTTATGTGAAGAGATTCTCCGTGTCCATGACTTTCTTTGCTTGTGACCTGTTCCTCCAAACTTCCAAATTCTGTGTTTTCCAAATGAGATGCTCGTTTTGTCTCCGATAAGGCTTCTGTCTTTCTACTTGTGAACTTTTGGGGATCCAGTATGTCAATAATTGAAAAAGAAATCCTGTGACTTGATGTCGTTTTCATTCCTGACTCTTTATATTCAAGCATTTTCCAAGATGTCCAAAGTCTAGAAGTATTTCTGATATTAATGTCTTGTTAAGCAGTCACGTGAAGTGAAAACAGCTTGTCGACGGATGCGATGCGCTCAGATGTCAGTGGATGAAGGTGCGCTGCGCTCCAGCTCTTAACAGATCCATTAAAGGAGACGCGCGAACACAAGCGTTTAACAGGACCTCTCGTGATTGGCTGAGAGGGTTCGATATTTAAACTTGCGCTTATTTCAATCAATACGAATGGACCAACAAAACAAAAGTTCTCAGGCTGACAAGTGGCATTAAAGAACAACACTGTCGCATCAAATCTTTAGCATGCTCTCATTAAAATAAATGTTATGTAATGCTTTTTGCAGTATATATACGTGTTAGGATTTTTGTTTTTTATAATATGAATCCTTGTCAAGTTTAGAGCACAGCGAATTAAAGAATAAATTAAAGAATGTATGTTTTCTTTTCAGATGGTAAACCCTTAATTTTAAAGACTTGTATTTCAGTGCATTTAAGAAAACTGTTTTGCAAATTGGTTGAATATTAGTTAAGTTAACAAATCCATGTTTTGGCTATAGCAAATAGTTTAACATTTTTAATTGCATAATTATTGCACATGAAGCTGTCCACTTTACCATCAAGGGTACCAATTGCAATTTGTGAACAAAATTATTTTTTGGCAATCTATGGGTTACTTCAGCGTGTTTACTTCAGTCAATCGCACAAGTCAGTATTTTCACATTCACTTTGTGCCATCAATCGTCCGGAGATGGATCAATACAAGTGTGTCCAACACTGATAAAAAGTCCTACTTTATTGTCTGACTGTATAGCCAGTGATTTAATGGTACTTATTTTGTTCACTTAACTGCTTGCATAGAAATAAAAAGAGATAAAACAGAAGCAGAAAGAAAATATTATCGCAGAAGGTGTAATAAAATATAACATCAAAACTAAAAGGCCTTATCTGCAAGTTCAGACTCAAAATAGTGTATTTTGGACACTTTGAATATAGTATTAATGTCACTGTATTAGCCTAACAAAATGATCAAAATCACAAGTTTTTAGATAAATTAAAAGTAAAAAGAAATTTAAAGTGCACTTTGTGCTTGAAATTCCAGGAGATGCCACTTTTTGATAATCTGATGCAATAAAATCTATGCATTTAGGCATAGAGTAAATCTACGAATACTTTATGAGGACCACCGTAGATCAAAAAGACAAGTGCACTGTCAGTACGCCCCAAACATATGCAAACATCATGTCAAATCCTATGTGTAAAATGTTATTTCCTATCCTTTTCTTTTTGAAAAAGGGCAACTGCCATTCAGTTGCATTTCTGCTTGTTTGCTAGCAGCATGCAGTGTATATTACATGGCTGTAACATGCTCAAACTTCAGACAGTCGAGGTCCGAACCGGGACTGTTTGCTTGCATTAGCATGTGTATGCCCAGAGCCCTGCTCTGAGTGAGGTCCATAAGAATGGAGGCTGATGTCTTTCCTGCGAGTTTACAACTTCCTCTCTACAGGTTCGACAGTGTGCACATCTGTTTACACAGGACCGGAGCACAAAAGTGTGGCCCAGGGGGCAAAATGTAAGCTCAGGTACTGGAAATAAAGAACACACAAGTGGGTAAGATGGGGAATCTAGGGTGCACAGCCTGGGGAGGGGGCACACTTATGGACAAACCTCCCCACTGTTTCAACGTCCCCACCTCCTGAACCATAAAACCATCAGAGCACCAGGGAGGCCAACTCAGTCTGGTAAATGTTGAATCGTTCATTTAGTCGCGTCTTGGGGTTGGGCTCTGTTTACGGATGGGCGTGGACTCTTTGTTTGGTTTTGTCCCTTCATTCCTGTCTGCAGTGCAGGCGGACAAAAGACCGGGAAACTGCCGAAACGCCACTCTTTTGAAGATTACGGCTTTAGAGTACTAAACGTCTCATGAGGTACCTTGTTTAAATGGGGAAAAGAGACTTTAAAAATCTTACGAGGGGTGTAAACAGATTACAGGTAAAGAATACATTGACTTATCTGTCTACATGGACAAATTCAGTGAAAAACAAGTATTATGCCATTAAGTGCATGCAGTCAGTGTACAGCATATTTCATATCTCGGGGCTTCTTTGCCAGGTATCTGTGGCAGAAAAAAAATATTTAACCCTATTAAAAACCAATTATATAAAGTGACCACAATTACTAACTAAACTTTATTTTGTGAAACAGAAAGGTAGATGTTAAATGTTCTTAATGCAACCTTACAATACCTTGTATGGCACCGTGTAACTCTACATTTTAAATACACACCTTAGTTAACTTCAAATTCAAGGACCTTTCAAGGACTTTCCAGGTCTAATACCCTCAAATTAAAGCACTTAATGTGGGGACACATTTCGAGTGAGAGCAAGGTTACATCGTGCTACCTTTTAAGATACATTGTTACAGTTTCCTTTCGAGGGAACTCGCGCTGCGTCACTGCGATGACACTTTGAGGACGCATCCAAGCGTAAGTGTGTCTGAATGTGTATATCAAATTCAACCAATGATGAGGCTTAACGACAAAGACAAGGTGACGCCGGAGCCAGGAATTATATATCTATATCTGAAATATTGCCAAAAACGGCGTTATAGGGATGCAGGAAGTATGGCAAGGGAGACGCAGCGTCTCGTTCCCTTCTCAGGGAACAACAGTTACATACGTAACCCGAGACGTTTTCATGTGTTAAAGCATTTTGGCATGAATAAACATTCGCATACAGAAGATATAAGCATTCAAAGCGAACAGTTTAGCACGTGTGCTAAAAAAGTCAAGAATTTTTATGATATTATCCTACACTACACAGTGAATAATATGGATTTTTTTCCCAGAAAACTTCTTGCATAAAAGAGATTCAATCACTTTCAATGGCCTGTATCTATTTCAAAATCTTCCCGGGGCCTTGAATTTCTTTCCCCAGATTCACAAACTTTAAAGGATTTCAAGGACCCATGGGAACCTTGTAAACAGTGTTGGCCAAAAGCATTACCCAAAAACTTTTGGGCATGATATGAAAGTGATGTTTTAGGACGACCAAGCGAGCACAAGGTCGGCAGCATTGTTTGGTAATTGCCCAAACGGTTCTACCTGTTCGGCAGCAGGCGTAATGAAGGCTCGCTGACAGCGTCCGGGACGGGTGAGCGCATCTGGCAGATGCTGACATGCAGCAGATGTGGAAAGTGGCTGAGTGATTTGTTAAGGGTCTGGATCATAGCAAAAAAGGGCAATTACACCAGGGGACACTGTCACACAGTCATGGACATCGGCCTCGCCCCTTAAACATGCACACACACTTTCCCTAAGGTAAAGGTCAGTTCACTCGACTTTACTTTAACTACAGCTTCATACTACAGGAAGAACGATATGTGACCTAGTCTTTGAAAATTTTTTACCGTTTTCCACATAAAAGGCATCTTACATCATGTAAAGAACATCTTGATATCTTTAATATTGACTGAGTAAAGTCCAAGTCATCACCAAAAACTATTCGTTTCGTCTATCAAATACTTCAGGTCCAAAATAAGTGATGGTGAGTGAAAAGAAATCTCATCGGAGGACATGAATGTCCGTCTGCCTTTGGCTATCTATGTACAGTCAATGTCAGTAGCAAAGACTCAGTCAGCTGTCACACTAGACATGACTCACATCTATGTCCCGTGTCAGGTGTTTAGAGATGCACATGCTAAACGTATGCGCATGTGCCAGACACCTCATTGGCTGAGTTCAAATACAAGCATTATGCACCAGCAAGTGATCACAGACTCTTCAGGGTTGATGCACTCACATTTATCGTGAAAGAATTACACCCGTATCTCCTCCATGTGAGTTTGAGGTTTGGGGCCGATGTTCTGTCACTCAACGTTTGCTTTGATTGCACATTGTTCGCAGAAGGTCGCATCATAATTCATTAAATCTTAATGAGTCCCCCTGGAACCACCTGCATGCCTTTACTCGATTGCCCCTTTAAATTACGAGCGACTCTCACGCTCGGCGCGCTCAAAAATGAAGATATATTCTCCATGTAAAGAAGAGAGCTATTAGTTACATTATTTAAACAGCCCTCTTTAAAGCCAGGGGAAGGCTGACTTTATGAAGGGCAATTAGGTACTCACTATAATTGATAATTCATACTCATCACAATTAGGCAGTATAAATAGGGTGTTTGGGATTAATGGTTATGGCTGTTTAGAGAGAGAGAGCGAGAGAGAGAGAGAGAGAGGTACTGGGTTGAACTGGTCAGGCATGGCTGATGGAGTGGAAGGAGGCAGAACCAAATTCATCTCTATTTGCAGAGGAAACAGATTGTGTTTGTCCCTTCCACGCACAACCAAATCATTCAATGGCTTCCTCACCTTGAGCTGTTTAGGTGAACTGCGTGCGGGCCTTTTTGTTGGGGAAGCTTAACCCACAGAGAGTCACTGTGGTAAAAGGGCAACATGTATGTGATTACATAATACATATCTCCATACTTTTAATGTCATTTAATGTTGGAGGCATACATCTCAACTGTAACATCACAGTCTGTGTTATGTTGAGATTGGCCTGTTTTCCAGCGGTTTTTTGCATGCACAAAGTTTACATAAAAACGAGGAAACAAACACACTTTAAGCAACCGATATGTCATTACCATGTACAGAATTCTTATTATTCATCTACAATATGCCTAGGTACATATATTTTACAGCACCTTTAACAAATGTATCCAAATCAAGTGGGTTTAAAACAAAATATCTGCCTGTGGATTATGAAAAATAAATCTAAAGCATTTTTTTTCAGAAATCAAGTCTTAAAGGGATAGTTCAGCCAAAAATGAAAATTACCCCATGATTTAGTCACTATATTTTTCTTACAAAATGGCATCAATTGCCCTAACAAGGCCTTTATTAACCCCTTGGAGCTGTGTGGATTACTTTTGTGAAGGGTGGATGCATTTTTTTGGGGCTTTAAGCCAAAAGCACCATTTACTACCATTATAAAGCTCGAAACAGCCAGGACATTTTATAATATAACTCTGATTGTGTTCATCTGAATAAAAATAATCATATACATCGAGTATGGCTTGAGGATGAGTAAATCATGGGATCATTTTCATTTTGGGCTGAACTATCCCTTTAATATCATGCTTTAATGATTTATTTTAATCCATCAAGTAAATTATTTAGATTTTAGAATTTTAAAATATTTTTATAGGAAAACAAAACAAAAATACTAGAATAAAAAATGTAATGTTGCAAATTCCAGGTAAGCTATTTTACATGACTATATATGTACAGCTCTGCTCTGATTTAAGAAAGTTTGTCCTAAACACATCAGTGGTGACATTTCGCACTAATTTCGGAATCTATAACTCATATACTTTTAAGAAAAACATTTAACCAGCGGCATTTGGGTCTCAGAGGATTAAACTATCATTAAAAGCTCATAAATGGTCTCATGGAAAATGAATGTACTCTACACATGTGATCATATGCTGTTTAGGCAGTAGACGGATGAGGTGAAGGTCTTATGTATAGCTTTGCTCTCTGCTGACACCAGCATAATTGCTATACTGAGATCTGGAACAGGCAGACCTCACTAATCAATAAAGTCTTCACCAACCATTTCCCCCAGTGCTTCTGCCCTCATTTCTCCTCTAATTGTTCCTCATTCAGAAAGGGCTACGCCATGAGCTAAAGGTGTGTACAGGTCACAGGTGCCTTTTACTGTATATTTTCTAGTGTGTGTATGAGCAGAAGAATTTTAAAACATCAAATTCCTGATTAATTATTACATTCATTAGATGTCTTGTGTTTTTGTATATTATACGCTTTTTATCAGTACCTTTACTAAGCAAAGTCTAAGCAATGTGATTTCAATGCAAGATGTGATCGTGCTAAAGGAGAACTTGATATGAATAAAAAATCCCTTGCGCAATTGCTTAAAATTAAGTAAAAGTTACTTAAAAAAGTGGACGCAAAAATGATGCACTATATTTTTAAGTAAATCCAGTATACTATTGAAATTATTCTTTAATGCAATGTGCCTGATTTAAAAAGAAATAAATGCAAAAAAAAGTACATTTTTGCTACAATATGAAACATACATCTACAATATATATATATTAGGGCTGTCAAAAGATTAATCACGATTAAATACAAAATAAAAGTTTGTGTTTGCATAATATATTTGTATGTGTATGTGTGTAATTACTATGTATATATAAATACACACATACATGTGTACATTCAAGAAAAAATGTATTTATGTAATTTTTTTTATTTATATATAATATAAAAAATATAAAAATCTAAATAAATAAATATATGAATGTGAATATATATATATATATATATATATATATATATATATATATATATATATATATATATATATATATATATATATATATATATATATATATATATATATATATATATATATATATATATATATATATATATATATATATATATATATACATATATAAATTAAATAAATGAATAGTTAATTAATTGTTTTAAAACTAAATTTTCCTTTTATCCCTTTATAGCATCACATTTAAAGAACACGTCAATAGAATGGGGGCACTGAAATATCAGCCAATCCAAATTATGAGGTCAAGGCTAAAGCACCAAGAAATCTTAATTCCAAGACCACCTAATAATTTTTAAATGAGGCAATAAATAATCACTGACATCTGCTATGTAAAAGTATAATACACATGATCAGTTCTGCCCTCGACAGATGAAGGTAAATTATATTTAGCTGCGAATACCATGTCCTTTAATAATCCTATCTTTTCTTATCACCAAAGAGGGACAGATTCATGGATAACGTTATTGCTTATGAAATAAAAGCCCCTCTCTCCGCACCGGGGACAGGAGATTTAGAACTAGCGTGTGACTGTGTGACTTCTCTAACCTTGATGTTGGATGCACCGATCACGTACGGCAAACTTTTCTCACACGTTATGACTTACGGAGAATTATAGGTCAATTTAGGGCAATGTGACCCTTGTCAACAACCAACCATCCCTCTGTTTTAGAAGTTGACCTTTGTGATTTTTCCTGCAAGGAGAGCAGACTCTCTATTGCATTGTTGATGTGTTAGTAGTGTGGTCAGTCCTCATGTTGTGGGTGGGCACTCATGTGTAGTGATGCCTGCAGGGACCATCCTGTGACTCTGGGGCATATGGGCTCTACTGCCCATTTCCCTGGGGCATTATTGCCATGCTGATTTACTACCAGTGAAGGACAATCATCAGAGAGCAAATTATGCCCCAATCACATTGTGCGAGTCTTTGTTCATGGTCTTTCAGTTAAAGCAATGAAGGGTAATAAGCGTCTATAGACAATCAATTATCTAACAATTTAAAAGTATTAGCTACCATTTAATACTATATATGTACTGTATATGGCTTGCTTTGAGATACACAAACAGCATTGCATTACACAAAAAACAACTAATAAATAAAAGTAAAATAAAATAGGGAAGAGGGGGGATGAGCTTCTGTATAGTCATATTTACCCATGATGCACTGACAGCGTTTGATATATGGTGCCATATTTAGAAAATGGGATTCTCGTTGTTCGGAAGTGGGAACCGCTTATCCTTAACATTAAAGGCAATAGATCTCGGTGGTGAGATTTTTATCGACATTTCTCATTACCAACCTATTGGTGTTTATAGCGACGGTCATAAATGGCGCTCCCTGTGGTGCTATGTTTTATGAAGAGATCAGCTGTCAAGGCATACGGGTTTAAACCTCTGCAGGATGACTCCAGCCAAGTCTAAATGACCTGAGAGAGAGAGAGAGAGAGAGAGAGAGAGAGAGAGAGAGAGAGAGAGAGAGAGAGAGAGAGAGAGAGAGAGAGAGAGACAGTATCACAATAACTATAGGGGTTTGACTTATTATTTTCTATGCTGCTTTTAATCCAGTGTTTCTCAACCTTATTATTTCAGGGCCTCCACAAAACAATATTTTAAGCTCTCTTAATTTCTACCAAATTAAATATACTAATATAACAATGTAAACACCATTGTTGTTTGCACCATAATACTTAATTCTGTTTAACTGGAACCTGTACACAAACGTGGACAATTACACTGCTTTATGTTCAAAGAAAAATATTTGGTTATTATATTTATTGGTTCTTCCTAACCCCAAATAGCTGGAAGAAATCTGAAAAAAAAGAAGACAAACCAAAGCTTGGGTCTTGGGAGGATAAAGGGGGTGGTGTGTCAATTTTGGCGGCATCTAGTGGTGGGATTGCAAATTGCAACCAACAGCTCGCCCCTTAAAGGGATAGTACACCCAAAATGAAAATGCTGTCATCATTAACTCACCTTCGTGTTGTTACAAACCTGTATAAATTTCTGATAAACACATAGGAAGATATTTTAAGAAATGTTTGTAACCAAACTGTTTGTGTACCCCATTTACTTCCATAGTATTCTTTTTTCCTAAGTAATGTGTTAATGGGGTCCACGAATGGTTTAGTTACAAAAAATACTCAAAATATCTTCCTTTTCTTCATTGTTTATCAGAACAAAGAAATTGCTTGGGGTTTGTAACAACATGAGAGTTAGAAAATGATGACAGAATTTTCATTTTTGGGTGAACTATCCCTTTAAAGGGGACAGTTCACAAGACTTTTTTAAGATGTCAAATAAATCTGTGGTGTCCCCAGAGTACGTATGTGAATTTTTAGCTTAAAATATCATATAGATAATTTATTATAGCATGTTAAACTTGTCTCTTTGTAGGTGTAAGCAAAAATATGCCGTTTTGGGTGTGTCCTTTAACATGGAAATGAGCTGATCTCTGCACTAAATGGCAGTGCCGTGGTTGAACATTGCAGATTAAGAGGCGGTATTATCCCCTTCTGACATCACAGAGGGAGCCACATTTCAATGAGCTATTTTTTCACATGCTTACGGAGAATGGTTAACCAAAATTAGGTTACTGGGTTGATCTTTTTCACATTTTCTAGGTTGATAGAAGCACTGGAGACCCAGTTATAGCACTTAAACATGAAAATTTGTCTTTTTCCATGTTTAAGTGCTATAATTGGGTAACCAGTGCTTCTATCAACTTTGAAAAAACAACAACCCAGTAACTTAGTTTTGGTAAACCTAAACCATTCTCTGCAAGCATGTAAAAAATAGGTCATTGAAATTTGGATCCCTTTGTGATGTCAGAAGGGGATCTTATCATCATAATACCGCCCCTTAATCTGCACTATCCAACCAAGGCACTGCTATTTAGTGCAGAGATAGAGAGAGACAAAATAATTGACAACACAATTAGGTTTCAATTGCAACAAACCACCATGACAGTGTTTGCATTTCATCAGCTCATTTAAATTTAAAAGGATATCCAAAAAACAGCAAATTTTTGCTCACACCTATAAAGTGGCAATTTTAACATGCTATAATAAATTATCTATATGGTATTATGAGCTAAAACTTCACATACGTACGGGGAAACCAAAGATTTATTTTGCATCTTAAAAAAGTCTTGTGAAATGTTCCCTTTTATTTCAAAAACATATGTTAGCTGACAAAGGACAAACCTGTCGTTGTACAAGACAACGAATGCGTCCGAAACAAAAGGTAGCTGTCTTGTTGGCTCACTTCGGCAGCATGAAGGCAGCTCCGGAAAACGTATTCGGACAGCCTTCATATGCAGTATAATGGAATTCTGCTTGAAATATAAACAAAGAGCGCCTTTGTGATAACTTATTCCATATTTGAAAACTGCAATACTAATTTCCCGCTAAAAATGCAATAAAAAGGAGTAAAAATATAACGTTATTTACACTAAATTTGGGATCCAGACCTTTTCTTGGGTGCCATTTTATTTTTTCATACTCGATCAGGTTCAACCAATCACATTCCCTACTCTAAAAACAAACGGTGATAAATAGCACTAAAAGTGGTTCTTGGCTCGTAATCATAGAGGAACCATTTTAAGTGCTATATAGACCCCTTCAAGGTTTGTAAACATTGAATGACTATCGGGTGCGCGAGCATGGGGTCAAACTGTTCATACCATCGAGGCTTTATAATTTAATCTAACAGGGCTGAAAAATGATGACTTACCCCAAATGAAGCCTATGTTATCTTTGAATTGTCCCAGTCTGCACGTTAATTGCTTGCAGCCTCAGATGTTGTAGTTTTTTGTTTTTGAGATTCTGCATGAATCGCAAAAACTAAACGAAAGACCTGGTGCGATTTTCAAAGCCCACGATGCAAGAAGGCATTTTTTACGATACCGAATAATACACAACTCAATCTGCTGTAATGACTTTTCTGACCCCGACATGCGCAGTGGGAACCGCCTGTGATGTGAACCGTGAAGGGGTCTATTGCACCGATGAAGTCCCTGTGTAGCACCTGTGTAGAACCATATTGTGCTATGTAGAACCATATGTGGTGCCATAGTGGTGCTATATGACCCCCGTATGGTTCTTCATAGGTGCTATATATTGTTTTCTCAGGATAGGGGTTATTTTCTCAAATATATAGTGTAGAGTCTACTATATAGTGTCGTACTGTAAAAAAAAATTTAGGAAAGAGAGACATTTTTTAAGTCGTGTACGTAAATTCACAAATTTCAATAACCCTGGAGAAATATTTAGTAAAACAAAAATTAGCACCAGACTTTTTAACTTGACAGACAACTTATGATGGTCCTCTTTACAAGTTAAAAAGTTTATAAACGTATCAAACTATGTCGTTTAAGTACAGTGGGCCATTTTAGACAATTGCCCATTCAAATCACTTAACAAATAAATGTCGGCCATGCGTGTTCACAAAACACTAAATTACACGTGAGGTAAATATAAATTAATATAAGCCAACAGTGGGCGTTTATACAGCTTGAGAAAAAACTCAAACTACTTACATTTACAAGAAAAAGATTAATGTGTTCAACTTTTTGTTCGTTTGTAGGATGATACTTAATTGGACCATACTAACGTATAGTTTTTATTTCACATAGCCTACTTGTCAATCCTGTACAATTTTTGCCAGAAAATGATGTGAGAGGATGTGTACATACCTCTTATATCGATACACAAACAACCCACACACTCCTAAAAACCTTACCTAGGTTTCTACCGTCGCCGATCAGCCAATCAGCGCTCAGTATGAATCCACGCGCAGCAAACAACGCGAGATTCGGCGAGAGAAAGCGAGACCCGGCGACTCAGAGTCAGATAGATTCTCTCTGCAGAGCCGCTAAACGAAGATAAGACTTTTAATGCTCTTGAGGTCGCACATGAACGTAGCAGGTAAGCGGATTTTATCTACAAATAGCTTATTAACAGAGCTCCGGTCTTTACACGGCTGCGAATGAGAAGCCGGATGACGTCATCGCCGCCGCTGCTCTTCTTCTTCTAGGCTGTAATGTTACAATGCATCCCGTACAAATGACTCGTTACTGTATTACCGATACAGTGCGCGGATAAAAGTGAACTTCTTTAGACCGTGCTGGTTTTAATATTGGATTGGACATCGCTGTTCTGTTTGGTATGCTTTGTGTTTATACATATCTGAAATTATAGCTGTAATCTCGCTCACTGTGGATAACCATTGGATTTCATAATTTCTACCCTCGTATTGTTCATTTGGTTTATCTGCAGCTTGGTGGAGGTATGACATTGACCAGAGGCTCCTTTACTTACTCCAGTGGAGAAGAATATACTGGAGAATGGAAGGAAGGCAAGGCATCATACATTACATTGTATAGGATCATTGCATTGCTGTTTCATGTGCTTTTTATTAACAATATTAATATTTCAGATGTAGTTATACAAGTACTTCTCAAGTCATTGAATGGAAAGGAAGAACATTGGACATATTTTGTGTCTACTGTCAAAGCAAGTCTAATGTTAAAACACTGAAATGGGTTGGTACTTATGCATATTCATAAGATTTATATAGTTTTGATAATTGTGGAGGGTTGTAGTCTGAATGGCTTGAGGTGGTGGTTGCTAACATCTTCGCGGTGCTAATGCGGTAGATTCTGCTGTAATCCCACGTACTAGGGATTGGGATTGAAAAGATGTGGAGAGTACTAAGTTATGTTGTAATTGTGCAGGACGGAGACATGGCAAAGGTGAGCTGAAGTTTGCTGATGGCACCTGTTATAAAGGTAATTTTGAGAATGGCCTCTTCCATGGATCAGGAGTGTTAGTGTTTCCTGATGGATCCAGGTCAGTGAATTTGTGATTGATTTAATTGCATGTGAATATTTACGATTTTGTGACACAGTAACGCTGAAAACTCAGTTTGTTATCAACAGGTACGAGGGGGAATTCGCCCAAGGAAAATTCCAAGGAGTCGGAATCTTCAGCAGGTTTGACGGGATGAAGTTTGAAGGGGAATTCAAAAGTGGTCGTGTAGAAGGACATGGTAAACATTTCTCCTTAATTTGACAAACACCTTTTTCGTAAAACTTATTGAATGACAAAA